>NC_064623.1:98753059-99079844 GCF_023898315.1 Schistocerca nitens | reverse complement strand
CCCTGTTTGTCGACATCGCGGTGAACGCACATTGGAAGCGTGTATTCGTCATACTCGCGTATCACCCGGCGTGATGGTATGGGGTGCCATTGGTTACACGTCTCGGTCTCCTCTTGTATGCATTGACGGCACTTTGAACAGTAGACGTTACATTTCAGATGTGTTACGACCCGTGGCTCTACCCTTCATTCGATCCCTGCGAAACCCTACATTTCAGCAGGATAATTCACGACCGCATGTTGCAGGTCCTGTACGGGCCTTTCTGGATACAGAAAATGTTCGACTGCTGCCCTGGCCAGCACATTCTCTAGATCTCTCACCAATTTAAAACGTCTGGTCAACGGTGGCTGAGCAACTGGCTCGTTACAATACGTCAGTCGCTATTCTTGATTAACTGTGGCATCGTTTTGAATCTGCATGCATAGCTGTACCTGTTCACGCCATCCAAGCTCTGTTTTGCTCAATGCCCAGGGGTATAAATGCCGTTATTACCGCCAGAGGTGATTGTTCTGGGTGCTGATTTTTCCGGACCTATGCACACAAATTGCGTGAAAATATAATCACATGTCAGTTCTAGTATAATATATTTGTCTAATGAAAACCCATTTATCATCTGCATTTCTTCTTGGTGTAGCAATTTTAATGGCCAGTAGTGTAAGTAATATGTTCCCCAGCTGGATTTCTAAACCGTTTAATGTACTGATACAATGTGCCGATTTCTTGATACAGGAATCCGATCGGCCCCTCTACGGTCGTAATAATGTCAAAGACTTGGCAATCGAATAGGTGGGCGAACCAATAGTTTTGGATCCCGGTGCTGAAGAAGATGTTTACCATTTTCCACCATGGAGTGACAGCAACAGCAGACGACGGCAGTCGACAAAGGCCAGTGTGTGCAAAACACGTGACGTCACACCAATGCGCGGAAGAACGCGTAATCAGGATTTTGCTGTAGTCAGTAGCGAGCCAGGATGTCGATCTGACACTCGAAGAAGCTACTATATCCCTTGAAAACGTTCTCTGCAGATGAGGACGAAACTTTGGGATTAATTGTGAAACCAATTCGACCGCGACATAATAGACCGGAACATTTTATTAATTGTGACATAGGATTTTGCATAGAAATGTACAGTCAGCGCTCTTCTGAATTCTCGTGTGAACTACAGGTAACTAAAGACAACCGATTACGAAGGTCATTTATGACTCGCGAACGCCAAACGTAACGATCCATAGTAGAGGGTCTAACAGCTCTGAGTGATTGTGGTCACAGTGCAAAACTTACACCAAGATGACATTGTTTTAAGGTGCATTATTAAAACCGAAATTTGAAAATCTGGCAATAAGCAAGTTAATAATGAGAACACTTATCATTAAAATTGAAAGAAATAAAAAGAGAAAAATGTAGTAAATTTTGTCATTTACGCAACAAGTGCAGCATGGAAATTGGAAAAAGAGTTTCAGAAGCCAGACGTGCTTTCAATGAACGAAAGTGAATAAGTCATTTAGTGTGGAAGAAAAAAATGCCAAGAGTGTACCACTCTATGGCTGGAAGACTGGACGCTGTTGAAGACACGTAGAAAAGCGCTCAGAAGCGATGGAAATGTACCTGACTGAGGACTAGATGGTGAGATAGAAAAGGAATGAAGATGATCTGAAAGTTCAGTGAGCAGAGAAACATCGTAACAACTCTCCAAAAAAGGAAACAATACTTTCTGGACGTTTATTGAGGCAGGAACAATAATTTTAATAGGTAAAATAGAAGAAAGCCCATCTCAGGGAAGATCAGTTTGAGTTTTCGGGAGAAATGTAGGAACATGTTACGGAACACTGATTCTTACTTTAGAAGATAGACTGAAGAAAGACAAACGTTTGTTTGTAGCATTTATAGGTTTATAGATAGCTGAATTTAGCGGAGAAGAAATGAGCTGAAGACAGTAGATTTAAAAGATCAAATAAAATGAATGAACAGTGTCTTGAAAAGAAGTTATAAGCTGACCATAAAGAAAAGTAAAGCAAGGTTAATGGAATATTGTGGAATTAAATGAGGCGAAGCTGAGGAAATTAGAGTAAGAAGTGGAGTAGTAGATGAGTTTTGCTATTTGAGCAGCAAAATAGCTGGCTACGGCAAGAAAAGAGTTTCTGAAAAAGACGTATTTCTTAACATCCAATGTAAAATTAAGTGTAAGGAAGTCTTTCGCTGAAGGTAATTGTGTGGAGTGCAGCCTCGTACGAAAGTGAAAGGTGGACGATAAACACGCTGGACAAGAACAGTGGTGGTAAGTAAGATTGCTGGGTAGATCGCACAGCAGGAGTTATTAAGTGAAATTATAGTGAAATGAAATTTATTAAGTGAAATTATAGTGAAATGAAATATATGGTGCAACTTGGCTAAAAGAAGGGATTGGGTGGAAGCACACGTCCTGGTATATTAAGAAGGAATCTGTTTGGTGGTGAAGTGAGGGGGTAGGGATGGGGTGAAATTGTACAGGCAGACCATGGCTACACTACAGCAAACCAATTCAAACGGATGTGGCCTGCAGTTGTTATTCAGAGAACAAGATACTTGCACAAGATAGACAAATGATGCGCATAGCTATATTAAACCAGTCTTTGAACTGACTATTAGCATATCATCACCATCATCAACAACAACAAATATAGGGTGGTCCATTGATAATGACCGGGCCAAATATCTCACGAAATAAGCAACAAACGAAAAAACTGCAAAGAACCAAACTCGTCTGGCTTGAAGGGGGAAACCAGATGGCGCTATGGTTGGCCCGCTAGATGGCGCTGCCATAGGTCAAACGGATATCAACTGCGTTTTTTTAAAAATAGGAACCCCATTCTTATTACATATTCGTGTAGTACGTAAAGAAATGTGAATGTTTTAGTTGGACCACTTTTTTCGCTTTGTGATAGATGGCGCTGTAATAGTCACAAACGTGTAAGTACGCAGTATCACGTAACATTCCGCCAGTGCGGACGGTATTTGGTTCGAGATACATTACCGGTGTTAAAATGGACCGTTTACCAATTGCGCGAAGGGTCGATATCGTGTTTATTTATGGCTATTGTGATCAAAATGCCCAACGGGCGTGTGCTATGTATGCTGCTCGGCATCCTGGACGACATCATCCAAGTGTCCGGAGCGTTCACCTGATAGTTACGTTATTTAAAGAAACAGGAAGTGTTCGGCCCAATGTGAAACGTCAACCACGACCTGCAACAAATGATGATGCCAAGTAGGTGTTTTAGCTGCTGTCGCTGCTAATCCGTACATCAGTAGCAGACAAATTGCGCGAGAATCGGGAATCTCAAAAACGTCGGTGTTGAGAATGCTACATCAACATCGATTGCACCCGTACCATATTTCTATGCTCCAGGAATTGCATGGCGACGACTTTGAACGTCGTGTACAGTTCTGCCACTGGGCACAAGAGAAATTACGGGACGATGACAGATTTTTTGCGCGCGTTCTATTTAGCGACGAAGCGTCATTCACCGACAGCGGTAACTTAAACCGGCATAATATGCACTATTGGGCAACGGATAATCCACGATGGCCGCGACAAGTGGAACATCAGCTACCTTGGCGGGTTAATGTATGGTGCGCCATTATGGGAGGAAGGATAATTGGCCCCCATTTTATCGATGGCAATCTAAATGGTGCAATGTATGCTGATTTCCTCCGTAATGTCCTACCGATGTTACTGCAAGATGTTTCACTGCATGACAGAATGGTGACGTACTTCCAACATGATTGATGTCCGGCACATAGCTCGCGTGCGGTTGAAGCGGTATTGAATAGCATATTTCATGACAGGTGGATTGGTCGTCGAAGCACCATATCATGACCCGCACGTTCACCGGATCTGACGTCCCCGGATTTCTTTCTGTGGAGACAGTTGAAGGATATTTGCTATCGTGATCCACCGACAACGCCTGACAACATGCGTCAGCGCATTGTCAATGCATGTGCGAACATTACGGAAGGCGAACTACTCGCTGTTGAGAGGAATGTCGTTACACATATTGCCAAATGCATTGAGGTTGACGGACATCATTTTGAGCTATTATTGCATTAATGTGGTATTTACAGGTAATCGCGCTGTAACAGCATGCGTTCTCAGAAATGATAAGTGCACAAAGGTACGTGTCTCACATCGGAACAACCGAAATAAAACGTTCAAACGTACCTACGTTCTGTATTTTAATTTAAAAAACCTACCGGTTACCAACTGTTCGTCTAAAATTGTGAGCCATATGTTTGTGACTATTACAGCGCCATCTATCACAAAGCGAAGAAAGTGGTCCAACTAAAGGGTTCCTATTTTTTAAAAAACGCAGTTGATATCCGTTTGACCTATGGAAGCGCCATCTAGCGGGCCAACCATAGCGCCATCTGGTTTCCCCCATAAAGCTAGACAATTTTCGTTGCATGTAGTTTTTTCGTGAGGTATTTGGCCCAGTCACGATCAATGTAGCACCCTACGAGGCTTCAGATTTCTTGTCTTCTCAGGCAGGACTGTCACAGGGAGGCATTCTATCCCCACTGTTACACAGAGTCCCAGGAGGAATGGTCAGTATTCAGGTATATACCAGGAACGATCATTCTACACAAAAAAGTGTTGTAAACATGGGCTATTGATTGTATACCTGAAGAGCTATGAGCATTTCATCTTCGATAGAGTGAAACAAATCTCTTCGGCTGTAAACTCTTTGCTTTCCATGTTTTGAGAGAGCAAAAATGTCCAGTAAACACGGTCTTTAAAGTGCATATACTTACAGCCATGAGTACATGTTCCCCTTCTACGTTGTGTGCCAGTCCTATTCTGCTGAACACGTGCTCATAGCTCTTAAGGTACACACTCAAGGGCCCATGTTTATTATGTATTTTTTTCTTATTTTGCTCCATACTAAGGCCTCCGAAAGTTGCTTACCCCACAATCCTAGCAACCACAGTGTCACATGTGTTCCATCGTCAGAGGTTTCGGAACGATTTTCCCTTATATATTTCTACTCGATCGTCTGGACAAGGGTCTCTTACCTCAGACTGAGACATTTATCCTCCTCCAGCATCCCTGAAAGTTCGTAACATCATCACGGAATCATCCTGTGGATGTATATCAAATACAATAGAAAACAAGTAAAACAAAATAAATGAATGGAAAACCATAGGGCTGAATAGAGCAGGAAAATGCTCTTAAGGAGCCGGCCTTGACCATCAGATATTGGAATGAAAAGATTTAGAAAAAATTAAAAATTGGAAAAAAAATGTCATTAGAAAAGCGATGTCCACAGAATCGGTCAGTCTGGAGAGATGAATCACTTCGAACGTGGAATAGTTGTTAGGGATGTCACGTGAATAACAAATCCATCAGGGGCAATTAAACCCTTCTAAAGCTGCCAAACACGACTGTTCGTGATGTGATTGTGAAGTGGAAATGTGAAAGCTAACCAAGACGAGGCAGGTCACGGGTACTGACAAACGGTCAAAAAGACGAAGAGTGGACACATCACACATTAATGACCACTATTACGTGCCCAGATCCTTTTGATACGATAGTGTAGTTCAAAGTCAACTGTATGCAACAAAAGCGCCAAAATTATCGAGAAATGGAGTGATCAAAAATGGGAAGAGTGGTACAGCGGCAACAGTATTTATACCAAAACTAAACTACTCCCGAACAGGCTATGAAGGCTCAACAGCACCGACCGGCCGCCGTGTCATCCTCAGCCCACAGGCGTCACTGGATGCGGATATGGAGGGGCACGTGGTCAGCACACTGCTCTCCCGGCCGTATGTCAGCTTCCGAGATCGGAGCCGCTACATCTCAATCAAGTAGCTCCTCAGTTTGCCTCACAAGGGCTGAGTGCACCCCGCTTGCCAACAGAGCTCGGCAGACCGGATGGTCACCCATCCAAGTGCTAATCCAGCCCGACAGCGCTTCGGTGATCTGACGGGAACCGGTGTTAGCAATGCGGTAAGCCCGTAGTATTTATACCAGTTGGTTATAATTAAATTGCAGCTTCTCACAGAGGTCAAGTATGGGCTATAATTATCGCATACCAGCGAAACTTGGTAGATATTTTAATGCAGAACCGATTTACGCCGAAAAAAAAGTTTCAATTTTGGCTACCAGTAGAAAATCTGGCACTGTACAGCATCTCGTCTACATCTCTGATGCTCGTTGCCGACCCAAGTGGCCGAGCGGTTCTAGGCGCTACAGTCTGGAGCCGCGCGATCGCTATGGTCGCAGGTTCGAATCCTGCCTCGGGCATGGATGTGTGTGATGTCCTTAGGTTAATTAGGTTTAAGTGGTTATAAGTTCTAGGGGACTGATGACCTCAGCAGTTAAGTCCCATAGTGCTCAGAGCCATTTGAACCATTTGGATCTGATGCTCGTATTGGACAACTTGTGTAATCGGTGGTTAATAACAACAACAACAGCATTATGCCTTTCTCACTTTTCTGCCTCCTAATCCTTTAGGTACGGAAATACTTCTGGACTTCTTTCTTGCTTTCCCAGCGCCAGATTTGCCACAATTAGAACTAAATTTTTTTTCAGCGTAAGTTGTCTGCTTATTAACGCAGTAGCATATCTACCAAGTTTCGCTGCCATGCGATAATTACAGCCCACACTGGACGTCTGTGAGTAGCTGCACTTTGATTATGAGAACCCCGTATGATGGTCATTCCTTAAAAAAATTAGATGACTTTCACAAGTGAATTCTGGGAATAGTTTCCGCTACAAACCAGTTTCCTTTTGTCAGAACGGAGAGAGTGAGTCACGGTTTGGAGGCCTGCGGGAATCACCGGGGGCGGATGTATTCGCTACGCCCTTCACGGTGGGTGTCTGCTGAGGTCGGCCCGGCTGGGGAATTCTGGCCGCGTTCTGCCCGCTGGAAGGACTGCGGCTCTGCGTTCACATCGTTACTCACGTAACACGCTGTGCACGAGAACACACACACACACACACACAAGTACGCCTCCACTGCTAGTTTCATCATTGACGTTTCCCAAGGAGGCCTTTGTCTGCTGTATGCCACGTCTTAACGACCGCGAAAAAGCCAACAGCTGGTGTCACAAGACGTGGGAATCAGTTTCGGAGCCCAGAGGTGTTGCCAAAACACGGCACGAGTTCCGCACTTTACAGTTTTTTTTTCCTTTTTTTCATTCTCTGATGGCTGAATCAAACTGAACAAAAATCAAAACGCGTTCATAGGACCTGTCGACCTAAAATCAGTATTCGAAAATGTAAACTGGGGCAAGATGTTCTACATTCTGAGAACAGCAGGGGTAAGCTTTAGGGAAAAAGACCGGATGACCAACAATGAAGTGCTCGGATTAAGAAAGGTGTAACACAAGGATGCAGCCTTTCGCCACTACTGTTAAATCTAAATGTTACCTACATTGTTTAAAATCCAGAATTCTATAGAATGCCTAGGTAATGCATAGAAAGCCTAAAATCAGTCAAAGTATGAAAAGATTGATATTTTATACATTGTCTAGGCATTGTATACTTCAAAATTTTTAAGGCTTTCGTGGCGACTTGTTGACAAACTGCCTATTGGCTTCTGTCTCGGGTTCTTCGGCCGACGTTCATCTAATGATTTTTCTGACGTTTCGCCAGCACGAGTGGCTGGCATTGTCAAAGCTTCACCCTCCATTGCCGGTGGTGAACTGGAGGCGAGCTCGCGGCCGCAGACTATATGTACCTGGCGCGCCAACGTCCGAGGGCTTCTCCGCGGTCATTTCCGGTGCGGTTCTCCTCTTGCTACCTGCGACGGTCGTTCGCTGCAGTACGGGAAGCCAGGATCCGTTTACCTTAAGGCTTTCCTCTTTCTTGTTGAAACTGTTCGCGTGTTTTTGTATTTCTACAGCTTCTCTAAACAAGCGCGTGTGATAGTGCTTCTCTACAGCCAGAACTTCCGTGTCGGCGAATTTTATTACGTGGTCGGTATACTTCGCCGAATTGTCTGCTGCCAAAATACAATGGTCATTCAATAAGTAATGCCCCACATTTTTTAAAAAAGCCATTAACTTACATAGCCAAACCTCCTTGCCGGTGCTTCACCTTTGATGTTTGTTCTGTGCGCCGGTGAAGTTTCGAACCCTTCTGGCACATGGCAGAGCCCTAGTACAGTGTCAACAGGCGTCTACATACGACTCACATTGCAAGCAGCGTGCTGTTACTGAATTCTTGTGTCCAGAAAAAGAAACCGTGGTGAACATCCATAAGCGCTGGAGTTGGCAGGAGTACAGTTGCGCGATGGTTAAAGGAAATGCAGAAACAGAACTCCATGATCATCCAGCTCGGGGCGTCCTGTCACAGACACTGCTCCAGACATGCTGCTGAACTTTGTGGACGCCATTATTCACGCCAACCGGCGCATCAAAACTCGACAACTGGCTCTACGGGGAACACACTTTGAAGATGACGAGAGTGTCAGTTATGCAGTGAAAACATGGCTACGCCTACAGGACAAGAGCTTTTACCAGCAGCGAATACATGCTCTACCACAACGTTGGCGTACGGCCATAGAACGTGATGGAGAGTACGTAGAAAAACAGTACATTTACAAGACATGTTGTTGTAGTCTATATTGTCTCCAAATGCTGACTCTTAGCAATAAATATGTTCTGAGAAAAAACAGTGGGGCATTGATTATTGGTTCAAATGGCTCTGAGCACTATGGGACTCAACTGCTGTGGTCATAAGTCCCCTAGAACTTAGAACTACTTAAACCTAACTAACCTAAGGACATCACACACATCCATGCCCGAGGCAGGATTCGAACCTGCGACCGTAGCGGTCGTGCGGTTCCAGACTATAGCGCCTTTAACCGCTCGGCCACTCCGGCCGGCTCATTGATTATTGAACGACCCTCATATATAAGACGCCTAACCCCACAATTTTCTTCCCGCCACCACTGTTTACGGTGGCGTTCCGGTCTTTGTTTAATGGTTGCGAAGACAGCGTAGCCGGCCGAAGTGGCCGTGCGGTTAAAGGCGCTGCAGTCTGGAACCGCAAGACCGCTACGGTCGCAGGTTCGAATCCTGCCTCGGGCATGCATGTTTGTGATGTCCTTAGGTTAGTTAGGTTTAACTAGTTCTAAGTTCTAGGGGACTAATGACCTCAGCAGTTGAGTCCCATAGTGCTCAGAGCCATTTGAACCATTTTTTTTGAAGACAGCGTACTGTCGTACGACGCTCAACTATCACGCCACTGATATCGCCATAATGGTTCTCCAGCGTATGGCATCCGGCTGCAATTCCATAGACGCTCTCCCGGTATCCCCCCCCCCGCCGTGAGTGTAATGCGTAAGCTTAGGGACCGATGACCTCAGCAGTTTGGTCTCATAAGACCTTACCACAAATTTCCAATTTTCTCCCGGCATGCTTTCCCGTTGTTTTTTCATCAAAAGAGCGCAAAGACGGCAATCACACCATCCCGACATGCAACGACGGTTCTGCGATGAATTATTTCAAGTAAACGCCGATGCTATGGTTTCCTAACCGAAACCAGTTACCAAAAGTTAGTCAACGATGTGAAGAGGCTAAGACGATAATGAAGAATGAACCACAGGACTGTTTGCTGTTGAAACACTATGACGTAATAAGAATAAGACTGACAAAGGGAGGCCGCCAATTGTGAAATTCAGATTCGATTCATACTGCGCATAATAAAAGCTCATGGCCAGAGGTGTAATGTGGCAAAGCACCAAGATGCACTTCTCAGCCGTTGTCGAGAAAATCGACAGTCAAAAGAAACCGCTGCGGTGAAATACTCTCTACGATTCATATTTTTCTACAGCGTCGTGGCGCAGCGGTAAGCGCTTGGGTTCGTAATCCGAAGGTCGCCGGATCGAATCTCGCGCCATGCAACCTTTTTTTTAGTATTTTGTTTTTTGTAATTCAAATGTGTGTGTATACACACACACACACACACACACACCCGGCAATCTGTTGCAACAATTATGCATATAATAAGTTGTTGAAAGTCGTTTGTCGTGGAAAAACTGCCGTCTTCGAACATCATTATGTTTTCCGCAAACAAAGTTGTATTTCATAAATGTTATTAATTGTCCTCATAATGTTAACCACGTACAGTTAACGGAAGACGTAGAAACGATATTCCGAAACGAATACGTATAGCGTAAGTCAAACGTTCGAATTAGAATAGAGACCCCACGAACACAAATTTGCTGTGGCAGGTATGAAATATAAACTCCGTTACTCGCTCGTTACACTTGAAGGACGGATGTTGAATGGGCCGAAACGAGCCGCCGCATAACAGCGTAGTTGCCTGCTAACTTCGAAAGAAGGTAGATGCGGTCCCTAGCGCAACTTATAACATCGTCGAAAATCGATGCGGACGTGAGAGCTTTGGTACACCCTGTTAAACAAACGGAAAAATGGAGGCGGTACAATTGGAGAACAATCCGCCTTCACCAACATGCATAAGCAATTCATTAATAGTTTATATATATATATTACGAAAAACTAATAAAAAAATTGCATGGCGCGAGATTCGATCCGGCGACCTTCGGATTACGAACCCAAGCGCTTACCGCTGCGCCACGACGCTGTAGAAAAATATGAATCGTAGAGAGTATTTCACCGCAGCGGTTTCGTTTAACTCGATTTTCTCGCCAACGGCTGAGAAGTGCATCTTGGTGCTTTGCCACATTACACCTCTGTCCAGTATGAATGGAATCTGAATTTCACAATTGGCGGCCTCCCCTTGTGAGTTGGTCTATCCTGTCAAAGAAGGTACGAGTGCTATTGAGTTTTACGTCGCGGACTTCGAGTTACTTCACATATTCCATAAGGTCCATTTCACTATTGGTCCTGGACGGCGGGAAAGGATGTCGAAAGAACTTCCACGCAAGTATAAGAACATTATCCGTCATGATATTGAGCAGTACATATACCTTTGTGAGCCTTGCAGGAAGAAGCAAAATAAAAGATATTGTGGCGAAACCAATGGTTTATTCGGAATTCAGTTCCCTTTGTCAGGTCCATCTCACCGATTTTCAGTCACATCCTGATGGAGAATATAAGTTTATAGTGGTCTGCCAAGATCATCTCACTAAGTTTGCATTTCTCAGGGCTCTGAAATCAAAGAGAGCCTTCAGCATAATCTACGTATTTATGTTGCTTGGTGTTCCAACACTTCTACAGAAATAACGGCAGGGAGTTAGTAACAATATGGCTAGCAGCCTAAACAAGTATTTGATATGAAGATGAAGTCCTAAGCTCCCGCCAGGCGTTGATATACATCAACGGAAACAGTTGAAAGTGTGTGCCCCCCCCCCCCCCCCCCCGGGACTCGAGCCCGGGATCTCCTGCTTACATGGCAAACGCTGAATCCATCTGAGACGCCGAGGGCACAGAGGATAGTCCGACTGCAGGAATTTATCCCTTGCACGTTCCCCGTGAGACCCACATTCCCAACTTACTGTCCACACACTACATTCGTAGTGCCCCTGCCCATTACACTCATTATTCGCGGCAGACAATCTTACCGAGTCCCTTAAGAGTTCGGGCAATGCGTGTGCATCCAGCACAGAAGAAGAAGGTCAATGGCTGGTTATATGAAAATGGTATCCGTTCTTTCGGACATGTCATAAACGTGTATTGGCCCACCTTGAAGATCTTCCGTGGTAAGCCACGCCACTCACAAAGTCAAAGAATATGTGCGTTTGGAGCACAGCATTGTATGGTAGTGAATCACAGATCGTGGAAAGACTGGAACAGAAGAGAACGGAAGCGTTTAAACTGTCGTGTTACAAAAGAAATATATGTGCGCTGATATGACAAGGAATGAGGAGGCTCTCTGCAGAATTTGTGAAGAAAGAAACATATGGAAAACTCTACAAGAAGAGGGGACAGCATGATAGGAATTCAATGGTATTACTGTTGTAGTCTAGTCGTTAGCATACATTAACGTTTTTAGGTAATGGGCCTTATCTAGTTTCATTCCTTTGTTGTTTTCTGTTTCCAAGTTTCACTTTTTAATCATTATGATATATATAATGGAAACATTCCACGTGGGAAAAATATATCTAAAAACAAAGATGATGTGACTTACCGAACGAAAGCGCTGGCAGGTCGATAGACACACAAACAAACACAAACACACACACAAAATTCAAGCTTTCGCACAAACTGTTGCCTCATCAGGAAAGAGGGAAGGACAGGGAAAGACGAAAGGATGTGGGTTTTAAGGGAGAGGGTAAGGAGTCATTCCAATCCCGGGAGCGGAAAGACTTACCTTAGGGGGAAAAAAGGACGGGTATACACTCGCACACACACACATATCCATCCACACATATGACAGTTTATGTGTGGATGGATATGTGTGTGTGTGTGCGAGTATTGCAATTATAAAATGTGTCTGTGTCTCGAAACAGCGTTAATTCACTGCACACATACACCAAATTGTATTCGACCGGTATTTAAGAATCAGAGCACTTTGTGAATTCCAACGAACTTTACACATAGCTTCAAAACTTTGCTAAACATTTTGTCTCTTATACCCTTCAAATATTTAACACATTGACTCAGTTGTAAAGTAATCAGAACTTTAGAGTTGTTTTACACGTGGCATTTCGATTCTTTAAAGAATCAGTGGTTTACTGGCTATAACTAGCCTATATATATATATATATATATATATATATATATATATATATATATATATATATATAAACTAACTTGTCTTACTGTATTCAACATTTCGCATAAGATTATAGGTCTCCATGAGTAGATGGTTAGCATTTTAAAATTTTAAACTCGATCCCTATTTGTAAGGGCGATCAAAAAGTTTCCGTTCGAAAGCCATACAGTCCAGAATCGGTATGCCAATGAGGCAAAATCGCCGAGAGAATTGATCCAGTCGTCCCACCGACGCACTGGTAAAACGCCGTCTCCAGCTACGTGAAGGAGTCCGTAACTGCTGCTGACATCCACGCCCGACAGGACCGTTCGGTGTCTGGTGTCGAATAGCGAGCAGCACGTTATTTGGCGTATCATTCGATAGCGGCTGTTTTCGATAGACGTGCTGCCCCATACACATTCTTTCTCCGAAGGATGTATACCAGCAGCCAGGAAAAGAGTAACAACAAGGTGGTCCCGTTTGGACTCATTTGGTAATAACGACGTCATATTTCCGTTGGAAGGGCATAGATACCATAGTAATCTCTTGTCTACATGCCGATGCTTATATACCTGCATCGGAGTCGCGATACGTTGTATATACCCAGGAGCAACGCCCTCAGACGAAAGCTTTTTGATCACCGCTTATACATGCAATTTTTTTTTTTTTTTTTTTCCATCCGTCTTCTGACGCTTGATGCGGCCCGCCACGAATTCCTCTCCTGTGCTAACCTCTTCATCTCAGAGTAGCACTTGCAACCTATGTCCTCAATTATTTGCTGGATGTAATCCAATCTCTGTCTTCCTCTACAGTATTTGCCCTCTACAGATCCCTCTAGTACCACGGAAGTAATTTCCTGATGTCTTAAAACATGTCCTATTATCCTGTCCCTTCTTCTTATCAGTGTTTTCCACATATTCCTTTCCTCTCCGATTCTGAGTACAGCCTTCTCATTCCTTACCTTATCAGTCCACCTAATTTTCAACAATCGTCTGTAGCACCACATCTCAAATGCTTCGATTCTCTTCTGTTCAGGTTTTCCCACAGTCCATGTTTCACTACCATACAATGCTGTACTCCAGACGTACATTCTCAGAAATTTCTTCCTCAAATTAAGGCCGATATTTGATATTAGTAGACTACTCTTGGCCAGGAATATCCTCTTTGCCCGTGCTAGTCCGCTTTTGATATCCTCCATGCTCCGTCCGTCATTGGTTATTTTACTGTCAAGGTACCAGAATTCCTTAACTTCATCTACTTCGTGACCATCAATCCTGATGTTATGTTTCTCACTGTCCTTATTTCTACTACTTCTCATTACCTTCGTCTTTCTTCGATTTACTCTCAGTCCATACTGTGTACTCATTAGACTGTTCATTCCGTTCAGCAGATCATGTAATTCTTCTTCACTTTCACTAAGGATAGCAATCTCATCAGCGAATCGTATCATTGATATTCTTTCACCTTGAATTTTAATTCCACTCCTGAACTTTCCTTTTATTTCCATCGTTGCTTCCTCGATGTACAGACTGAACAGTAGGGCAAAAGGCTACATCCTTGTATTACACCCTTTATAATGCGACCACTTCGTTCTTGGTCGTCTTATTATTCCTTCTTGGCTGTTATACATATTGTATATGATCCGTCTCTCCCTATAGCTTACCACTACTTTTTCAGAATTTCCAACATCTTGCACCATCTTACATTGTCGAACGCTTTTTCCAGGTCGACAAATCCTATTAACGTCTCTTGATGTTCTTTAGTCATGCTTCCATTATTAACCGCAACGTCAGAATATACTCTCTCGTGCCTTTGCCTTTCCTAAAGCCAAATTAATCGTCACCTAGCGCATCCTCAATTTTCTTTTCCATTCTTCTGTATATTATTCTTGTAAGCAACTTGGAAGCATAAGCTGTTAAGCTGATTGTGCGATAATTCTCGCACTTGTCAGCCCTTGCCGTCTTCGGAATTGTGTGGATGATGCTTTTCCGAAAGTCAGATGGTATGTCGCTACACTCATACATTCTACAAACCAACGTGAATAGTCGTTTTTTTGCTACTTCGTCCCATGATTTTAGAAATTTTGATGGAATGTTATCTATCCCTTCTGCCGTATTTGACCTTAAGTCCTCCAAAGCTCTTTTAGATTCTGATTCTAATACTGAATCGTCTCTATGTTCTAAATCGACTTCTGTTTCCTCTTCTATCACATCAGACAAATCTTCCCCCTCATAAAGGTTTTCAATGTATTCTTTCCACCTATCCGCTCTCTCCTCTGCATTTGTGGAATTCCCGTTGCACTGTTAATGTTACCATCCGTGCTTTTAATGTCACCGAAGGTTGTTTTGACTTTCCTGTATACGTAGTCTGTCCTTCCGACAATCATTACATTTTTTCTGCAGCCATTTCGTCTTAGCTTCCCTGCACTTCCTATTTATTTCATTCCTCAGCGACTTGTATTTCTGTATTTCTGAGTTTCCCGACACATTTTTGTACTTCCTCCTTTCATCAATCAACTGAAATATTTCTTCTGTTACTCATGTTTTCTTCGCAGCTACCTTCTTTGTACCTCTGTTTTCCTTCCCAACTTCTGTGATGGCCCTTTTTAGAGCTGTCCATTCCTCTTCAACTGTACTGCTCACTGAGCTATTCCTTATTGCTGTATCTATAGCGTTAGAGAACTTCAAGCGTATCTCGTCATTTCTTAGTACTTCCGTATCCCACGTCTTTACATATCGATTTTTCCTGACTAATGTCTTAACTTCAGCCTACTCTTCACCACTACTATATAGTGATCTGAGTCTGTATCTGCTCCTCGGTACGCCTTACAATCCAGTATCTGATTTCGGAATCTCTGTCTGAGCATGGTGTAATCTAACTGAAATCTTCCCGTATCACTCGGTCTTTTCCAAGTATACCTCCTCCTCTTGTGATTCTTGAACAGGGTATTCGCTATTACTAGCTGAAACTTGTTGCAGAACTCAATTAGCCTTTCTCCTCTTTCATTCCTTGTCCCAAGCCCATATTCTGCTGTAACCTTTTCTTCTACTCCTTCCCCTACAACTTCATTCCAGTCGCCCATGACTATTAGATTTTCGTCCCCCCCCTACATGCTGCATTACCCTTTCAATATCCTCATACACTTTCTCTATCTGTTCATCTTCAGCTTGCGACGCCGGCATGTATACCTGAACAATCGTCGTCGGTGTTGGTTTGCTGTCGATACTGATAAGAACAACCCTGACACTGAACTCTTCACAGTAACACACTCTGCCCTACCTTACTATTCATAATGAATCCTACTCCCGTTATACCATTTTCTGTTGCTATTGATGTTATCCTTTACTCATATGACCAGAAATCCTTGTCTTCTTTCCACTTCACTTCACTGACCCCTACTATATCTAGATTGAGGCTTTGCATTTACCTTTTGAGATTTTCTACTTTCCCTATCACGCCCCGACTCGTAGAACGTTATCCCTTCGTTGATTATTCAATGGTAACCTCCCCCTTGGCAGACCCTCCGGGAGATACGAATGGGGGACTATTCCGGAATCTTTTGCCAATGGAGAGATCATCATGACACTTCAATTACAGGCCACATGTCCTGTGGATACACTTTACGTGTCTTTAATGCAGTGGTTTCCATTTCCTTCTGCATCCTTATGCCGTTGATCACTGCTGATTCTTCCACCTTTAGGGGCAGTTTCCCACCCCAAGGACAAGAGAGTTGGCTCTGAGCACTATGGGACTTAACATCTATGGTCATCAGTCCCGACAAGAGAGTTGTGTGAACCTCTGTCCGCTCCTCCGCCCTATTTGACAAGGTCGGTGGCAGAATGAGACTGTCGGAAGTCTTCGGCTGCCAATGCTGATCATTAATCGAAATTCAAGCAGCGGTGGGATTCGAACCCGGGACCGAAGACTTTTTGATTATGAATCAAAGACGCTACCCGCAGACCACTGGTAATGACATACATGTATTACAGTATTGAAAATCAAATCTGTGTTGCTGCAGCAAGTCTGTGGATAGGCAGCCGCCAACTGTCGCCAGTTCCGAGCCCGGGAACGTGCCTTAGTAACACAGGTGCCGTTCTTACTTACTCTGTTCCAGTTTTTATTACAAATTTAGGCTGGCTCTGAGCACTATGGGACTTAACATCTGTGGTCATCAGTCCCCTAGAAGTTGGAACTACTTAAACCTAACGAACCTAAGGACATCACACCCATCCATGCCCGAGGCAGGATTCGAACCTGCGACCGTAGCGGTCGCGGGGTTCCCGACTGAGCGCCTAGAACCGCGAGACCACCGCGGCCGGCTATTATAAATTTAGTTTCACTTTATAAGCTTCTTATCGTTCATTAGTCCCCCTGCTTAGCTGAGTGTTAACGTGCTTGCCTACCATGCAGTGTGCCCGGGTTCAATTCCCGGCCGGGTTGGAGATTGTGTCTACTCGTGAACTGGGATCTGTGTTGTCCTCATTGTCATTTCATCATCACAGACACGCAAGCCGCCCAGTGTGACGTCACCTGAAATAAAACTTGCAACTCGGCCATCAATGCCACACGATCATCTCATTTCATTTTTTCGTCGCCCATATTAAGTGTCATGGTTTCTTGTAAGAAGAGAGTTTTACAATGAGACACCCATATTTATATTGACTGTCTCAAGGCGTTTGCCAGATTAAAGACGACAAATCTCTGGTCAATATCATAAGAAAATGGAAACCATTTCATGGATGAATCTCGAAAGTCTGTACCAAACGTTGACAACATCTGCTTGCTGCTAGTGACTGAGTACCCACACACGCGCACATGCTGAGCGCAGATCGAAGTAGACTAGGTCAGACCTAGAAACTAGAACCTGGAACACGCAGTCAGCCTGCGTTTCGCTCCATGTAACGTCTGCGCAGTGGGGCAGAACGCAGTAATCTCCTGCAAGTAGTTCAACCACCTGCCGTAGCGCTGAACACAGTAATCGCTCTTGGCAAACAACTTAACAACTTCTGGGGATTTATGCGCCGGTTTAACAGTCTATCAGCGAGCCGAGCGAGAAAAGGGTAGAAGATAACCGATTCCCCTATCCGCATTGCTCAAAAGTATTCGTGGCACGCGCGCGCGCGCGCGCGCGCGCGCGTGTGTGTGTGTGTGTGTTTTACGCATGCTTGCTCTTGCGAGGTACGTAAGTGAGACGCAGTAGTGAGTTGTTCTACTCGTTCGTCATTGCTGCGCTTAGTAGCGTACTTCCGGCTTCTAGTTTAAAAATTTAAGGACAGCGTCCGGTCTCTAAGATTCGTGGTGCAACCAAGTAATCATTCCAGAAACGAAGAAAAATCTTTTGAGCGCTGTCCCACACACATTTACACTTCTTAAGCTGCCTTTACACTGAGAATGAGTTTAGAAAAATGTTTCTGTGCGCAATACTTCTTCCGATGATGTTTGCAATATATTTTCGGCTATGTTCGTTGTTGCCTTCCCCGTTCATATTAGTGATATGTATTCTCATCCTGTACTATGCTGAAGCTGGCGACAAACATTTCAAGTGTGTTCACATAGAGCTGTATGCTATGTCTAGTGAAGAGGATGAATTGGTATCTGGAGCTGCGTTAGTAATACACTGAAGAGCCAAAGAAATTGGTACACTTGCCTTATATCGTGTAGGGCGCCCGTGAACACGCAGAAGTGCCGTAACACGACGTGGCATGGACTCCACTAATGTTTGAAGTACTGCTGGAGGGAACTGACACCATCAATCTTGCAGGGCTGCCCACAAATGAGTAAGAGTACGAGGGGGTCGCGATTTCTTCTGAACAGAACGTAGCCAGGCATATGCACGTTGCTCAATAATGTTCATGTCTGGGGAGTTTGGTGGCCAGCGGAAGTTTTAAAACTCAGAAGAGTGTTGCTGGAGCCACTCTGTAACAATTCTGGACGTGGGTGGTGTCGCATTGTCCTGCTGCAATTGCCCAAGTCGGTCTGAATGCACAATGGACCTGAATGGATCCAGGTGATTACACAGGATGCTTACGTACGTGTCACCCGTCAGAGTGGTATCTAGACGTGTCACTCCAACTGCACACACCCCACGCCCTTACAGAGCCTCCACCAGCTTGAACAGTCCCCTGCTGATATGCAGGGTCCATGGATTCATGAAGTTGTCTCCATACCTGTACACGTCCATCCGCTTGATACAATTTGAAACGAGACCTATCCGATCAGCCGGCCGAAGTGGCGGCGCGGTTCTGGCGCTGCAGTCTGGAACCGCGAGACCGCTACGGTCGCAGGTTCGAATCCTGCCTCGGGCATGGATGTGTGTGATGTCCTTAGGTTAGTTAGGTTTAACTAGTTCTAAGTTCTAGGGGACTAATGACCTCAGCAGTTGAGTCCCATAGTGCTCAGAGCCATCTATCCGATCAGGCAAGATGTTTCCTGTCATCAAAAGTCCCATGTCGGTGTTGACGGGCCCAGGCCAGGCATAAAGCTTTCTGTCGTGCAGTCATCAAGCGCACACGAGTGGGCCTTCGCCTCCGAAAGCCCATATCGATCATGTTTCGTTGTTGATAGCCCAGCATTGGAATCTGCAGCAATTTGCAGAAGAGTTGCGCTTCTGTCACGTTGAACGATTCTCTTCAGTCGTCGTTGGTTCCGTTCTTGCAGGTTCATTTTCCGGCCGCAGCGATGTCGGAGATTTGATGTTTTACCGGATTCCTGATATTCACGGTATACTGGTGAAATGGTCGTACGGGAAAATCCCCACTTCATCGCTACCTCGGAGATGCTGTAGCTCATCGCTCGTGCGCCAACTATAAGACCACACTCAAACTGACTTGCATCTTGATAACGTGCCATTGTAGCAGCAGCAACCAATCTGATAACTGCGCCACACATTTGTTGTCTTATATAGGCGTTGCCGACCGCAGCGTCGTATTCTGTTTGTTTACGTACCTCTGTATTTGAATATACATGACTATACCGGTTTCTTTGACGCTGCAGTGTATATGACTTTATAACCAAACGAAGAACATACTAGGTGGTTATAACTAAGCCATTCTGCTTGAGAGAGCTTCCATGAAAAACAAGTAGCCGTAGACAATGAAACTTTGCAGAAAAATTTGTAAGGACATAACGAGTAAACCATTGAAATAAACTCGTTTCAATTTCTACGTGGGAGGGTGTCATTTGTTAATTACGTATCACGTTAACATTGCAGGTTAGAAGCATTGCTGAGCGCGGCGACCGTGTGCATTCACGACGACCTGGAACCGATATACCATTTCACAGTTGTTCGCAGCACTTTTCGACCGGTGGACAGTAGGATGTAGATCGCACACTGCAACCAGCATTCTCAGTCATGCCAACAGTAACGTCTTCAACAATCTGTGGCCTCTCCCAGGAGCGGTTCTCAAATCTCCAGTTAATTCGAACTACCGAATCATATTCTTCAACACCGGTGCGGAAACAGGACCTTTCTGTATTCCTGTAATGCGTCGATAGTCGCGAAGAACAGCAGCCCTAGTGCTGTTGTTTTGATAAAACAGCTTTACGAGTAATACCCTGCTCACCTTGTCCAGACCCATGTTGACTGTCTGCAACCGTAATGCAACCTGACGCTTCAACCTTATGTCGGCGTACCAGTACGGGCGCCTAACTGTCAGTCATGACGCTAACAATACTAACAACGCGAATCCTGCAGCATACTGTCTGAATAGTATCCCCATAAAGTTGGGTACCCGTACATTAGATAGTTTTCCGAGCATACTGGTTCCAGTAACAAAAGTTGGATCATAACCACCCTGTACTTCAGAATACGTGGGGAGATTGATGTACTGCGCTAGCTGAATTTAAGAGACAGATTTGCTTTTCTTAACTTCACAGAATGTCAAGGTCCGGTTTTAAAATTGTAACAAAGGTAACAGAGCCATTTGCGTCAAAGAAACACACAAATTTCATAAAAGCAACAACCACATCTCACGTTTAGTGAAAAAAATACGAGCTTACGGAATATCGGACCAGGTTTGTGATTGGATTCAGGATTTCCTAGAAGAAAGAACACAACATGTCATTCTTAACGGTTCAAAATCTGCAGATGTAGAGGTAATTTCGGGAGTACCGCAAGGAAGCGTGATAGGACCTTTATTGTTTACAATATACATAAATGACTTAGTTGACAACATCGGTAGCTCCGTGAGGCTATTTGCAGATGACACGGTTGTCTACAAGAAAGTAGCAACATCAGAAGACTCGTACGTACTCCAGGAAGACCTGCAGAGGATTAATGAATGGTGCGACAGCTGGCAGCTTTCCCTAAACGTAGATAAATGTAATATAATGCGCATACATAGGGGCAGAAATCCATTCCAGTACGATTATGCCATAGGTGGTAAATCATTGGAAGCGGTAACGACCGTAAAATACTTAGGAGTTACTATCCGGAGCGATCTGAAGTGGAATGATCACATAAAACAAATAGTGGGAAAAGCAGGCGCCAGGTTGAGATTCATAGGAATAATTCTAAGAAAATGTGACTCATCGACGAAAGAAGTAGCTTACAAAACGCTTGTTCGTCCGATTCTTGAGTATTGCTCATCAGTATGGGACCCTTACCAGGTTGGATTAATAGAAGAGATAGACATGATCCAGCGAAAAGCAGCGCGATTCGTCATGGGGACATTTAGTCAGCGCGAGAGCGTTACGGAGATGCTGAACAAGCTCCAGTGGCGGACACTTCAAGAAAGGCGTTACGCAATACGGAGAGGTTTATTATCGAAATTACGAGAGAGCACATTCCGGGAAGAGATGGGCAACATATTACTACCGCCCACATATATCTCGCGTAATGATCACAACGAAAAGATCCGAGAAATTAGAGCAAATACGGAGACTTACAAGCAGTCGTTCTTCCCACGCACAATTCGTGAATGGAACAGGGAAGGGGGGATCAGATAGTGGTACAATAAGTACCCTCCGCCACACACCGTAAGGTGGCTCGCGGAGTATAGATGTAGATGTAGATGTAGTTCCTGCCGTTCCAGATGGTTGAATGGTTACGCAAACGCTATTCAGTCAGGTATATAACTTTGAAGTAGACAGGGTGCTGGAAAAAAGGTATTACCTATTTTGAGAGGTGGCACTGTGGACCAAAACAAGAGAAAAATGTTCACTACGTACGGGCTCTAAAATGCGTACCTTAAGAGGTATAATCACTTGTTCAGTAGAAGAGATGTGCTTCACGCTAGCGAAGATGAACAAGCGCCCATTGCTCTTAAGGTATGCATTTAGAGCTCGTATGTACTGTTTTGATCTGTACTGCCAAGTCTAAAAATATGGAATACTTTTTTTTATCCTCCTCTATGTTTTACTGCATATCAAATTAGTTATAATATCATGTCAGGTCATCTTCATTATGAAGACATACCACTTCTTCTACGTTAATGTCACAATCAAATGGCACAAATGGCTCTAAGCACTATGGGACTTAACATCTGAGGTCATCAGTCCCCTACACTTAGAACTACTTAAACCTAACTAACCTAAGGACAACACACACATCCATGCCCGAGCCAGGATTCGAACCTGCGAACGTAGCAGCAGCGCGGTTCCGAACTGAAGCGCCTAGAACCGCTCGGCCACAGCGGCCGGCTTGACTTATTCACTGTCTGGTCATCGCCGAGCGCAAACCGCTAAGGACAGAAACACGAAACTTCGAGACGGTGTGGATCTTACACTGCAGGCATCGTTGAAGAAAGAATTGTTCGAAATTAGGCCTACACTCGTAAGTAGGTGAAATAGGGGATGAAAGGCTTTTCGATAGTATATCGCTAGAACTACGAAAATTGGTGTTTGGTTTCTCACTCAGAAATAAAAAAAATACATGTATCAGCATTTTTTGAAATTCAACCACAAAGGGTGTAAAAGAGAGGATTAAACTTTAAAAAAAATATTTCGTTACATTAAATAATTTTTAAAGGTAAATCTATGTAAATTGGTGTTTCGCTTCTCTGTTAAATATAAAGAAATATGTGTTTGGGGATGACGTTTCTACGGAAATACCACCACAAGAAAGCAAAAAGCGTGATTAACAAAACCCTTGTGTTCCAGCTACGAGGATCGCTATTTGCTCAAAAGTTCATTCGCCAACGATCATGCTTCTATGACCTGATTTAGCGTGAAACGTTTAGAAAAGTTGAAATTTGTGAACAACATAAAATACGCTTAAAGAATAAAAAAATATCTGTGCAGACCACTCAGTCTGCGGCGAGAGAAAGCAACGTGCGCTGAGCTACTTTTTTGCACTTATGGTACGTGAAGTTCAGAACTCAGTTATCACTCGCCCAAAGTAGATCGAAGCAAATCTCAAAAATTCTAGAGGAAATCAAGTTTTCCGAGCATCTTTAGTATCCTAAAGATAGTTCGAATATTCGATAGGCAGTGTGGCTCTGTGATAGAATACTCGCCAACTCTGCGGGGGACCCAGCTTCGTATCCCAGCCAATGCAAATTTTAAACAAAACTCCGAGTACGACGACGATTTCCATGAAGCTCAAAATACATTAAGACTGAAAAAATCGGTAGCGTTCGAGACTAGTGGTCGCCGTATCGCTGGTTAGCGTCTCCTTTCGGTCATTAATTTTTTGATTCAGTTCGACTGCCTAAACGATTTAAATATAAAATGCGTCATACATGTGCTAATAAGTACATATGTCATTTTTATCAAAAATTCCAATCCCCTTATTTTTCTCTGTATATCGCACACAAAAATCCAGTTTTCATTGCAAATCTAAGTTGTTTAAATTTAAAGGAAAGGCTATAAATTACACTTTTCACCCTTACGTACTTTACCCTTCACTGATGTACCGGTAGAATGTGCACCTTTGTTTAAAAATCTACATCGACTGAGAATCGAACCGTCGTCCCCCACACAACAAGTGAGCATTCCACCACAGAGTCACACATCCCCGTCGATTAAAATGTCAGTTGTTTTTGGATACTACAGAAGTTCCGAAAACTTTGAAGTCGATTTTCTCGAGTTTTTTTAGAGTAGCATCGATCTGCTTTGTGTGATTGACATTTGAGTTCTGAACTTCACATATTATAATCATTTAAAAAAAATGCAAAAATCCAATTCACGTGTAGTCTCCATATGGCTGATCTTGCTGGGTCCTCCCTGAAGATTTGACTCCATCAAGAGAACAGCACTTTGTCATGGTTTTGGATTAATGCCACTCCGTCTGAAGAAAAAAGGATGACTGAATAAATTCTTTGGAATTCTAAAGACAGCAGACATGAAATACTGGGAGGGAAAAATTATCTGCAAAGTCATGAAAGTGAAGTAGGAATTGGGAAATGGTAGAGACACGTCTTTATCCTATCACCGATGTTATTCAATCTGAACTTCGAGAGCAGTAAAGGAAACCAAAGATAAATTTGGATAGGAAAGTAAAGTTCAGGCTTGCCGATGACATTGTAATCTTGTCACACAGTAGCTGACTTGTAAGAGCAGAATGGAATGGAAAGAGGTTATAAGATGAACAACAAAACAAATGCAAAGGCAATGCTGAGAGAATCAGACTAGAAACTGGACGCTAAAGGTAGTAGACGTGTTTCGTTAGTGAGGCAGCAAAATAAGTGATGATGGCTGAAGTGCAAAGGATATAAGGTGGATACAGCGTTTCTGAGAAAGGGGAACTTGGTAATACTGAATAGAAATTTAAGTGTTAGGAAGTCTGTTCTGAAGGTATTTGTGTGGAATGTAGCCTGGCGCGGAAGTGAAACGCTGATGTTTAACATTTCAGACTAGAAGGGAATGGGAGCTTTTGAAACGTTGTGCTGCAGAAGAGTCCGAAGATTTGGCGGGTAGATCTAGTAATAAAAGTTGAGATACTGAATCGAAAAAAGAAATTGAAGGTACAGTTTGACTGAAAGAAGGAACAGGCTGGTAGGACGCATCTCAGGCAACAAGGAATCGTTAGTGTGGTAATAGAGGAAAGTGAAGGGGATAAAAGTTGTAGAGGGAGACCAAGAGATGAATACAGTAACCACGTTCAAAGGGATGTAGGTTGCAGCAGTTATTCGGAGACTGTGCGTCTTGCACGGGATAGAGTAGCTTGGAGAGCTACATCAAATCAACCTTCCGACTGAAGATCACAACAACAACAGTTCGAAAGGATGATGTATTACAACTAAAATCATCCATAAATATTTTCGTGCCTAACTGATAACATTAGTTAATTCCCCCTCCCCTCTTCTCTCTCTCTCTCACTCACTTATCCTGAACACACAAAACATTGCCATCCAGATTGCATTTTGTGCAATGCCTTGTGGACACTACCCATAGAAATACCCTGGAAATACCCGACTAGCTAGACCTATGAAAATGAAAGTTGCACATCTCTGGTACTAACACCTTCGGTCAGCCACTTTTGCTTGCATCTGCCACATTTACACAGTCGCTTGATGGTGAACTGCCGGCCGAAGTGGCCGTGCGGTTAAAGGCGCTGCAGTCTGGAACCGCAAGACCGCTACGGTCACAGGTTCGAATCCTGCCTCGGGCATGGATGTTTGTGATGTCCTTAGGTTAGTTAGGTTTAAGTAGTTCTAAGTTCTAGGGGACTAATGACCTCAGCAGTTGAGTCACATAGTGCTCAGAGCCATTTGAACCATTTTTTTGATGGTGAACTTGTTTGGCGCTTGCTAACCAAACTTTCCTGTGAAGGCATTGTGGACGTGGAATAACTAATACATACCTCTTGAGAAGACTAACAGAAAAGTGGGGAACCAACTGCCTCAATCAACTTTCCACCTTTCTGACCAAAAATTTTGACCTGCTTAAATATTCGCCCTTTTTCACGTTGATAGTCAGTAGCAGAGACTCAGTGACAGTGGAAGGGAGAGGAGACAGTGGCAGGCGGATATATATATAGGGTGGTCCATTGATGGTGACCAAATATCTCACGAAATAAGCGTCAAACGAAAAAACTACAAAGAACGAAAAACGAGATGGCGCTATGGTTGGTCCGCTAGATGGCGCTGCCATAGGTCAAACGGATATCAACCTCGTTTTTTTAAAAATAGGAACCCCCATTTTTATTGTATATTCGTGTAGTACGTAAAGAAATAAGAATGTTTTAGTTGGGCCACTTTTTTCGCTTTGTGATAGATGGCACTGTAATAGTCACAAACGTATAAGTACGTGGTATCACGTAACATTCCGCCAGTGCGGACGGTATTTGCTTCGTGATCATTACCCGTGTTAAAATGGACCGTTTACCAATTGCGGAAAAGGTCGATATCGTATTGATGTATGCCTATTGTGATCAAAATGCCCAACGGGCGTGTGCTATGTATGCTTCTCAGTATCCTGGACGACATCATCCATGTATCCGGACCGTTCGCCGGATAGTTACGTTATTTAAGGAAACAGAAAGTGTTTAGCCACATGTGAAACGTCAACCACGACCTGCAACAAATGATTATGCCAAGTAGGTGTTTTAGCTGCTGTCGCGGCAAACCCGCACATCAGTAACAGACAAATTGCCCGAGAATCGGGAATCTCAAAACGTCGGTGTTGGGAATGCTACAGCAACATCGATCGCACCCGCACCATATTTCTATGCACCAGGAATTGCATGGCGACGACTTTGAACGTCATGTACAGTTCTGCCACTGGGCACAAAAGAAATTACAGGACGATGACAGATTTTTTGCACGCGTTCTATTTAGCTAAGAAGCGTCATTCACCAACAGCGGTAACGTAAACCGGCATAATATGCACTACTGAGCAACGGAAACTCCACGATGGCTGCGACAAGTGGAACATCAGCGACCTTGGCGGGTTAATGTATGGTGCGGCATTATGGGAGGATAATTGGCCCCCATTTTATCAATGGCGATCTAAATGGTGCAATGTATGCTGATTTCCTAACTAATGCTCTACCGATGTTACTACAAGATGTTTCGCTGCATGATGGAATGGCGATGTACTTCCAACATGATGGATGTCCGGCACATAGCTCGATTGCGGTTGAAGCGGTATTGAATAGCATATTTCATGACAGGTGGATTAGTCGTCGAAGCACCATACCGTACGTTCACCGGATCTGACGTCCTCGGATTTCTTTCTGTGCAGGCCAGTCCATTACAGCGGTGTTATTGTAGTGTAACCACTGCGCCACAGGCCGTACATTATGAACAGGTGCTGGATCGTGTTGAAAGATGCAGACGCCATCCCCGAATTGCTCTTCAACAGTGGAAAGCAAGAATGTGCTTAAAACATCAATGTAGGCCTGCGTCACACAAAAAAAAGGGGTGCAAGCCCCCTCCGCGAAAAACACGACCACACCATAACACCACCGCCTCCGAATTTTACTGTTTGCACTACACACGCTTCACCGGGCATTCGCCATACACACTCCCTGCCATCGGATCGTCACATTGTGTACCGTGATTCGTCACACAGGGGAGGCGTCGTTTGGTATTTACCGGCGTGAGGTGTGGCTTATGAGCAGCCTCTTGACCGTGAAATCCTAGTTTTCTCACCTCCCGCCTAATTGTCATAGTACTTGCAGTGGATCCTGATGAAGTTTGGAATTGCTGTGTGATAGTGTGGATAGATGTCTGCCTATTACACATTACGACCCTCTTCAACTGTCGGCGGTATCTGGCAGTCATCAGATCTGGTCGGCCTGTACGCTTTTGCGTTGTACGTGTCCCTTCACGTTTCCACTTCACTATCACATCGGAAACAGTGGACCTAGGGATGTTCAGGAGTGTGGAAATCTCGCGTACAGACGTACGACGCAAGTGACACCCAATCACCTGACCTCGTTCGAAGTCCGTGAGTTCCGCGGAGCGACCCATTCTGCTCTGTCACGATGACTAATGACTACTGAGGCCGCTGATATGGAGTACCTGACAGTAGATGGCAGCAAAATGCACCTAATATGAAAAACGTATGTTTTTTGGGGGTATCCGGATACTTTTCATCACATATTGTAGATGGAGAGTGGCATTGAGAGAGAGATGCTGAGTATGAAGGTTTCACTCCAAACGGAGACTGGTTGAAAGGATTTGGAATGTTCTGAGTTAAACGAGCGCAAGTTCTCATGCCAAAATTTTTAGTGAGGACTTTTCTGTTAGAGTCTTTTAGAGAGCATATTCGTCTTTTTTGTTCGCCGACAGGAGTGTTTTATCGTGTGTGTGTGTGTGTGCGTGTGTGCGTGTGTGTGTGTGAGAGAGAGACAAGAATACAAGGTATGTCCATCCGAGAGTTTATTTCAGCATGGTGTAAAAATTTGGAGTGTATCGATCAAAAACGTATCAAAATTTCTCGTAACAGCATTAATCAACCTCTCGTCTTTATAATTTTGAGGTGGTATAGATATAAGTGGATCATATTTGCAATAACAAAGACACATCTTTGCGTCACTTTTGAACTCAATGTAGAACGCCATTACTAATCATCTTGGCGTGTACTGGAAATTAAGTTATGTCAGTCTTCCTATATGTTTGTGTGCGCGAGTGAGTGTGTGTTACGTAATTTGTAATCGTAAGAATTCTAGGATTTAGTAGATCGTGTACTGAAGAATTGAGTGAATTGCGTTAAAAATTTTTTTTATCTGCTACACGTGTCCCACAATACAATGAGGCTTAAATTATTTCGTACGCTTTTATTATTTTAGGCACAGTTAGGACCACGCAAGATCTGGCTGACCTTCGCTATATACATGCAAAAGTCACATACAGCTGTCTACCGTACTGTCAGTCGAATTACGTCTGTCAGCGAAGAACATCCACGTGACTCAGTGACTCGCTCTCTACAGATCAAAAGAAGCAATGTGGAAAATATATATGGAATATCGATTTCAGGACTGTGAAGTACCTCACAGTTATTATTTGTGATAATTGCTACAGTGCACCAAGACACTACCAAGTATAGCGACGTGAGTGGAAAACACATTTGCGAACGGAATGCCGAGAACGTGTGCGGACTGGAGCGTGTGATTCTTGCGTTGCGAAAACTTCCTCCTCCACCGCCAATTGTTCTGGCGTTTTCGCAACCGCCGGATGTTGCATTCGCCACCGTTCCAACCCTCCCTGGCGGTCTGGAGGGAGGGAGAGTGAATCTGGGGAAGAGAAATCGTGAGATTCGGCAGGGCTCGACAGCACGGCAGCTGTAGTTCCGGAACGCGCCATGTGGCGCCGCCGCTAGCGCGCCCCTCGCCCCTATGGCCCACGCAGCGACGGGAGCCGCCAGTCTGTCTACGACCGTCGCGGGAGGCGGAGCTACTACTGTGCGTCGGGTGAAGCACGGAGACAGGCTCAGGAGGCACCACCAGCACCTGGCGCAGGCCTGCCAACCGCCGCCGCACCTCTACCACCTCGCCATGGCGCCCAATGCAGGTGGGCACCATTCTCTTTATTCTGCAGCACTCCAGAGGACCCACCGTTTACCTCTGGTCCTTTCCTTGGCGCTGCAAACCGCCTCATGTTTAGAGCGTCCGCACCAGAGTTCAATGTTTAGTTTTTGACATAAACTACAACTCCTGTCGAAATCTCTTTGTAGACACTTTGTTCAGTATTGCAGGCCTACAGCTTCATAAAATGTCTGAGGTAATTTAAATGGTTACAATAACAAACAGAAACTTTATCTAACGTTTGTTTATTATTATTAGTCTTCAGCACAAAATTAAAACAGGTGTCTGCTGCATTTCAATATGGCCACCATCAGTGTTGCCACAACACTATTAGTCACAAAGGATTGACTCCTTCAATTTCCTTCAGACTTATAGGATTTTAAGGTTAGTACCTGAATGTCGGTTTCCTAAGGCAGTATGACGCAATTTTTTTTTTAAATTGCCTGATTAGTGTATGTCCACATTACTGACACAGTTAATTACCATATATCATTGTGTGTTGTGTTCAGTTATAATCAGTTACTGGTTCCATAGACCAAATTTAATGTAAGCATTATGATGTGGAATGTGTCAATAGACTGAAGAGAAGACACTTATAGACAACTCATAAAAAAGTAATTTAGCTACTTGCTGACAATTCACAGTTTTTTTAATGACTGATTATTCCTCACCAAGAATTTCTGTGTGATGTAGAACGGATTATCAAGAAGAAATATGTTTGATCTACATTTCATAATACCTTCTTACCTGTCAGACTTTTTATTTCCATTGGTATATTGTCAAAGAGCTTTTCAGAGGTGCATATTTCACCCATTTCTCTGCTATTGTTTAGCTCAAATAAAGGGCAATGAAAATAATTTTTCCTTCCACATTTTGTACTTGAGAATGTCTTTGTTACTCTCAAACTTCAATGATAACAAATTTCATAAGTTAATAAATGCACTGTGACACTGTGGTTAATATTCCCAGCTGCTTAAAGATGTACTTGCAAGATGTTTGTGTGTGAACTTAAAACATAATTCTAGTTACTTCCTTCAGAATAATGAATACTTTTCGCTTAACTGACGAGTTACTCCAGAATATTATCCCATAAGACAGCAATGAATGAAAATATGCTAATTACATTAACTGACTGACTTCTGTACCCCAAAGTTGACAATTATTATTATTATGCCAAAAGTAGCTGAATCTAAACGGTTTATCAGGTCTACAACATTGTTTTCCATCGGTAAAAACATCTTAGAATTATTATTATAACTTATAATTGTTATTATTTGTTGGTATACTACGTTAATATGAAGTGGGATATTTTTTGGCACTAGAAAATTGGACGATCTGCAATTTTTCAAAATTTAAGGCGGGCCCATTTGAGCAAAACCATTCAGTAACTTGCACTGAAACATCATTTACTATTTTCTCTGTTGATGCTTCTTTGCTAGACTTCACAACAATGCATGTATCATTCTGCCTCCTGAATCAAATAAAATGGCACATCATTAACATCAAGCAAGAACAGTAATGGGCAAGTGGTCGAACCCTGTGGGACTCAAACTGTAATTTCTCCCCATGCAGATGATGTGTCGTCCCTCTTTGTATTAGTAACTTTCTGTGTACAGTTTCTTAAATAAGAACCAACTTAGGGAGTTGCTGAACTACTGTATTTATTCCATTAAACACAACATCTCTAATTGAATATTGTGACTGACACAATTAAATACCTCCAATAAGTCACAGAAGCTCCCAATTGCTGATATTTTGTGAGTTAAAGATGTTATTATGTACAAGTAGCTGACTCAGTAGAAAGACCCTTCTGAAATCCATACGGTGCTCGGCTAAGTATTCCATCACTATGAGTACACAGGTGGGTGACAACCCTCGAATACTTCACCTCCTAAAAATTTTAGAAAATCGCGTGAGGAGTGACACTGGGCGCCAGTTGTTAATATCTGCAGGGTCACCCCTTTTCATAGAGAGGCCTAACAATGGCATATAGCAGTCTTCATGAGAAAACATTCTGAGTTAATGATGCATTATATAAGTGACAAAGAACATTACATATTACTGGAATACAACTTCTTAATGTCTTATTGAGCATATTATTCACTCCTAATGAATTTATATTTTTTCAATCAGGTTGATCTTCCTTGTTTCAGATGGGGATGTGAAATTAATTTTTAATTCACTACATGTCCTTTGTACTGCTTCTTTAGTGTACTGTTTTGCTTTCTCTCCTGGACTATTTGCCAATCTTCACGTCTATTTTTAAACAGTAATTATTAAAAATATCTGTTACACATGTACTGTCTTTTACAATGTTACCATTCCTTTTGCAGAAATAGTGTCACGGTTTTATTTTGTTAAATGATCTATCAGTTTCAGACATGGTTTACATACTCCTGGATTTATTGTGCATTTTTTCTTGAAATTTTACAGTGCTGTTTATAGTAATAAATTATTTCTGCGTCATTACTCCTTCTGGATATTTTGTCCAAACCCTGTTTTGGTTGTGAAGAGATCCTGATGCTTGTATGTCTGCAGTTCGTGGTCTAGTGGCTAGCGTTGCTGCCACTGGATCGCGGGGTCCCAGGTTCGATTTCCGGCGGGGGTGGGGATTTTCTCTGCCCAGCGACTGGATGTTTGCGTTGTCCTAATCATTTCATCATCATCGTCATCATCATCATCATCAACTTTCGTGACAGTGGCTAGAATGGATTGTGTAAAAATAAGATTGTGCAGAAATTGGGACTTTGTACAGGTGCTGATGACCGTGCAGTTGAGTGCCGTACAAACCAAACATCAAAAAGCTGATGCTTGTAGTGTTTCCAGGTTTCCTAATGTCATGCCATTATTGCAAATAATTATATTTTTATAAAAACCACTTCCAAAAATGACTCATAAAGAAATATGTTTAACTTAGAGTTAGCATTACATTCATTTTAACTTCACCCAGTCGACGTTTTTTAAGCTTTCTTTAAAATCTTCAGTAGGTTTGTCATTAATTTGCCTGACTGTTTTCTTTGAGTGTTTCCGAACTGTACATGGAGCTAAGTCATGTAATATGACAAACTGTGCATAGTGGTCTGACAACATGTTTACCACAGGGTAGGCACGCGTGTCTCTAACGTCTGCTTGTTAAATCGATACATTATCTATAAGGGTTAATATCTTTAGCAACTTTGGTAGGGGTGTTTATGACTGATACTGAATTACAAGTGTCTAAAATCAGCTCTAGATCACTTTTCCTGTCAGAGTCCTCCAACAAAATTACCTTAAAATCACCACATATTAATAATCCTGGTGTCTGACAGAAAGCGCAATAATTCATCAAATTCTTTCATGAAAGAACACGCTTCTGTATCTCGATTTACCTATTTCTACATTATCATATTTACACCCTTTTTTATGAATGTGAGTTCTCGTCCTTTATCCATATTGCCCTTGCGTGAATGTACAGCTGACTTACAAGCACTTATACTAAGATTTTCTATACTACCTTCTAAGACCTTGCAAAAAAAATTAATAACCCATTTAGTTTATTTTTTAGCCCCGTGATGTTCTGATGAAGCACATTGATTAAATCCCCCCTCTATTAATACAAGATGAAGTGGGAATCTCTAGCAGTTTAATTTGCTTTACTGCTCTCTGTCTAAATTCTGTATTTCCCGTAATGTTGGCATTTCACCTGATCCCAATAACCACAGGTGTCTGCCTTTGTGTGTGGCCCCCCTTATGTTTTCTGCTAATGTATCTGCTAACTTGCCCTACTTGTCCTCAGCCCTCCTATTCAGATGTAGGCCATGAGAAGGATATCTCCACCTCCCTACGGCAGCTGCTGGATCAGCAACAATATGGGATTTTGTATCCAGTTGAAGGGGCCCTCTCAGCAGCAGAGTTAAGCCAAGGCTGGTCATGGCGCCACAGAACCTCCACAGACCGTTAACTGTGTGCTCAGTAGGTACACCCGTTTTGTCCAGCTCATCCCCAAGACTGTATTTGTCGTTTTTAGCCATGATCTTTCCAGCTCCCCTACATTCAATCATGATCTTATTTGTTAAAATCCTTATACATTTGTCGTAAGTTTTCTGTTACCTAGCTAAGTCTAGCACTTGCTTTCATAAAATTTGTGACCCGGTGCAATGCACTTAATTTTTTCTGTAACTGCTGAGGGACTGCTGCCCAGCAACAAAACTCTTCTTTTCCTTTTCTATTTAACATCCAACTTATCATTAAGTTTCTTAGCATTGTTCGGGCGCATTCTGCCTTTCTTTACATCTGTATGGGTTCTTCCTTCTTAAATACTGGTAGGTAGCGAAACATATTTCTCAACTAAATTTAGAATTTGCTAGCAGAATTTTCTCGTATTCGCCATTTTCTTGCTACTTTTCCCGACCTCCTCTTTCTCTCCCCCCCCCCCCCCCCTTTTCAGTTGTTGCAATACAATTTTTCGCGATTTCTAACTCCTCATGAGGGGTACAAATCTTTGAATCATGTTCCTGGATTTTCGGTCTTTCTGTTCAGTTTCACGGAATAGCCCCATTCTCTTCCCCAGTAAAATCACGCAAATGACACCATAGCCTACAATTTTCCCAAGACACTTCCTGTTTAACTAATCTACAGCAACATCCACACTTACCACAAATGGCTCGTTGATTCTAACGCGAGATACAACTAAACAAATGGAAAAGTAATTTATGTTGCTCTTCCCGTACAAGTCGCATGCGAAAACCTAGGGCTAAAATTATGTCTATGGGTGCAATAAGAAAAATATACTTATCTTATTTCCCAAAACACTAAAATAATGACACTTATATTTACAACAATAAGAAAGTTTAAAACGAGCTTCTAGTCTCTTATTTACGTATTATTTACGGGAGCAGAATTCGCAACGGTCTCACAGGAACAGTTTGCTAATGTGAAAACACATTCACTGGTAGGAGAATGATTAGCATAGGAGGATTTTAATTGTGAAATTGCATATTCCAATCTTGCTAAAAGCATATTATTTCGACCTTTATATAAACACCGTATGTATTAGCAAATGGATATGTTACGTGACAAATACTGAATGGTAATTTTTAATAAAAAAACACCTTTTAGTTTTAAGTAGTATTCATATGAATACTATGAGCATTCACAATAAATTAAAATTTGGTAAAAAAATCCGAACCATGAAATAGAAAATAAAATCCTTTTTCAGGTGACTGAACAGATTGTTGACGTATGTGATTTATTTCGCTTGTATATAACAAATTTATGTTAGGATTAGTAATTAAAAATAAAAGTATTTCATTTTTACTAAAAATCATAACTCAATGCTGGTAAATTAACATATCCATATCTTAATAATCTAGTAACCCCCCAGCCCCACTTCTTCAAAGAATCGAATTATTGTTTTAAGAAAAGCTAGTTTTTCAAACATCTCAATATTTATGAAGTCATATCTCGTGAACTACGTGTCGTACAATCATGATTTTGCAGCTACATTCCGTAGTAGAAGTCTGCAAATGGAGCTGGTAGTAATGAATTAATAAACTGAAACGTGATATAGTATGCTGAACGTTTAGTGCATCAGTAGCTACACTTCTTTGCTTTCATTATTTTGTGGGAAGTGTCAGCCAGAAAAAGTGTTGAAAAGATTTGAAATTATATATGAAGTGGTCTCATTCTCAAACATTGGATGAATATAGTCGGGGTGATTTGCGTGTTGTGAGATACATTGCCACAAGACATAGAGGCAGTTGCTGAATTTAATAACGGACTTTCGTATTAAAGTTAAGCATAAGATGTACAGTGGCCCGTAGTGAGTAGACAGTAACAGCGTTTTAAATTTTTTTCATTTATGTCAGCAAGTATATGAAGTATTGGAAAAACAAGTTTTTGTTGCCTTTGGAAGCTGTTAGATTGGCAGGTGGGACTGCGCACCATTTTAGCCAATTAATAATATAAATATAGAATTAAGAGTAAAAGAAAAGTGCTATTGGCGAGATTCAAACCAAAGACAATTACAAATTTATTATACTTTTTCTTTTTTATATCTTTCCACTTGACAACGTTTGCCTTCATTGGGAAAATACTAGTCCTTCGTTTTAAAACAAAAACAAAAAAATCTCTTCTTGTTGGCTTCGTCGCCGTGTGTTAACAGAGTAAGCCCTCTGCTTGTTGACATGACACAGTTTAAAACGGGAAAAAATCATCCGCTGTGTAGAACAGCGTTTAAAAACTACATAAATTTATTTTCCATATAACTTAAAGACATTATCAGCTACCAATGAATAGAAGCTAGAAATGTTTTGTACATGAAACAGCGCTCGCGAAGAAAAATAGTGATTTTCAGAGGTGATATTTTCTAGGGTCTTTTTTAAAAAAAACTGCTTGACGAAGTCGTGTTTGCGGTGGCCTACAAATCTTGTAAGTATGAAGAAAATCTAACTGGACCATTCTGCAAGGTGCCCTTGTTGGGTATACACAGCGTCTCACAGCCACCCCCTGCAGCTCCCACCAACAATGCCAGCAACTCCCTGCAAACCTTTAGCCGAGGCAGCCGTTTCTCTGTTATGGTGGTTTGCGATGTGATGACGCCTACCAAACAATGCGTCAGCACTACCGTGCCGTTACAGGAAGTGGTAGGACCGGCTTGAGCTATGAGCCATCGATCCCCTTTAAAGTTCTCATTTAATGAAGTATCAAAACAATTTTATAATAAATTTCCATAGATTTAAAAATGGCGCTGTTTCTTAAATTTACAGCATTCAATAGTGTTAACAGACGGATAGTCTCAGAATCAGGTGATTCCAAGGCTTTACGATATACATAAAAAATTTCCAAAACAGGTAACACCCCAAGGGTATCCACACAACACTAAAAAAACTGCAATAAGGAAATGCAAACCTACGTTTGTAGCATTTGTAGACTTAGAGAAACCTTTTGCCAATGTTGACTGGAATACTCACTTTCAAATTCTGAAGGTGGCAGGTGTAAAATATGGGAAGCGAAAGGCTATTTACAATATGTACAGAAAACAGATGGCAATTATAAGAGTCGAGGGGCATGAAAGGGAAGCAGTGATTGCGAAGGGAGTGAGACAGGGTTGTAGCCCATCCCCGATGTTATTCTATCTGTATATTGAGCAAGCAGTAAAGGAAACAAAAGAAAAATTCGGAGTAGGTATTAAAATCCATGGAGAAGAAATAAAAACTTTGAGGTTCGCCGATGACATTGTAATTCTGTCAAAGACAGCAAAGGACTTGGAAGAGCAGTTGAACGGAATGGACAGCGTCTTGAAAGGAGGATATAAGATGAACGTCAACAAAAGCAAAACGAGGATAATGGAATGTAGTCGAATTAAGTCGGGTGATGCTGAGGGAATTAGATTAGGAAATGAGACACTTAAAGTAGTAAAGGAGTTTTGCTATTTGGGGAGCAAAACAACTGATGATGGTCGAAGTAGAGAGGATATAAAATGTAGACTGGCAATGGCGAGGAAAGCATTTCTGAAGAAGAGAAATTTGTTAACATCGAGTATAGATTTGTCAGGAAGTCGTTTCTGAAAGTGTATGGAGTGTAGCCATGTATGGAAACATGGACGATAACCAGTTTGGACAAGAAGAGAATAGAAGCTTTCGAAATGTGGAGCTACGGAAGAATGCTGAAGATTAGATGGATAGATCACGTAACTAATAAGAATTGGGGAGAAGAGAAATTTGTGGCAGAACTTGCCTAGAAGAAGGGGTCCGTTTGTAGGACATGTTCTGAGGCATCAAGGGACCACCAATTTAGTACTGGAGGGCAGCGTCGTGGGTAAAAGTTGTAGGAGGAGACGAAGAGATGAATACACTAAGCAGATCCAGAAGGATGTAGGCTGCAGTAGGTACTTGGGGATGAAGAAGCTTGCACAGGATAGAGTAGCATTGAGAGCTGCATCAACCCAGTCTCTATACTGAAGACAACAACAACAACATCCGCGGAAGATAGTCTATTAGGAGGCTGGATACTTGTGCACGTTCGGTGTTCTGTCTATGAAAAACGGGCCTATGAGCTAATGGTTCACTACCCCATGCCTAACCTTTACATCCATGGACGCTGACGTTCCGCCTGACGAAGCGAATGGGGATTATCAACAGACCAACTGTGCTGGCGTAAGCTGTCGTCAACTCACCCGTCGACAAAGATGGAGCGCGAAGATCGATAGTAGGCACTGAATGCAGTGCGCCTATCACGAGAAAGGCCAGAGACACACCGACAACCAACAGCAAGTATTTAGGCCGCCGCCGCTGACGTCTGTCAGTGCAATCGCAGAGCGGGCTCCAGTCCACATCACAGGCTACAACAGTTCCAAGTGGCCAGATTAGTGACTATAGCGAGACTAAAGTTTGTAGTTGTAAGATTACCGATATTGTCTGCAAGAGACTGATGAACTTGTACCACAACACACGGACTCTATTCAAGTTATCCAGTTCATGAAAATAAAGAGCTATATTAATCCATGTGTGCATTTCTGTTGTCGGAGGGGGGAAAATGGAAATGAGCGTTTGGCTTCATAGGCCGGGAGGCCTCTTACGGGGCAGGTCTGGCCGCCTTGGTACAGGTCTTATTACATTCGACGCCTCATTAGGCGACCTGTGCGCTGTATGAGGATGAAATAATTATGAAAACAACACAACATCCAGTCCCTGAGCGGAGAAAATCCCCGACCCAGCCGGGAATCGATCCCGGGCCCGTAGGACGGCAATCCGTGACGCTGACCACTCAGTAATTTTTTTTCTTTTTTTTTCGTTGCGTTTGGTCTAGGCGGACGTCACAAGACATCCGTTCAAGTTGATCGTTGATTCCGTTACTCAGTTTTTTATTACTAGCTATCGGGGCGGACGTGGAAAGAGGGTACCGGCCACACATAACAACGTCCTCTCCCTTGCTTCCTACGGTTGAAGACTCTACAGCGGCGACGAGGATACACCATCAACAGTACATGTTTCGCCAGTTTACCTGACCTTGACTGGTAAATGTGGCTTCATCGCTGAACAAAATACGCGATAGGTTTGGATGGTCCAAATGGCTCTGAGCACTATGGGACTTAACATCTGAGGTCATCAGCTGCCTAGAACTTAGAACTACTTAAACCTAACTAACCTAAGCACATCACACACATCCATGCCCGAGGCAGGATTCGAACCTACGACCGTAGCGGTCGTGCGGTTCCAGACTGAAGCGCCTAGAAACGCTCGGCCACTCTGGCCGGCGATAGGTTTGGAGTATGCTGCCTTAATGCCCGTGCACAGAAGTTAACATGATTCCCGTAATCGTTTCCGTGCAGCTCTTGATGGAATGGTTCAAATGGCTCTGAGCACTATGGGACTTAACTTCTGAGTTCATCAGTTACCTAGAACTTAGAACTAATTAAACCTAACTAACCTAAGGACATCACACACATCCATGCCCGAGGCAGGATTCGGACCTGCGACCGTAGCGGTCGCTCTGTTCCAGACTGTAACGCCTAGAACCGCACGGCCACTCCGGCCGGTCTCTTGATGGAGAAAGACGTGATATGAATGCAACCTATGTCGATGGAGAATTTGTACGACACTTGCTTGACTCATGCCACTTCCTCGTGCGATTGCACAGGAGGTAACGTGCGGATCACCTGCAACTTCAGAAGAACATTAATTTTCCCCTCTTCTGTCGTCACTTGTTTCCTACTGTTACATTGTCTACGTGTTACACTACCACTTCCATGTAACTAGTTGAAGAGCTTCATAAATAACTGCCGAGATGGTTGACGTAAGCAAACGTAACAACATCGTATCTAGCTACTACGCAGGTTGAATGTCACAAACGAGTGTAGATGTGGAAACTTTGCGCAATACGATATCTCGTAGACGGCTCACTCTAGAAGCCTGCTACAGACACTGACATTCTAATTTACGCTACTTTTGGTTTATTAATGTCAATTCTGAAAGTGTCAGGGGTAAAATACAGGGAGCGAAAGGCTATTTACAATTTGTACAGAAACCAGATGGGAGTTATAAGAGTCGAGGGGTATGAAAGGGAAGCACTGGTTGGGAAGACAGTGAGACAGGGTTGTAGCCTCTCCCTGATGTTATTCAATCTGTATATTGAGCAAGCAATAAAGGAAACAAAAGAAAAGTTCGGTGTAGGTATTAAAATCCATGGAGAAGAAATAAAAACTTTGAGGTTCGCCGATGACATTGTAATTCTGTCAGAGGCAGCAAAGGACTTGGAAGAGCAGTTGAACGGAATGGACAGTGTCTTGAAGGGAGGGTATAAGATAACGTCAACAAATGCAAAACGAGGATAATGGAATGTAATCGAATTAAGACGGGTGATGCTGAGGGAATTAGATTAGGAAATGAGACACTTAAAGTAGTAAAGGAGTTTTGCTATTTGGGGAGCAAAACAACTGATGATGGTCGAAGTAGAGAGGATATAAAATGTAGACTGGCAATGGCGAGGAAAGCGTTTCTGAAGAAATTTGTTAACATCGAGTATAGATTTAAATGTCAGGAAGTCGTTTCTGAAAGTATTTGTATGGAGTATAGCCATGTATGGAAGTGAAACATGGACGATAAGTAGTTTGGACAAGAAGAAAATAGAAGCTTTTGAAATGTGGTGCTACAGAACAATGTTGAAAATTAGATGGGTAGATCACATAACTAATGAGGAGGTATTGAATAGAATTGAGGAGAAGAGGAGCTTGTGGCACAACTTGACTAGAAGAAGGGATCGGTTGGTAGGACATGTTCTGAGACATCGAGGGATCACCAATTTAGTATTGGAGGGCAGCGTGGAGGGTAAAAATCGTAGAGGGAGACCAAGAGATGAATACACTAAGCAGATTCGGAAGGATGTAGGCTGCAGTAGGTACTGGGAGATGAAGAAGCTTGCACAGGATAGGGTAGCATGGAGAGCTGCATCAAACTAGTCTCAGGACTGAAGATCACAACAACAACAACAATGTCAATAGGCATTGTTCCACTTTTTTAAAAGTGTGTGTTTTCACTGAAATACACTTCCTAAGTGCTATTACAATCCGTTTATCGGCTAAAAATGCCAGTCCCTGATTGTCAATCGATTCTATGAAAACGGCACATCACTAGCACTCTCGATTTCCGCAATATTTGCGGTGCAAGCTTCAGGTGATTCGCCCTGTACTTACAACAGAACATATAAGTTCATACGACATGCGCAACAGCTTTTGTGGGCTGCCTGTGTCCCAGGAATCCATAGATTAGCTTTTTTGTGGTATACCAGTGATTAAAAGTTTAAGTACCCATTGTAGTTTCAGAAAATATCATAAAAGTGAAGTCATGTGCGAAATATAACATGAAATCAGGAGAAGGGGAGGAGAAAATGAGCAACTCGAAACGGCATTACTTACAGCGAGAGGCGCCGAGATGCCTAAGAGATGCGGTTGCAGTACTGTGCAATCTCGAGCGGTTGCAGTACTGTGCAATCTCGAGCGGCATTAAAATCTCTCTCTGCATAAATCTTCTGCTGCACGAACCGCAGATGCGAATGTCTCGGGTAGACGTCTCTTCGAGTTGCAGCAGGCAGGTGGACTGCTAGCGACTGCATTAATCTCCCTCCTACTTAACCCATTTGGTATACAAGCCGAGAACGTTGCCTTCAGCAATCGACCTGGATAGTCCGTCTCGTTGCGCAACTGTTCTGCGTGCGACTCGCCAAGGCGTAGACACGAACCGTGAGTGGTCGTTTCTCAAATTGCAAGCAAAAATTCCTCGCAGCACCTGATAAAATCTAAGATAACGGAAAATAAGTACCGTAAGCCGGGTATACATTAACTACCGTGATTACTCTGGCCACTCGTATACCAAAAGTCTTACGGCTCTCTGTTGGCTCTCAATGAGAGTTTTAGTATATACTGTTTGGTGATAAAGGCTAGCAATATACTGTACGCTAAATGGCGTCGTGTACTGCCGATTTTCTTATGCAGCAGTTGGCGAACCTGTTGCGACACATAATTGTATACGAAAATGTATGTTAAAATTGGAGTGTGCAAAATCCAATATCATTTAACTGCGAAGTGGTCTGTGATTTCAACTGTTTCACATGTTACCCGATTAATTCTCAAAACAGAAGACTGATTAGTTTTTGTTCACATGTATATATCTGCCACTATATTACGATTTCAGAGGTCATGTGCGCATGATTTCTCTGTTCAGGATTACTTTGACCACTAGCCATTGTTACACCAGGATCACAGGTACATAATTTAGGAAACATTTTTGATACAAATTAAGTGTGAAATTAAGGAATACATACATTAACCATCGGTATATAGACAAAGATTTATCTGCAATTGTCAATGTGCCTACAAATAAGAAAAACAAATGTCAGTCATATATTGCTCAAATTTCGAGCTACTGTGGTCCAGGTAGTGATTCAGGTACGACATATAATGTCAAGTATCCGCGGATAAGGAATGAAATTTGTTTCACCACATGATCCGTATATTATTATCCCGATAAATGAAGAACAGATAACCTTAATTCTAACTGCAATGGACGTTTTGAAACGAGGCTGTAGGTCTAAGGTGGATGAAATTGAAGGCATTATACTCAGCTAAATTTGAAGCTATGTATGTGGAAATTCATGTTTTTACCTTTAATTACGTTTAACTTTTGATGAAGGATCACACTGACGCTTTTTTTCTTGTTTCGTGAGGTTTAATACAGCGCTTAGATCGATGAATTCATTTCTGGGTGTCCAAAGTTTCATTGGGTTTTTTTAAACATTAATCACAAAACGTACGGTAATTAACAGTTGTGGTGGAAGTATAGGCCGGTCAGTGTAACCCCAAATCCATACTAACTTTGACCACCACATTTTTTTCCATTACTTTCTCTGCGTTTTAGAAAATGTTCTGTACTTATTAGTATATAATTCTTTCGTACAAGCCGCTATGTTGACTGACATAAATATCACAATGTTGAAAAACTAGTCATGATAATCACATTTGAATCCGAAAGTCCGTAAAACTATACTTGGTTTACGGTACACCATTTGTCGCACTCGAACGGCGGTTTATTCGTATCTTATAAGAAAGAAAGATTCGCAAGTGGAATAGAAGTGTAAGAGGAGAAAGATTTCCATGCTGGGGTTCACAAGTGGTCGCAAAGTTTTAATTATATCCTCGAAAACTTTAAGCTACGTGATAAATGTGTGGTTTCTTGTCAGGTTCGCATCTGCAGTCTTGGTAGAGAGTGAAATCCCCGCGCCACACTACCGCAACACGCCGTTACAGGAGCCAAAGCAAAATTGTTTAGCCCACTGATAAATCTCTGCAAACCACTGTGAAGTGCATTGCAGAGGGGTACTTTCCACTGCACAAGTTATTAGGGCTTATTCCCGTTCCATTCACCTATGGAACCATGGAACGTGGGATGGATGATTACTTAAACGCCTCTGTGCGCATTGCAATTAACATCATCTTGTCTTCGCGATGTCTTCAAGAGCGATATGTAGAGGGTCGCTGCATATCCTAGACGCATCACTTAAAGCCGTTTCTTGAAACTTTGTAAGTAGTCTTTCTCGGGATAGTGTACGTCTCTTTAGCCGTCTGCCAGTTCAGGTTTATTGTCGTCTCCATGACGCTCTTCCGTGGGTCAAACAAAACCGTGACCATCCGTGCTGATCTTCTTTGTATACGTCAAATATTCCCTGTTAGTCTTATTTTGTACGGGTCCCATACACTTGAGCAATATTCTAGGATCGGTGGCACTAATGTTTTGTAAGCAATCTCCCTTCTAGATGGACTGCATTTTCCTACTATCGTGCAAAGGAATCGAAGTCTACCACCTAATTTACCTAAGACTGAGCCTGTTTAATCCATTTCATTTTCCTAAAAATTGTTGTTGCCAAATGTTTGGACGAGTTGACCGATTCTAGTTCTGACTCACTGATATTGTAGTCTTAGAACACTACAGTTTATTGTTCTGTGAAGTGCACAATTTGGCATTTCCGAATATGCTTAGCAAGTTCATAAAGTGGAGTGTCGTGTGGTAATTCATTTCTGGCAGCAGCGGGAATGTTAAAGGCGCTTCAGCCCAGCCCAGACGGTTAAAGAAGTCATCTCGATTGGTCCTACACGCCTTCAACATTCCCACTGCTGTCGAAAACGAAATTCCGTTTAGGCAATGTAAACCCGGGAATGTTTCACATGCCGAAAGACAGCCAATCCAACATACACCATCCGCACCCAGGGCGGAATGCGTAACATAAGAGGTGGTTCTGGTACAGAGCGATGAAAAAATTGATTTTTTTACATAATTTGCATCATTGAAGTATATGGACTATGCCTGAAAAAGAAATTTTTGATTACGAAAGCATTTTAGAAGCTACAGCGTGTCGAGTGGATCAGTGCCCCGACAGAAATATAGTCAGCTGTAGGCACTCTATAAATTACACTGAGGTGGCAAAACTCACGGGATAGCGATATGCACACATATACTTATGGCGGTAGTACCGCTTGCATAATGTATAAAAGGGCAGTGCATTGGCGGAGCTGTCACTTGCACTCAGATGTTTCATGTGTAACGGTTTCCGAAGTGATTATGGCCGCGCGACGGTAATTAACAAACTTTGAACGCTGAATGGGAGTTAGATGCATGGGACATTCCATTTGGGCATTCGTTAGGGAATTAAATATTCCGAGATACATAGTACTAAGAGTGTGCCGAGAATACCAAATTTCAGGCAGTAACCCTCACGACAGAGAACGCAGTGGCCGACAGCCTTCACTTAACGACCGAGAGCAGCGGCGTTTCCGTAGAGTTGTCAGTGCTAACAGACAAGCAACATTGCGTGAAAGAACCGCAGAAATCAATGTGAGACGTACCTGTGAGGAGAATGTGGCGAAATGTGTCGTTAATGGGCTGTGGCAGCAGACGACCAATGTGAGTACCTTTGCTAACTACGTCATCGCCTGCGGCGACTCTCCTGGGCTCGTGACCACATCGGCTGGACCCTAGACGACTGGAAAACCCTCGTCTGGTCAGATGAGTCCCGATTTCAGTTGATAAGAGCTGATGGTAGGGTTCGAGTGTGGCGCAGACCCACGAAGCCATGGACTCAAGTGAAATGATAATTAAGACAGTAATCTGTCGACAGGCGTTGATATACATTAACAGGGACAGTTGAAAATGTGTGCCCCGACCGGGACTCGAAACCGGGATCTACTGCTTACGTGGCAGACGCTCTGTCTATCTGAGCCACCGAGGGCACAGAGGATAGTGCGACTGCATTGATTTATCCCTTGCACTCTCCCCGTGAGACCCACATTCCCAACTTAATGTCCACACACTACATTCGTAGCGCCCCTGCCCATTAGACTCATTACTCGCGGCAGACACTCTTACCGAGTGCCGTAAGAGTTCGGGCAATGCGTGTGCATCCAGCACAGAAGAAGGAGGTCAATGGCCGGTCAGCCTTAACTATATGAAGATGGTTGGTTCAAATGGCTCTGAGCACTATGGGACTTAACATCTGAGGTCATCAGTCCCCTAGAACTTAGAGCTACTTAAACCTAACTAACCTAAGGACATCACGCACATCCATGCCCGAGGCAGGATTCGAACCTGCGACCGTAGCGGTCTCGCGGTTCCAGACTGTAGCGCCTAGAACCGCAAGGCCACTCCGGCCGGCATATGAAGATGGCATCTGTTCTTTCGGACTGCGCGAGCTGGTGTTGGCTCCATAATGGTGTGGGCTGTGTTTACATGCAGTGGACTGGGTCCTCTGGTCCAACTGAACCGATGATTGACTGGAAACGGTTTATCGTGGACTTCATATTCCCAAACAACAATGAAATATTTATGGGCCACAACTGTTCGCGACTGGTTTGAAGAACATTTTGGATAATTCGAACGAAAGATTTGTCCACACAGATCGCCGGATGTGAATCCCGTCGAACATTTATGGGGCGTAATCGAGAGGTTAGTTCGTGTACAAAATCCTGCACCGGCAACACATTCGCCGTAATGGACGCCTAGAGTGGCAGCATGGCTCAACATTTCTGCCGAGGACTTGTTGAGTCCTGGTACGTCAAGATGCTGCATTAGGTCGAGACGCGATATTAGGAAATGAAAAATGGAAATAAGCGATTGGCGTCATTGGCCGGGAGGCCCCTTGCGGGGCAGGTCCGGCCGCATTGGGCGACCTGCGCGTCGAGTGGGGTATGACAACTCTCAGTTCCTGAGCGGAGGAAATCTCCGACCCAGCTGGGAATCGAACCCGGGCCCGTAGGACGGCAATCCGTCACGCTCAGCTATCGGGGCGGACGCGATATTAGGAGACGCCCTGTGACAAAAGTCGCCTCAGAGTAGTTCAAGAAAAGATTCTACCAGCATACGAACTTTTGCACGATGAAGATTTGCTTAAAAATGCGACGGTGCCAACATGGAAAATGACAACGAGAGTTTCAAAGGGCGCATTTGGATACTGGTACCGATACGATTTCATTGTGGTTCAGTAACTGTTTAAATAGCACCATATACCACTGCAGGTTTATTCAACGAAGTTTATTCGTCTATTCTGAAGACCATGAACGTATTAGGAATCGTTGTAGGGACCAGCTGTAAAATCTTCGCGGAGTTCCATGTGTTCGGACGTACAGAAGACTTAACAGTACACGTTGAAGGTGCCCGCCCGGTTGGCCGTGCGGTCTAACGAACGGCTTTCCGGGCGGGAAGGAGCGCCGGTCCCCGGCACGAATCCGCCCAGTGGATCTGTGTCGAGGTCCGGTGAGCCGGCCAGTCTGTGGATGGTTTTTAGGCGGTTTCCCATCTGCCTCGGCAAATGCGGGCTGGTTCCCCTTATTCCGCCTCAGCTACACTATGTCGGCGATTGCTCCGCAAACGTAGGGGTTACACTCGTCTGGTGGGGGGTCCTTGGGGGGTCCACCGGGGGCCGAACCGCACAATAACTCTGGGTTCGGTGTGGGGAGGTGGAGGGGTGAAGTGGACTGCGGTAGTCGTCGTGGGCTTGTGGACCACTGCGGCTGCGGCAGGGACGGAGCCTCACCGTCGTTTCTGGGTTCCCGCTTAACAAAACATAATTCGTTGAATGTAATGGACAGTATGTATACTTAGCTTGAAGTATTGCTTATGGATAAAGAATGACAAAGCGATGAGTAGTACTAGGAAGGAGAATGATGACTTGCTTAACATAGAAATAGGGACAGACACAGTAGTGGAACAAGCGAAAGCATTCTTCTGTATAGCAAGCAAAATTACCGAGTGAAACGCACCAAGTGACCTTCAGGCGTTGCGTTGCTTTCTACAGCGTGTTCGTAGTCAGTTTTTTGTTCTGTTGCCATTACGTTGTTTAAGCTGAACTAAAACAGCAATTAAAGTTTCATATGTGATGTAAATTTCAACAACGCTCTGCAGATCAGTTTCCGATATGAAAATGAGCTGTGTTACTCCTTGCATGGATTGTGTGTGAATGATGTCGTTTCAGAACAGTTTTGTTAAAACAGTATTCAGTCGATTTTTATCAGCTTCTAGTAGTTAATCACGGTGGCAGCAACTGAATTAAAATGTGTATTTTCATTAAATACTGAATGACAGTAACTGTTTTATAAAGCTTTTAAAATACAGTTTCTGCGAAGTGGGATACTATTTTCACTAAATTACCTACGTTAGCCTGAATTTTACATTGTTTTCATAAAGTGGAAAGTGCAGCCTAGTTTGAAAAATAGCTCTTATTAATATAAAGGAATAACTACAAGACATTGGTGTAAATAAGGGCAATTACGGTGGCAATTTATTAATTGTTTTAACAGTAGCAATAGACAAAAGTCGTAGTGTTGTAAAAATGTGTACGGAGCAGGGAAGATAGCGGAAATAGGTTATCGCAAAAGAGGAAAACTTTCTTCAATAAACGTTGCCTGCTGATATCAAGTATTTATATGGAAATAAGGAAGTAGTTTCTGAAAGTTTGGCATGTAGCAATAATTCAGCTTACGTAGTGTGAGATGTTACAGTTTAACTAGTTCAGATAGTGTCTTCTGACAAATTTCAACGAGAGCACGGAAATTGTGTCATGAAGAATGTATTTACAACTCGGGCGTATAGAACTTCACGCACTCGCAAAGCACTATAGATTTGTCTCTGTTTACCAGTGTAGACAGCTTACCTCCTACTGTCTCATGCGTTTATTGATTATCTTTGCTGTAATTATCACATTTCTTTCTTTAGCCCATTGTCAATGACAATATTTAGGATAAATGACAGCATCGATCGTAAAGTATGGACCAAGCAAGGAAGATAGCGTAAACAGACTATTGCAAGCGAAGAAAACTTTCTTCAATAAAAGGGCTCTGTTGATACCAGGTATTGATATGGAAATAAGGAAAGGAAAGGAAAATCCTTTATTTTACAGATCGATTTCGGCCACTGTGTGACCATCTTCAGTGCAAATTTTGAACTTTGCAGGCCCATATCATAATAACACAACATTTTCTGTGTGGCGTAACATGTACTGTGATGGTTATTTCCAACAGATGTGTTCACTTTCACTGCATACAGTAATTTTGAATTACAGAAGAACCTATTTTGTGACCTCAGCAGTAGCCGGTCCAGTATCATGGAAAATGTGTTATTATGAGATGGGGCTACAAGGTTCGAAAAGTTTGCAGTGAAGATGGTCACACAGTGACCGAAATCGATCTGTAAAATAAAGGATTTCAATCTTTACGATCGATACTGCCATATATTCAAAATATATTGACAATAATACGGTCGTGGTGCACAATGGAATTAGACATCAATAGCAATATTTTCTGGAATGACGTGTCCTTTTCACTATCTAGTCACAGAGCAGGTCGGTGAGATTACCGTGTAATGTTAAACCCCACAGAGAAGTAAGTTTTACCAAAGTATTTGTGTAATGTTAAACCCCACAGATAAGTAAATTCTACCAAAGTATCTAGGACGGCAGTGTTCGTGTTCTGCTCATGCGTTGAAGTCTCCACGCGGCTGTGAGCCCACTAGCGGACTTTCTAATGCTGTGGTCGCCAGCTGACAGCGGCTCCACATCACTCGGGCAGATTACAGCTTTCTCGCAAGCCATCAGCGTCTAAATGGCAGAGGCTTTGCGCAGTTAACTCTCCCCCTTTAGATCCTGACAGCGGAGCTAGGTACAAGCCACAGATTGTAGGCGGCTAAAACTCAAATTAATATTCAGTCACCCTGTTCCCGGAATTAAACACACAAGATAGAAACTATGCTTGGAAATAAATAGTTACGCTGTTTAAAAATCCTTTATTTACTACTACAGTACAAATTGACATTTTGGTCATTTCTTTTTTCTCGGCGGATCTAATATTCCATCACCTTTCGGACATGCATCAAGAGCAGTATTGTATCTTTATCCGATATTTCAGCTGATGAGCGTACTACCACTTTCAAGGTGAGCTGGTCACAAAATTAAAACTTCTTGGCAAAATAGTGTGTAGTAAATGGGCATGCGCCAGAGATTAAACTGTCGGCAACAACAGCATCAGTCATAGATAAAACTTTATGCAGTACATTAAATATGTTCGCAGTTGCGGATATTGACAACCATCGGTTGTATAATGAAATGACGACAACGAAATTTTGTGCCACTCGAGCTCGGATTTCCGCTTTTCGCGAGCGCTCACCTTACTATCCTTACCATCAGGCATCCGATCACGACTCACGGCTAAGCTAAAAGTTCCATGTGTCGCCAACCATGTGTGTGCAACCTGCGCTCGTACATTCATTTTGTATATTCCCGTACAGGGAAGACATTTTAACTGACTGTCGCTTGGCCGTACTTCTGAATAACAGAAGCACTGCAATATCGAATTTATCCGGCGACACCGGGCAAACGACTTCCAATCAAGATGCCTCACCTATACGGGAATATACATAACTAATGTACGAGTGCAGGTTGTCGACACATGGCTGACGACGTATGAAAGATTAGGTCTGACCGTTATGTCTTGCTCGGACAGCCTAATGGTAAGGCGACCGCTCGCGGTAAGTGGGAAATTTGGGTTCGAGTCCCGGTCCGGCATAAATTTTCACTGTCGCCACTCCGTTATACCGCTGACGGTTGTCAATATTTGCAATTGCGAATACATTTTATGTATTTCATCTCACAGTGCTTACGAATTATGTGGTTGATTATTAAAATAGATGTGATGGGATGGAGTGCTAGGCAACGAAGACTCAGAATAATAATTTTAGTGAGAGCGTAGACCTGAAGCGAGGTGTGCCCATGGTTTGTCGGGCTGGAAGCCTTCGTCTCGGCTGAGCATTTTGTCTGCTAATTGTATTTCCACAGCTTCCTTGACCATTGAGGCCCAATAGGAAGAGGCTGTGACCAGTTCCTGACTGCGTCGAGCGTGGGAGATTTACGCGCCTTATACAGGTCAACAAATGTGCAACGGCAGAGCATAATATTTAATGGCTGGTTCAAATGGCTCTGAGCACTATGCGACTTAACTTCTGAGGTCATCAGTCGCCTAGAACTTAGAACTAACCTAAGGACATCACACACATCCATGCCCGAGGCAGGATTCGAACCTGCGACCGTAGCGGTCGCTCGGCTCCAGACTGCAGCGCCTAGAACCGCACGGCCACTCCGGCCGGCCATAATATTTAAGCTGGGCATTACACGGATTACGTATTACATTCCTTTCTTTTGATTTTATGCAAATTTTTCACATTCCATCAATCATTACTTCATCGTACCCAATTTCCGACAAACTTAAACAAATAAAATTGACTGTGACTTCGTTACAGACGTCGTGTTCTGTTTGTCTGTTCATATTCGTCATTCTGCTTGTGTCTTCCGTGCCACGGTAATGCTAGGTCTTTACGAAACTTGTGGGTACTGGAAGGTACACATCTTTTAGCATTTGTACCTGCAGACATTCGCCCGCCTCGTCAGTTTAATAATGAAACACGATTTATGGCTGTTTTAAAGTGTTTTTGTGTATCTTGTTAACCGCATTTTCGTCACTGCAATAGCGCTACCAGAATGGCCACATAGATAATATTGTGGGGAAGGCAAAACAAAGACTGCGCTTTGTTGGCAGAACACTTAGAAGATGCGACAAACCCACTAAAGAGACAGTCTACATTACACTTGTCCGTCCTCTGCTGGAATATTGCTGCGCGGTATGGGATCCTTACCAGGTAGGATTGACAGAGGACATCGTAAAAGTGCAAAGAAGGGCAGCTCGTTTCGTGTTATCGCGCAATAGGAGTGAGAGTGTCACTGATATGATACGCGAGTTGGGGTGGCTGTCACTGAAACAAAGGCGGTTTTCTTTGCGGCGAGATCTGTTTACGAAATTTCAATCACAAACTGTCTCTTCCGAATGCGTAAATATTTTGTTGACACCCACCTACGTAGGGAGAAATGATCATCATAATAAAATAAGAGAACTCAGAGCTCAAACGGAAAGATTTAGGTGTTCCTTTTTCCCACGCACCATTCGAGAGTGGAATGGTACAGAAGTAGTATGAAAATGGTTTAATGAACCCTCTGCCAGGCACTTTAGTGTGAATTGCAGAGTAACCATGCCGATGTGGATGCAAATGGCAGAACGTGAGATAGAACTGCCCTCAATATGATGGTTTTGAAAGCACTACTTTTTTAGGCGTAGAGGTAGTAAGGCCTTGCCAGTTATAGGAATCCTAAAATTTAACGTGGACTTTGAACGACGATGCAGCTGCGACTTTTTCACGTCCTTAAGTCATTACGAGAGGTGAAACAGGCGGTGAGAAACAAAAAGTCTCAAAACTGACTGAGGACTGAATACAGTCGATTATAGTAGACGAAAGACTAGAGTCTTGTGCCTTTCAGTTGATAAAGTTCGTGTTCTGACCTTGCATTGAAGTCACCAGCTCTGCAGCAGTTGGTCTTCGGATACTAGCTGTTTTTTGTCACGTCGCGTTCTCATCTGGCATTGAAGTCATCGTCACTGCAGCGAACCTGTAGCATTTGTGCTGAATGCCTCTTACCTCACAACTGGACGTCGCTTTGTCGCCTCATATAGCATTACAAAAAAATAGCTCTGAGCACTATGGGACTTTACATCCGAGGTCATCAGTCCACTAGACTTAGAACGACTTAAACCTAGGGACGGCACACGCATCCATGCCTGAGGCAGGATTCGAAACTGCGACCGTAGCAACAGCGCGGTTCCGGACTGAAGTGCCTAGAACCGCTCGGCCACAACGGCCGGCTTATAGCATTACAGTTCTTTACGACGTCACTGTAATCAGCCTAATGTGTGGCGCTTGTTCGCAGCGGAGGTGGAAGCCGCCGGCTATGGGCAGCCGTACAAGCCGGTACCGCCCCCGAAGCCGCTGCCCGCAGCCGCCTCCGGTGCCGCCTCCGGCGCCGCCTCTCCGCCGCCGCCGTACCGCATGCCGCCCTACCCTCTGTACGGCGACGCGCAGACGGTGCCCATCCCGGGCTCTGCCGCCGCGGCCTCAGACCTTCAGCCCGGCGTCGCCCTGCACACACACTCCAGCAAGTTCCCGGTAAGTCCAACGTGAAGGCGTGCCAAGCAGTTCACACACATGAAATCGTTACCTTGGTGGATCCTCACACTTTTTGTACAATAATGAAACAGCTTGCGTGATTTACTTCTCTTACTACCTGAGAATTAAATGACGCAGATTGTTTCATTATTACACAAAAGTGTAAGTGTGAGGGTCCACCAAGGAAACCATTTCATGTGGGTGAAATTCCAGAGTTGATTTTTGTCCATTTTCTTGTGCTAATCTAAGGTCAGCTGCTTTGTACAGTCGCCCATTTAAGAGTATTCGCTATATATTGGAAATAATTCGCAATAAACCACAATGCGTACAAAAAAAGTCGAAAAACCACATTACCACGCAACACAGCATTACAGAGACTGCTGCGTTTTATATAATATGGTGCATCATACCACTCCGAAGTGGTATTAACACCCTTCAGCGCCTTCACATAAGATACCTACGTTGTTGCATTTGGAAGGAAGACCCTGCATCGTGGCCACCGCGATCGCTGGATCTTACACGTCGGCGAAGCGCTTGTGTATAAAATCCCTCATTGAACAAAGCGTTGATAATCGAGAAAGTGCGGCAACTTGTAATGTGCCATAGTAAAGTTTGTACAGGATGAACATAAAGTCCTTCCCAGATTACAAAATTTATTTCTCGAGAACTATGCCAGATACAGCTATGTAATTTGTTGGAAATGGTAGCTTAACTCTTAAAGGATCTTACGTACAGTCTTCCACATGTAGCCCGTTTGTTGCCTGTAGAGCGGCTACGTGATACTCACTTTATCCCCATATCTTTACCAAAATGTCTTTCGGCACCAAATTTATAGCATCTTGTATTTCAGCCGTAATAGTTGTGAACTGAACACTTTACCCTTAACGTAACCCCACAAAAAAGTCAGGAAGGGTTATTGTTTAATAAACCTGGTGGGCGTGATGTTGAATCGTCTCTGTCGACCCAACTTGCCCGGAAAGGTTTCATCCAAGGCCTGGCTAACAAATAAACCCGAGGGTGGCAGTGCACATAACTTGTTGAAACAGTGAAACTTCCTGGCAGATTAAAACTGTGTGCCCGACCGAGACTCGAACTCGGGACCTTTGCCTTTCGAGGAAGTGCTCTACCATCTGAGCTACCGAAGCACGACTCACGCCCGGTATTCACAGCTTTACTTCTGCCAGTATCTCGTCTCCTACCTTCCAAACTTTACAGAAGCTCTTCTGCGAACCTTGCAGAACTAGCACTCCTGAAAGAAAGGATACTGCGGAGACATGGCTTAGCCACAGCGAAAGGCAAAGGTCCCGAGTTCGAGTCTCGGTCGGGCACACAGTTTTAATCTGCCAGGAAGTTTCATATCAGCGCACACTCCGCTGCAGAGTGAGAATCTCATTTTGTTGAAACAGTGTCCATTGTTGAAATTCCTGTAACTGAAGCGTCAGAGCAGATGTAGGAGCGTATCCATCAAAACATCAGGAGTTAAGCTACCTTTAGCAACAAACAGCATAGCTGTAACTAGCAAAGTTCATTAGAATTTTTTTTAAATCAGAAGAAACTTGATATTCACCTTGTACATCGGTACTGTGCAAGCCACCCATTGTACAGTGTATGGTCCTCGACTGTCTACCCAGCCTTCCTGGCAGGTATTTTCCTTTTATCTCGTTTTACTCTCGTCTCTGTCTTTCTGACCTTTACTATGGTTTTACTCCCTCCACCACTTGATGTGTCCATAATATGTATGTAAATGTAGACAACATCGTGATACCAGATGTTAAACGTCCCATACCAACTAATTTAAATGAGTAGAACGAAAAACAGCTAAAGTTGCAAATTTCGCTTTCTTTATTTACTCGATGACTAGTTTTGGGCCAGGGCCCATTTTTAAATCATCCTAACAGATAGTCAAAATGGTATATACGAAATACAAAAACTATTCAAAAATATATACTTATTATGAAGTCCAAATGAAGTGCTGGAAGTTCGTAATTTAAATGAGACTACAATTTCTTACCACAAAGTGCTCAGCTTAGGAAACTCTCCTATCTGTGTAATTTTGATCAAGAGGCCAAGCAGATAGAGGAATCAGCTTTCTGGACGCAACATACAAGACTCCTGGAAGCAGATATTAAAGTGCTTTTTAAGTGAAGAACAAATATGTTTCCGTGGAAAAGGTTCGAGACCTTATGCAATGTTTGTGATAAAAAAAATCATTGAAAATCGCACAGAATTTAATCGAGAGACGCCCATAGCATTTGTTGGTGCAGGAGTGGTCTTTGAGACAGTCAATCGAGAAAAACCGTGGAGCATAATGAAGAAAAAAGGGTACCCACTACACCTTAGGAAGCCTACAAACCGTAACAGTCATTTTATATATAATTCAAGAGCTGACAGCACCTTCGATCATAACAAGGGGGTCAAGTAAGGATGTGGCATTTCGCCCACGCTGTACATGTACATATGTACTAGAATAGACAAAAAGATTCCTGTGAATTGTGTTTTATGTGCAGATTAAGTCACAATTTTCACGGAGGTAGAGTATGACCTGCAAAAAGAAACTTACAATTGAAATATCCGATGACTGTAATAAGATTATATCCGCGAAGAAAGCTAAAACTGTGGCTTTTATACGACAGGCCCCACAACAACACAGATAGTGAACAATGCCACAGTAGGACAAGTCGGAAATTTTAATTACCTGGAGTGTGATATCATATACGAGGATGACAAAGATATAGCCAAGAAAGTAACAAAATTTTGAAACATTTGTGGAACAATAAATAGGTACTTTAGAAACGAAGCACAAAAAGTAATACCAATTAATGTTTGTGGAGTAATGGCCGTCCCTACACTGTCCGATGGGAGTGAGTTGTGTGTCATACACGAACGACAAGAAAGTAAGATCCAGGGACCTGAAATGAGATTTCTTAGAGCTGCGAAAGGATGTACCAGAGTTACAGATTAAGAAACAGCGACATCAGGAAACCATTAAAGATATTTAAAGTAGGAAATAAAAGTCAAGACAGTAGAAGAAAACGGAGTGAACACCTCGACAGAATGGAACAGTGGTAGACTACCTTACAAAGTCATAAGTTATAATCCGGTAGGCCAAAGACGTCTGGGAAGGCAAAGGAAGAAATGGTCATCGTAACAGACAGACGCCCAATACTTGAAGGCAAGAAGAAGAAGAGGTCCTGACATCTTGTAGAGAGGTTTCACAAATAAGCTCGGAAATTTCTGTAAAAAAGTGTATGCGTAGTGACCCTGGCTGCGGTGGAGGGGAAGTAGAGGAGGTAACGAGGGGGGGGGGAGGAACCGGCACAAAAGAATGGCTGGGAGGTGGTGGGTGGGTGTGAGAAAGCGAGCCATCCCCGTGGGAAGTAATTATCTCGGAGGCCCCGCCGGTCGGGGCACGCATCCAGTCAGCAATCCAGTGCGCCCTTGGCAGAGCGGTTGGGCAGCCGCGCTGAGGGCCCGTCCAGAGACGTGTGTGTTGTGTTGCGTGATGCCGCGCCCGGGGGCGACAGCTGCGGGCGGCAAAAAAGGTAAGCCGAGCGGAGCGCGGGGTCAGCCGGCGCGCACAGATCGTCTTCCTTCCGGCGAGCGACGCCGCGCTGACGGCCTCCCACCGTGGACCCAGTATCTGGTCTATTACTCACTGAAACACCAGGGCGATAGCTAACAACGCAGTTTTACATCTTGTGTGATTCGGTATGCATGTGACAGCATGTTCACCTAATATGTTCCAAAGCGCCTCGCATATAAACGAGATGTTCTAGTGCTAATACCTCGGGTTCTGTTGATGATAAAAGGTAGCGTCAAGTGGTATGGATAGGACCATTTGTATACCCAACAAAAGGATCGTCTTAGCGTCACTGTGCTACAGTATAGAGTCAAAGTATCAATTTTACACACTCCCTCCTGCTTAGGCAAATGGAGCAAATCGGTTGGTTCTTTTTACAGTTGATGTGGTGTACGGTCGGCTCGATGGAACTTGTGGAGACACCATTATTTCGTGGGCGGTACCTCGGAAAACCACACATAGGTGTTTTTAGTATATTTTTGCTGTCACCAGCGCACCAAAATCCAGTCAAGGATTCCAAGACGCCTATGCACATCAAATGGCTGAAATTTTTACGATATATTCCGAAGATACTGATCTCGAACAAACTTGAAAATTTTCGTCTAATCTGTATTCGCTTCAAAGATACAGAGACTCAAAGTTACCTACTTCTACTCTTAAAATCCACTATGATGTGAAATCTAAATTACACTCCTGGAAATGGAAAAAAGAACACATTGACACCGGTGTGTCAGACCCACCATACTTGCTCCGGACACTGCGAGAGGGCTGTACAAGCAATGATCACACGCACGGCACAGCGGACACACCAGGAACCGCAGTGTTGGCCGTCGAATGGCGCTAGCTGCGCAGCATTTGTGCACCGCCGCCGTCAGTGTCAGCCAGTTTGCCGTGGCATACGGAGCTCCATCGCAGTCTTTAACACTGGTAGCATGCCGCGACAGCGTGGACGTGAACCGTATGTGCAGTTGACGGACTTTGAGCGAGGGCGTATAGTGGGCATGCGGGAGGCCGGGTGGACGTACCGCCGAATTGCTCAACACGTGGGGCGTGAGGTCTCCACAGTACATCGATGTTGTCGCCAGTGGTCGGCGGAAGGTGCACGTGCCCGTCGACCTGGGACCGGACCGCAGCGACGCACGGATGCACGCCAAGACCGTAGGATCCTACGCAGTGCCGTAGGGGACCGCACCGCCACTTCCCAGCAAATTAGGGACACTGTTGCTCCTGGGGTATCGGCGAGGACCATTCGCAACCGTCTCCATGAAGCTGGGCTACGGTCCCGCACACCGTTAGGCCGTCTTCCGTTCACGCCCCAACATCGTGCAGCCCGCCTCCAGTGGTGTCGCGACAGGCGTGAATGGAGGGACGAATGGAGACGTGTCGTCTTCAGCGATGAGAGTCGCTTCTGCCTTGGTGCCAATGATGGTCGTATGCGTGTTTGGCGCCGTGCAGGTGAGCGCCACAATCAGGACTGCATACGACCGAGGCACACAGGGCCAACACCCGGCATCATGGTGTGGGGAGCGATCTCCTACACTGGCCGTACACCACTGGTGATCGTCGAGGGGACACTGAATAGTGCACGGTACATCCAAACCGTCATCGAACCCATCGTTCTACCATTCCTAGACCGGCAAGGGAACTTGCTGTTCCAACAGGACAATGCACGTCCGCATGTATCCCGTGCCACCCAACGTGCTCTAGAAGGTGTAAGTCAACTACCCTGGCCAGCAAGATCTCCGGATCTGTCCCCCATTGAGCATGTTTGGGACTGGATGAAGCGTCGTCTCACGCCGTCTGCACGTCCAGCACGAACGCTGGTCCAACTGAGGCGCCAGGTGGAAATGGCATGGCAAGCCGTTCCACAGGACTACATCCAGCATCTCTACGATCGTCTCCATGGGAGAATAGCGGCCTGCATTGCTGCGAAAGGTGGATATACACTGTACTAGTGCCGACATTGTGCATGCTCTGTTGCCTGTGTCTATGTGCCTGTGGTTCTGTCAGTGTGATCTTGTGATGTATCTGACCCCAGGAATGTGTCAATAAAGTTTCCCCTTCCTGGGACAATGAATTCACGGTGTTCTTATTTCAATTTCCAGGAGTGTATAATAAGTTTCCTTTAATTTACGTCTATGGTCACAATCTTTTCTGTTTAACAGATTACCGTTTTCGGTCTTTAATGACCATCATCAGATCTGCAGCAAAAGTGGGAAAAATATAAATACACTCGCAAACTGTGCACAGCTTAAGAACAATACATAGAGCATATTGAAAAGTAGTACTGACAAAATTTACATTTGTGCGCTTTAAATGTTAAGAGGCATACCTGTCTCATAAAAACAAAGTCCTAATGCACTGCAGCCATAGTGGCATTGTTGACAATGCACTGCAGCCATAGTGGCATAGTCAACACTGACTTAGAAGCTTGACATTTTTAGACCACCAAAAGCCTACAGAAGTCAGTGTGTGGTGTATATTTCAACCTGGTACGTCTGTCCGTTCCTGAGAAAAGGGATCCTTAAGAGGCAGAGCGACAGACTGTCTGATAACAAATGACAATTTTTTTCTTGAGATATAATTGCAAATTAGCAGTTTTCGGATTTTTACCTCTGGTTGTATTGTGAAACCTTGCCTCTTGGCAAATTTCATGATTTTAGGTCAACGGGAAGTACCTTGCAGGTTTTGATGACCGAGTGTGCAAGTATCAAAGTTTATGACGTACAAGGCAATATATTTTGATTGTATTACTTAGAAGCTTAACCAAGGGACCACAGACCTCAGAATGTTTCAGCTCTGCATCGCGGTGTAGCTTGCTCGCCAGGTTTCGAGAGGGTGCGTTTCTGGATGAGTTATCGAATATATTGCTTCCTTCTACTTATACCACCCGAGGAGATCACGAATGTAAAATTAGGGAGATTCGAGCGCGCACGGAGGCTTTCAGACAGTCGTTCTTCCCGCGAACCATACGCGACTGGAACAGAAAAGGGAGGCAATGACAGTGGCACGTAAAGTGCCCTCCGGCACACACTGCTGGGTGGCTTGCGGAGTATAAATGTAGATGTAGATGTAGATGTAGTTGATACGTCTACCAGTTACTGAGAAAAATGTGTCATAAGAGACGGACGGAGGGATAGACAGGTAACGAATGATAAAAAATGTTTTTTTAAATGTCATACAATTACGAATTAAAAATTTTCAGAGTTTTACCTGTACTTGTACTGTGAAACCTTGCTTCTTGACCAGTTTCATGGTTCTAGTGCAAAGGGAAGCGACCTATAGGTTTTGATGAGTGAGTGTGACGTACGAGGGCAGTTCAATAAGTAATGCAACACATTTTTTTTTCTCGGCCAATTTTGGTTGAAAAAACCGGAAATTTCTTGTGGAATATTTTCAAACATTCCCGCTTCGTCTCGTATAGTTTCATTGACTTCCGACAGGTGGCAGCGCTGTACGGAGCTGTTAAAATTGCGCCTGTAACGGATGTGCGTTGCAAACAACGGGCAGTGATCGAGTTTCTTTTGGCGGAAAACCAGGGCATCTCAGATATTCATAGGCGCTTGCAGAATGTCTACGGTGATCTGGCAGTGGACAAAAGCACGGTGAGTCGTTGGGCAAAGCGTGTGTCATCATCGCCGCAAGGTCAAGCAAGACTGTCTGATCTCCCGCGTGCGGGCCGGCCGTGCACACCTGTGACTCCTGCAATGGCGGAGCGTGCGAACACACTCGTTCGAGATGATCGACGTATCACCATCAAACAACTCAGTGCTCAACTTGACATCTCTGTTGGTAGTGCTGTCACAATTGTTCACCAGTTGGGATATTCAAAGGTTTGTTCCCGCTGGGGCCCTCGATGTCTAACCGAACACCATAAAGAGCAAAGGAGAACCATCTGTGCGGAATTGCTTGCTCGTCATGTGGCTGAGGGTGAATTTCTTGTCAAAGATTGTTACAGGCGATGAAACATGGGTTCATCACTTCGAACCTGAAACAAAACGGCAATCAATGGAGTGCGCCACACCCACTCCCCTACCAAGAAAATGTTTAAAGCCATACCCTCAGCCGGTAAAGTCATGGTTACAGTCTTCTGGGACGCTGAAGGGGTTATTCTGTTCGATGTCCTTCCCCATGGTCAAACGATCAACTCTGAAGTGTATTGTGCTACTCTTCAGAAATTGAAGAAACGACTTCAGCGTGTTCGTAGGCACAAAAATCTGAACGAACTTCTCCTTCTTCATGACAACGCAAGACCTCACACAAGTCTTCGCACCCGAGAGGAGCTCACAAAACTTCAGTGGACTGTTCTTCCTCATGCACCCTACAGCCCCGATCTCGCACCGTCGGATTTCCATATGTTTGGCCCAATGAAGGACGCAATCCGTGGGACGCACTACGCGGATGATGAAGAAGTTATTGATGCAGTACGACGTTGGCTCCGACATCGACCAGTGGAATGGTACCGTGCAGGCATACAGGCCCTCATTTCAAGGTGGCGTAAGGCCGTAGCATTGAATGGAGAGTACGTTGCAAAATAGTGTTGTGTAGCTAAAAGATTGGGGAATAACCTGGTGTATTTCAATGCTGAATAAAACAACCCCTGTTTCAGAAAAAAAATGTGTTGCATTACTTATTGAACTGCCCTCGTATATGGCGGTATCTTTTGATTGCATTGACTCAGAAGCTGAAGTTTTTTACACCGCCAAGAGATCATAAACCTCAGCAGCTCACAAAAATTTCAGTTTCATACGTATTCCCGTAACAGACGCGCAGACAGACAGTCGAATCGACAACAATCAGCTGATATGTACTACCTTACCAGAAATATACGCGAACCCCCTGAGTAATGCGGAACAGACCACTAGATGTCACGAAAAGCGGACCCACCAGTATAAAAGGAGGCGGGGGTGGCATGCTGTCGATTATGAGAGTTCATTGACTTCTAACGTGGACTAATCACTGGATGTTACCTGAGTAACAAATGCATTAGGGACATCTCAACCCCTCCAAGTCGACGGGGAAAGAAGAATCACTGCTAAAGCATGACCAGACAGACTTCATGTATTGATGAGCAATGACCATAGAGGTTTCGCAGCGTGGTCGTGAAACCTCACCTTCTCCCCCTGGGTAGTCTTCGTATCCATTTTTCACTTAATAACGATGTGTGCATTCACTCCTACAACCTTGCTTTTGCAACTCAGTGGCTAAAAAGAGTTTGACAATAAATAGTGTTAAGAGTTAATAATTCCTAGCCATCACCTTTCACATATTACAAAATTAGAAATTCATCTTGGGAACAGACGAATATGTCAAAAAGAAATTATTTCGGTTTGTGTGTTATCAGATATTTTATCATTGGGTAAGTGATCAGAAATTTTGGTTGCAGATAATCATCTTTGTGGTGCTGCAGTTCTTCTTTGTCCGTGCTTGCTATGAAAATAGGATGAGGAATTCTGCCTTATGCAAGACATCTTTTCAGTTGCGTTTTACCCAGACATGTTTCAGCATTTTTTGTGCCATTAGTGGCGAAAACTCTGCCCATGTTTGAAAATTCGTAGAAAGTCAAAGTAATCAGCGTATTCACCTCGCCAAAACACACGAGAAAACACTACAACATCAAAGCCATGACAAGTTGCAGATTGTGTAGCAGACTAGCTACCAACATAAAAACCCAATAGCTTCATGTAAGTGAGAAAATAAAATAACCTACTGAAGATAGCACAAAAAGTGCTGAAATACGTCTGGGTAAAACGAAACTGAAATGTTATCTTGCATAAGGCGGAATTCATCGTCCTATTTTGGTTGCAGACTGTGCACCCCTTTTCGTGCTAAAGAGAACCTTAATGTGGAGTAGCGAATGTAATTTTTTCTTCTGGTGCTAGAATTATGCACATTATTGTTCCTTTTGCACAACAGTGAATTATTTGCAACTTCTTTCATGAGGCATTAAATATACTGTGAAGCAGTAGCCAGAGTACCCGACTCCTTAAACGGATGGATACAAGATGATTGTAGGTGAGCACCACGTATTATTCTTACTACACATTTTTGAGCAATGAACATTTCAAATGGTTCAAATAGTTTTGAGCACTATGGGACTTAACTTCTGAGGTCATCAGTCCCCTAGAACTTAGAACTACTTAAACCTAACTAACCTAAGGACATCACACACATCCATGCCCGAGGCAGGATTCGAACCTGCGACCGTAGCAGTCGCGCGGTTCCGGACTGAAGCGCCTAGAACCGCTCGGCCACACCGGCCGGCAATGAACACTTTCGATTTTAAAGTTGAGTTACCCCAGAACACTACTCCTAAGAGATTATTGAACGAAAATACAAAAAATACGCGAGGGAAAATATCGCGACACCAAACAATAATTAATGTAGACTAATGACGTTTCAGGAATACATTTGTCTTTTTTTTTTCCATCAGTCTACTGACTGGTTTGATGCGGCCCGCCACGAATTCCTTTCCTGTGCTAACCTCTTCATCTCAGAGTAGCACTTGCAACCTACGTCCTCAATTATTTGCTTGACGTATTCCAATCTCTGTCTTCCTCTACAGTTTTTACCCTCTACAGCTCCCTCTAGTACCATGGAAGTCATTCCCTCATGTCTTAGCAGATGTCCTATCATCCTGTCCCTTCTCCTTATCAGTGTTTTCCACATATTCCTTTCCTCTCCGATTCTGCGTAGAACCTCCTCATTCCTTACCTTATCAGTCCACCTAATTTTCAACATTCGTCTATAGCACCACATCTCCAATGCTTCGATTCTCTTCTGTTCCAGTTTTCCCACAGTCCATGTTTCACTACCATACAATGCTGTACTCCAGACGTACATCCTCAGAAATTTCTTCCTCAAATTAAGGCCGGTATTTGATATTAGTAGACTTCTCTTGGCCAGAAATGCCTTTTTTTGCCATAGCGAGTCTGCTTTTGATGTCCTCCTTGCTCCGTCCGTCATTGGTTATTTTACGCCGGCCGCGGTGGTCTAGCGGTTCTGGCGCTGCAGTCCGGAACCGCGGGACTGCTACGGTGGCAGGTTCGAATCCTGCCTCGGGCATGGGTGTGTGTGATGTCCTGAGGTTAGTTAGGTTTAAGTAGTTCTAAGTTCTAGGGGACTTATGACTTAAGATGTTGAGTCCCATAGTGCTCAGAGCCATTTGAACCATTTGGTTATTTTACTGCCTAGGTAGCAGAATTCCTTAACTTCATTGACTTCGTGACCATCAATCCTGATGTTAAGTTTCCCGCTGTTCTCATTTCTACTGCTTCTCATTACCTTCGTCTTTCTCCGATTTACTCTCAAACCATACTGTGTACTCATTAGACTGTTCATTCCGTTCAGCAGATCATTTAATTCTTCTTCACTTTCACTCAGGATAGCAATGTCATCAGCGAATCGTATCATTGATATCCTTTCACCTTGTATTTTAATTCCACTCCCGAACCTTTCTTTTATTTCCATCACTGCTTCCTCGATGTACAGATTGAAGAGTAGGGGCGAAAGGCTACAGCCTTGTCTTACACCCTTCTTAATACGAGCACTTCGTTCTTGATCGTCCACTCTTATTATTCCCTCTTGGTTGTTGTACATATTGTATATGACCCGTCTCTCCCTATAGCTTACCCCTACTTTTTTCAGAATCTCGGACAGCTTGCACCATTTTATATTGTCGAACGCTTTTTCCAGGTCGACATTTGTCTAGGCAACATAAAAGTGAGGGCTAAGCCAGTGCAAATGTAAATTTCTGGTGTTAGTAACAGGTGTAACCGGAGTGTTGAATGCCAGCATGCAAACGTACATGCACTGTCTCTCACAGTTGCCGGTTGTCAGGCTGTGGGATGGCGTTCCATGTCTGTTGCATTTGGTCGGACATTACAGGGACTGATAATGCTGTTTCTGGTTGACGCCGGAGTTGTTGCTCGATTATGTCCCATGTGTGGTCAAGAGACGGATCTGGTGAGCGAGCGAGCCAAGGCACTCTGCGGAGCACGTTGGGTTACAATAGCGGTATTTGGGCGAGCGTTATCCTGCTGAAAAACACGTCCTGGAATGCTGTTCATGAATTCACTAGACTGGCGTACAAACTTGTATTCATGGTGCATGGGATAACAACGAGCGAGCCAAGGCACTCTGCGGAGCACGTTGGGTTACAATAGCGGTATTTGGGCGAGCGTTATCCTGTTGAAAAACACGTCCTGAAATGCTGTTCATGAATTCACTAGACTGGCGTACAAACTTGTATTCATGGTGCATGGGATAACAACGAGGGCGTTCCTGTTGTCATACGAAGCCGCACCCCAGACCATAACTCCAGGCGTAGCTGCAGAGTGTCTGCACACAGACAGGTTGGTTGCAGGCCCTCAACTCGCCTCCTTCTAACCAACACATGATCATCACTGGCACAGAGGCAGAACCAGGTTTCATCGGAAAACACAGCACACCTCCACCCTGCACTCCAATGAACTCTCGCTTGACACCATAGAAGTTGCAAATGGCAGTGGTTTGCAATCAGTGGAATGCACGCAACAAGGCGTCTAGCTCGGAGCTTCCTTCGAGTAACTAGTTTGTAACAGTTCGTTGTGCCGCTGTTCAGGTTGCTGTTGCAGGTGCCGCACGATGCGCCAGAGCCATACGCCACCACGATGGCCTTCCGTGTTGTTAGTATCACGTGGCCGTCTGCATCGCGAACTTCTGTTGACCCTACATTCTCGTGATCACTGCTGCCAGCACCCGTGTACAGTGGCTACATTCCTTCCAAGTCTTTCTGCAGTATCGCGGACGGCCTATTACGCGACCTCGTTCAAACTGATGTGTTCATAATGGTGTCTTTGTCGCCTTAAAGACATTCTTGACTAACACTAACACACAATGGCCAGCCTCACCGGTAACTGACGCTTACGACCGTTACAGCGTGTATTTAAAGCAATTTGCATCCTCATAGTGGCGCTCCTAATGCCACTCGTTTGCGACTGGCGTGAAAGTTGAATAGATATCATCTGTGAAATGTAGAAACACGCCTGCCAACTTCGTTTATACTACGAATGTAGTATGTGGACATATAAGGTGAGAATGTGGGTCTCGCGGGAGGCGTGCGCGAGATAGTCACTGCAGTCGCACTATCCTCTGTGCCCTCGGCGGCTAAGATGTATAGAGCGTCTGCCATGTAAGGAGGAGATCCCGGGTTCGAGTCCCGGTCGGAGCACACATTTTCACCTGTTCCCGTTGATATATATCAACGCCCGTCGGCAGCTGAAGGTATTAATATATAATTCTAATTCAACTTTCGTCTATATCGCACAACTCCTTCTTGGTGTTGCGATTTTTTCTTCCTTCAGTGTGTGTCAACTTACTGACATGTGTTCAGAACAGCATTATGCAATACACAGCTGTACCGGTATATTCTATTAGAGATGATCGGTTTCGGTGTAGGATCGGAGCATCATCGTGTGCAAAGAACTGATAATGGTCTGATTCTAGACAGGAACCGATCGTCTCTAATAAAATATACCGATACATCTACGTGTTGCATAATGTAGTTCGTAACAGTCATTAAAAAAATGGTTCAAATGGCTCTGAGCACTATGAGACTTAACAGCTGAGGTCATTAGTCCCCTAGAACTTAGAACAACTTAAACCTAACTAAGCTAAGGACATCACAGACATCCATGCCCTAGGCAGGATTCGAACCTGCGACTGTAGCAGTCGCGCGGTTCCGGACTGAAGCGCCTAGAACCGCTCGGCCATCGCGGCCAGATAGTCATTAAAACCGTACAACACAACATCCATAGAATATTAGTGATTTGTCTCTCCCCAGAATTTGCAATAATTCGAAGTGCAAATATGGCTGAACTTAGTTGCTTTAGGAGTTCGAAAACGTGTTTTTTTTTCGAATTTAAATTCTCATCATAATGGAGAACTAAAATTTTTGACATTATCTCCCTAATTATTATATCCTAACCATGTGGTACACTTCTTATTGATGCAGCACCTCGACATATGCACGAATGAATTTGTTGTGTCCTCTTGGAACTGAATGTGAGACAGTTTACAGAAAACCAGACAGTAATGCTTTAGATAAAGTTATTTACCAATTTGTCTGTTTCTGTGCCGGCCGTGGTGACCGAGCGGTTCTAGGCGCTTCAGTCCGGAACCGCGCGACTGCTACGGTCGCAGGTTCGAATGCTGCCTCGGGCATGGATGTGTGTGATGTCCTTAGGTTAGTTAGGTTTAATTAGCTTATAAGTTCTGGGGGACTGATGACCTCAGAAGTTAAGTCTCACAGTGCTCAGAGCCATTTCAATCAATAATACTTTAAATAAAGTTACTTACCAATTGAAACTTCCTGGCAGATTAAAACTGTGTGCCGGACCGAGAATCGAACTCGGGACCTTTGCCTTTCGCGGGCAAGTGCTCTACCGCGAAAGGCAAAGATCCCGAGTTCGAGTCTCGGTCCGGCACACAGTTTTAATCTGCCAGGAAGTTTCATATCAGCGCACACTCCGCTGTAGAGTGAAAATTTCATTCTACTTACTAATTCTTCGTTTCTGTGCCGGCCGCGGTGGCCGAGCGGTTCTAGGCGCTTTCGTCCGGAACCACGCGACTGCTACGGTCGCAGGTTCGAATCCTGCCTCGGACATGGAGGTGTGTGATGTCCTTAGGTTAGTTAGGTTTAAGTAGTTCTAAGTTCTAGGGGACTGATGACCTCAGAAGTTAAGTCCCATAGTGCTCAAAGCCATTTGAACCATTTGAAATGTTCATTGCTCAAAAATGTGTAGTAAGAATAATACGTGGTGCTCACCTACAATCATCTTGTATCCATCCGTTTAAGGAGTCGGGTACTCTGGCTACTGCTTCACAGTATATTTAATGCCTCATGAAAGAAGTTGCAAATAATTCACTGTTGTGCAAAAGGAACAATAATGTGCATAATTCTAGCACCAGAAGAAAAAATTACATTCGCTACTCCACATTAAGGTTCTCTTTAGCACGAAAAGGGGTGCACAGTCTGCAACCAAAATAGGACGATGAATTCCGCCTTATGCAAGATAACATTTCAGTTTCGTTTTACCCAGACGTATTTCAACACTTTTTGTGCTATCTTCAGTAGGTTATTTTATTTTCTCACTTACATGAAGCTATTGGGTTTTTATGTTGGTAGCTAGTCTGCTACACAATCTGCAACTTGTCATGGCTTTGATGTTGTAGTGTTTTCTCGTGTGTTTTGGCGAGGTGAATCCGCTGATTACTTTGACTTTCTACGAATTTTCAAACATGGGCAGAGTTTTCGCCACTAATGGCACAAAAAATGCTGAAACATGTCTGGGTAAAACGCAACTGAAAAGATGTCTTGCATAAGGCAGAATTCCTCGTCCTTTTTTCACAGCAAGCACGGACAAAGAAGAACTGCAGCACCACAAAGATGATTATCTGCAACCAAAATTTCTGATCACTTACCCAATGATAAAATATCTGATAGCACACAAACCGAAATAATTTCTTTTTGACATATTCGTCTGTTCCCAAGATGAATTTCTAATTTTGTAATATGTGAAAGGTGATGGCTAGGAATTATTAACTCTTAACACCATTTATTGTCAAACTCTTTTTTAGCCACTGAGTTGCAAAAGCAAGGTTGTAGGAGTGAATGCACACATCGTTATTAAGTGAGAAATGGATACGAAGACTACCCAGGGGGAGAAGGTGAGTTTTCACGACCACGCTGCGAAACCTCCAGGTTAGTTACGTTTAATTAGTTCTAAGTTCTAAGGGCTGACGACCTCCGATGTTAAGTGCCATAGTGCTCACAGCCATTTGAACCATTTTTTTGTTTCTGTATAAATGTATATAACTGTCATCCTCAAAAGAACGAATTCTGCTTGTTGAATGTTGGACGGCAGGTCGTTTACATATATGAGAAACAATTGCCGACCCAACACTGTGTCTTGTGGAACCCTTTAAGTGATTTTTCCCCAGTCAAAAGCATCTCCCCTGTTGTGATGCGTCTACGTCTGTGACTCATGCTGCACATAATGTGTGTTTCATAAACACAGCACTTCTTTGATTCTTATATCGATCGCTGTCAGTACAGACACTGACGGCATGTATAAAACCGCCATACCCCCCCGAGGGCTTCGTCTTTCATGAACGTCAGAATGTTTTTTTTATTTTGTTGTTTTTCCTTATTTCCGTCTTGAAGATCACCCTCTGTCAGTATCCGACTGACGACGCTATTAATCTGGCATGCAAAATCACGTACCTAAATGCCCGTCAGTCAACTACGTCGAAGCTAAAGCACTGTAAATGATATGTCACTCTGTTAATCAGTAGAAGGTTGCCGCCCAGCATCTGATATGGAGACTTGTGGATATTACATCGCGTCTCCCAAGTGGCCGCCCAGTATATTAGCGGGACAGGCTTGACCTGTTATATTAGCTTTCAGGTGGCGGACAAGCTCTAATTACTAACGTCTCGATACACGTAAGTAGTGATTTAAACTGACACTAAGACGCACTGCGGCAGACTTTTTTCGCTACACTCACTCTGTTTCTTAATTAAATCAGTGTCTAGTCTGACTCATTTGTTGCACCTGGAAATTAGTAGATACCTGTCATTGGAGGCAGTATTACTTTTTCTTCCTTCTGTACTCTCGTACCTCATTCGGGTGTTTAGCGACAGGACTAGAGCGAAGTTGGTGAGTGGAGTACAGGTTTGCTCTGCCCAGAGACGTTGTAACCACTTGTTGCTGTCAAGAGCAGCCGACATAAGCAGACGCGCAAAGCAGACTAGAGGAGCTGGCGGTAACACAGTCGCATACTGACAGGTACAACCGGAGGTATCTGGAGCTCTCTGCCTCTGTCGAATACCAGAGCTGCTGAACAGAGGTCGGTCGTTCGCGAAGCAACGGGTCCAAAGCAACTCCCACACGACCCAATGTCGAGAGTGATAAGAAAGACATCCGAACTTCTGAAACAGTGTTCAGTGGAAAACAGTGTGGTCAAGAATCTTGTCCCACAGGCACCTAGACCACCAACTGCTTATGCTTTACCGAAAATCGGGGATGGTAAGCCATTCCGCTCAAATGGTTCAAATGGCTCTAAGCACTATGGGACTTAACATTTGAGGTCATCAGTCCGCTAGACTTAGAACTACTTAAACCTAACTAACCTAAGGACAACACACATCCATGCCCGAGGCACGATTCGAACCTGCGACCGTAGCAGGAGTGCCGTTCCGGACTGAAGCACCTAGAACCGTTCGGTCACCACCATTCCACCTCATCGTGTTCACCACTGGCTCATCAACATACAGGCTGGCGAAGCACTTGGCCAATATCCTTGCTCCCTATGTGGGACACTGCGAGCACCATATTACAAACTCCGCAGATTTTATCAGCCGATTTAACCGACTTAACGAGGTTGACATTATGGTCAATTTTGATGTGGTGGCGCTCGTTACGAATGTTCCCGTGAAAGACTCTTTGGTCCTAGTATCTCAGCTCTTTGAAAGTGACGTGATCGAGTTATTTGGGCACACTCTTACGTCTCCTTATTTTCTGTACAATGGCTAGTATTACGACCAGACGGACGGCGCTGAAATGGATACCCCTTTAGCTCCATCCGTTTCAAAGTTATTCAAGGAGAATTTTGAGGATATTGATTTGGACACGACGCCATTAAAGCCTAGTTACTTTTGAGGATGTTGAAAAAACAGCCAGTTGCAAAACAAAGGCTTATCAGCTCTTGATCTAGATTTCTATACTTCTAATAATACACTATTGGCCTATAAAATTGCTACACCAAGAGGAAATGCAGATGATAAACGGGTATTCATTCGACAAATATATTATACTAGAACTGACATGACATTACATTTTCACGCAATTTGGGTGCATGGGTCCTGAGAAATCAGTACCCAGAACAACCACCTCTGGCCGTAGTAACAGCCTTGATAAGGCTGGGCATTGAGTCAAACAAGAGCTTGGATGGCGTCTACAGGTACAGCTGCCCATGCAGCTTCAACACGATACCACAGTTCATTAAGAGTAGTGACTGGCGTATTGTGACGAGCCAGTTGCTCGGCCACCATTGACCATACGTTTTCGATTGCTGAGAGATCTGGAGAATGTGCTGGCCACGGCAGCAGTCGAACATTTTCTGTATCCAGAAAGGCCCGTACAGGACCTGCAACATGCGGTCGTGCATTATCCTGCTGAAATGTAGGGTTTCGCAGGGATCGAATGAAGGGTAGAGCCACGGGTCGTAAATCATCTGAAATGTAACGTCCACTGTTCAAAGTGCCGTCAATGCGAACAAGAGGTGACCGAGACGTGTAACCAGTGGCACCCCATACCATCACGCCGGGTGGAACGCCAGTGTGGCGATGACGAATACACGCTTCCAATGTTCGTTCACCGCGATGTGGCCAAACACGGATGCGACCATCATGATGCTGTAAACAGAACCTGGATTCATGCGAAAAAATGACGTTTTGCCATTCGTGCACCCAGGTTCGTCGTTGAGTACGCCATCGCAGGTCCTCCTGTCTGTGATGCTGCTGCAAACGCCGTCGAACTGTTCATGCAGATGGTTGTTGTCTTGGAAACGTCGCCGTCTGTTGATTCAGGGATCGAGACGTGGCTGCACGATCCGTTACATCCATGCGGATAAGATGCCTGTCATCTCGACTGCTAGTGATACGACGCCGTTGGGATCTAGCACGGCGCCCCGTATTACCCTCCTGAACCCACCGATTCCTTATTCTGCTAACAGCCATTGGATCTCGACCAACGCGAGCACCAATGTCGCGATACGATAAACCGCAAGCGCGATAGGCTACAATCCGACCTTTATCAAAGTCGGAAACGTGATGGTACGCATTTCTCCTCGTTACACGAGGCATCACAACAACGTTTCAGCAGGCAACGCCGGTCAACTGCTGCTTGTGTATGAGAAATCGGTTTTCCTCATGTCAGCACGTTGTGGGTGTCGCCACCGGCACCAACCTTTTGTGAATACTCTGAAAAGCTAATCATTTGCATATCACAGCATCTTCTTCCTGTTGGTTAAATTTCGCGTCTGTAGCACGTCATCTTCGTGATGTAGCAATTTCAATGGCGAGTAGTGTATCTTCTTCAGAAGGAGTGGGCTTAATTACAGCACATGGTGATGCATTACATTAGCTGATGCCGAGTGGCTCTTGTCATACATGAAATTGTTTCTTCCGATCGTTGACAACACGTCCGTTATTTGATACCAAGGACGTGTGAAACTTGAGTAGTACTTGCCACACCTCAACATTATTAACAACAACATCCAGCTCACCATGGAGGTAGACAAGCACAATGCATTGCCCATCCTCGACGTTCTCGTCCGCCGCAGCCGAAATGGAAGCCTTCGCCACAGTGTCTACAGAAAACCTACCCAAATATGTCTGTACTTGCACGCCATCAGCCATCACCACCCGGCACAGAAGCGTAACTTGTACCTTGTGCGAGAATGGTACCAGACGGTGATAACCTCCTGCATGAGCTGAGCCACCTACCTAAGGATTTCAGGAACAACCGCAATAACGTACGTCAAGTAAATGAAGTGATTTGAAGTAAGAATAGTAGTAAGACCGCCGGCCGAAATGGCAGAGCGGCTCTAGGACCTTCAGTCTGAAACCGCGCGACCGCTACGGTCGCAGGTTCTAATCCTGCCTCGCGTATGGATGTGTGTGATGTCCTTAGGTTAGTTAGGTTTAAGTAGTTCTAAGTTCTAGGGGAGTGATGACCTCAGATGTTAAGTCCCATAGTGCTCAGAGCCATTTGAACCATTTTTGAGCATTAAGACCATCGACGAGGAGCAGGAAGAGAAACTTTCTTTTTCGCCGTTCTGCGATTCCGCACTGGGAAAGGCAAGTCGCTTGCCGAAACGACACAAGATCAAATCGATCTTCAGGCCTCCGATGAAAATCCGTCAATCACTGAGAGCACTTAAATACGGAGCAGGTTCAAATGGTTCAAACGGCTCTGAGCACTATGCGACTTAACTTCTGAGGTCATCAGTCGCCTAGAACTTAGAACTAAGTAAACCTAACTAACCTAAGGACATCACACACGTCCATGCCCGAGGCAGGATTCGAACCTGCGACCGTAGCGGTCGCTCGGTTCCAGACTGTAGCGCCCAGAACCGCACGGCCACTCCGGCCGGCGACGCAGCAGGTCTCAGAACACCTGGGATTTACAAGGTCCCTTGCGAGTGTGGCCAGCCTTATGTCGGACAAGCAATACTCAATGTGGAATAACGCAGGAAGGACCATGAGAGGTTTTATCGCCTACGCTATCCCGAGAAATCTGCTTTAGCTGAGCATGCTTTAGAAAAACGGACAGCGGATAAAATTCGACGGAAGATTCGTCGTGGCTCGCACTAACGACTTCTAGGACTGTAAATAAAGAAGCCTTTAAAATAAAAATCTCGATGACACCCTAAATAGAGACGGTGGCACGCAGCTCAGTAAGGCGTGGGATCCAGTGATCGCGCGATAAAAGTGCGCACATCGAACGTCGAGTCACGATATGCCCGCACATGGCGATGCCGCGACCAGCAGTGACGTCACAGCCGGCGTAAATAAGGGGCGTACCAGCAGCCCACAGGCAGTCACACCGCTTGACAATGGGTTACGAGTGCTCGGCCGAAAGCACGTGTAAATTTAATCACTTGACATGGCTCGAAATCTGAGAACTTTTTATTCGTGTCCTAAGGAAGTGTTCACTAAACTGAACGGGAGGACCTAGGAATGACTTCTAAGGAATGGACTTCCACCATTCCCTTCAGCTCGATTTCGTTCAGTCGGTCTCGTTCTTTTTCGGTTGGTCATTCGTTTTTCGTTCCAGTCAGGCTGTGCCACAGATATCTTTCTTTTCCTCAGTTCTGTCTATTAAATCCTCATTCGTTATTCGATATACCAATCTAATCTTCATTATTCTTTTGTAGAACAATATTTCAAAAGTTTATGCACTCTTCTTGCCTGAACTGGCTGCTGCCCAGGTTTGACTTCCACACAAGGCTATACACCATACAAATGCGTACAGAAAAGACTTTGTAATATTTAAACATATATTCGAACCTAACACATTTTTCTTTTCCAGAAATGTTTTTCTTGCTGTTGAGAGTTTGCATCTTATAACTTCTATATTTCGGCCATCATCTGTTATGAGGCGTTTTCTTTTTTTTTTTTTTTTTTAAGTAAGTTCCGTTTTGAAATGAAAATAAAACAAGTAGACTTTATTTAGCACTTCCATTTTTACTTGAAAACCTGTACTTTAATTTGCTTTGCTACATAATTCTCACCATTATTGAGCGTTTTACTGTATCGTAAACCAGCTCTGAAGACCTCTTAAAAATCTATCGCCTGAGCATAACTCTCGGCCGAGCGGTCTAGGATGCCTTGTGATGTGTTGGCAGAAGAGCCAACACCGTGTTGCTAGAGGAGGCCGAAATGCACGCGTTTAAACTCACGCAGACTGGCGTGAGGTCTGGAACAAGGTAAAGTAATTATCCTGTGAAGAAAAGAACGTAGTTGATTGAATACTTAACTTTAATCCATAATTGGAGAACATCGCTCTTGATGATACATAATTACAATCTCAATATAAACTGGTAATGGCACCTTGCTAGGTCGTAGCAAATGACGTAGCTGAAGGCTATGCTAACTATCGTCTCGGCAAATGATAGCGTATTTGTCATTGATCCATCTGTGGCAAAGTCTGCTGTATAACTGGGGCGAGTGCTAGGACGTCTCTCTAGACCTGCCGTGTGGCGGCGCTCGGTCTGCAATCACTGACAGTGGCGACACGCGGGTCCGACGTAAACTAACGGACCGCGGCCGATTTAAAGGCTACCACCTAGCAAGTGTGGTGTCTGGCGGTGACACCACACCTTGTCACGGTCCGTGCAGCTCCCCCCTGTCACAGGTTCGAATCCTCCCTCGGGCATGGGTGTGTGTTGTCCATAGCGTAAGTTAGTTTAAGTTACATTAAGTAGTGTGTAGGCTTAGAGACCGATGACCTCAACAGTTTGGTCCCATAAGACCTTACCACAAATTTCTAAGTTTTTCGATAACTTTCGATAATTTTAATGCTCAGTAACAACTGAAAATGAATACTTCTTGACACTTAATAACGATAGTGTGGTACGGAATTAGTGAGAGACATCTTGAAGATGGCTGTACGAATGTGCACGACGAGGAACAAAGTGGTCTATCTTCAGCTGTTGGTTGGTTGGTTGGTTGTTTTTGGGAAGGAGACCAGACAGCGAGGACATCGGTCTCATCGGATTAGGGAAGGACGGGGAAGGAAGTCGGCCGTGCCCTTTGATAGGAACCATCCCGGCATTTGCGTGGAGCGATTTAGGGAAATCACAGAAAACCTAAATCACGATGACCGGACGCGGGATTGAACCGTCGTCCTCCCGAATGCGAGTCCAATGTCTAACCACTGCGCCATCTCGCTCGGTATATCTTCAGTTGTTACTGACGATTTGGAGCAGGAAAGGCGGCCATGGTGGCCGAGCGGTTCTAGGCGCTGCAGTCCGGAACCGCAGTACTGCTACGGTCGCAGGTTCGAATCCTGCCTCGGGCATGGATGTGTGTGATGTCCTTAGGTTAGTTAGGTTTAAGTAGTTCTAAGTTCTAGGGGACTGATTACCTAAGATGTTAAGTCCCATAGTGTTCAGAGCCATTTTTTTGGAGCAGGAAGTTGACGAAAAAGTGAGAGAGAACCGACGCTTTACGATTTCGACGTTATCTGCTGTGTTTCCTCAAGAGTCAAGAAGTGTGCTTTATGCGATTGTTATAGAACGTTTAAATTATAGAAAGTTATGCTCGGGCGGCAGATTTCCACGAAGAGAGTATTCAAAGCTGGTTTTACATTACGACAGTTGCCTCAATATTCATTGAAACTATGTGGAAAAGTGCATTAAAGTACAGGTTTTCATGTAAAAAAAAATAAATCTGTTAAGAAAAATCTACCTGTTTTATTTTTATTTAAAAACAGAACTTACTTGAAAACACGTCTTGTATTTTGCTGCTCAGATAGCAAAAATCATATAAACTGTTCCACAAAGCGTAAGGGCGAGCTAGATAAAGTAACCTAACATATTTACAACTTGGCAGAAATGAATGACAGTGCGGGACCGTGTTGTCAGAGGACCGCCAGTTGTGCACAGAAAGTTTCGTAGTACTCCACGAGGACAATAAAATGTGTAAGCAGTAGCTCGTACTTCTCAAGCGTTACTGAGAAAATCGTAAGATAATTTCGGTCGTCAGATATGTATCTGTGCGTGGCCATTTTAACCATGAAGTGGCTGCGGTCGAGTGGTGGTGGCACGGTAGCTCAGCACAGGTTCTCCCCATTCCATCAATGGTGGCGAAGACGATCATGTCCACCTTAGCAAAGTTTTTGTGGAAAGGGGCATTGTTTCGAGTGCCGGCGAAGACAGCAGTTTTGGATCCAAGCAATGGAGGAATGGGTCTTAAGTCTAAAGCGATGGCATTGTATGTCAAACGAACATGGAGCATAATGTGTAATGATTCAGGGTGCATTACAGCAAAACTATACGATATTGTCAGGCCAGAAAGTGTAGAGCCGCCGATAAATATACAAAAAATAAGTTTTAAGCTAAAACACGTTAGGGAGTATTATCTTGAACTAAGTTATCTCAGCAAAAAGCTTTTAAAGTCCAAAAATGTTACAGCAAAGGCGATTTTAGCTGAAAGGTGGAAATATGAAAGGAAAAGTAACTGTTGTGTACATAGTTCCGCGTAGTCAGCGCGTACACAACTTTCCCACTAGAGCGCGCCCCGCTAAGCACAGCAGCACAGGCGCAGCGCTCGTCTGTCTCTGCACTACGAGATGGCGATGCCTTAGAGACGGACCAAATTCTGCTTCCGCCAATCCGCGTATTAATATGTAACGCAGCCAATGAGATTGCTGCTAACGTAGAACCTTTTCTCGTCGCGGATCACACTCGCGCAGTGATACCTGAACGCGCGAGGTATTATAACGAGTGTACAGACCTCCGATTAGTCAGTCTGCATTAGTCTGTACCAGTCTGCATTAGTCTGTAGTCAAGTTTCAGTCTGCGCCTAATAAGATTATCATATTCCTGTACATAGCCATGAAGAGAAATGTATAGACACTTTGTCAAGTATCAGAGATATGTGAGAATAAGATTAACGTACCAAGACCAAAGGAACTTCAGATTGTCAATTGTAAACAGCATCCACAATCAAGTTACGTAATGTCTATGATTTTTATTATTTTAATAAATGTGTGTGAAAATTAATCAAGTTCTGTTTAAAGTTGGTCACTGTCAATCTGCTACTCTAAGCGTGCAAGTGGCATTTCAGTCGCCTGACCTAACGGCAGAAGATAAACACGCCACGATAAGACCACGAGACATATTGCTGACACTCGCCTACTTTGTTAGAGCGACAAGTCAAATAATCTGATGGTGTGTGTACCGAAGGTCTTACAGTAGGTGCACCACAATAACATAGAAACTAAATATGCTGGAATAGCATGGAATGTGGTCTGGAAAAACATCAGTAGTGATGTTCTTTCGTCTGACGTGAGAACAGCGTGGTACAAGGTAGTCAATAACATCATCAGCACTAATGAACGTCTCTTTGCCATCGGTTTAAGTGACACTAACCTCTTCATAAAATGCAACCTCGTTGATAGTGTGCCTCATCGTTACACATGTGGAGATCGGATTATCAACTGGAGGTGGACCAGGGAGAAAATTGCTCAAATAACAAAAATTTAAACAAACAATGAACCGACTAACATTTTCTTCAGACAAGAGGAAAGTTACTACCCTCAGCCAAAAAATAACGCAGTGATTTGGTTAATGGGCAAATATACCAGTTACGTTTTTAACAATATTGGGAGAGATGACCATATTGAATACAAGATGTATATGGAAAATGAATTCGAGAAAATACTTAAATATCGGAATCTCAATAAGAAATATGGTAACATGCTCCGAATTGTCTTCAACAGAATGGGTATAGGTTAGGAACTGGATTCCTAGTAGAGATGGAATGGGTTGGGTCACGTTTCCGACCCTAACCTCACCTGCTAGTCACACATGAAAAATAAATCAGTAGTACAGCAGATACAAGAGTATGGCGACAAACATCTGGTGTCTGATGTAAAGAAAGATCTTGAACTCCCTATGGATACGTTTTGGGTCTGGGAAATGATGATGAGGAACCTCAGGCTGCAGAAGAAGGAAAAGTGCATGCTGAACTGCCACCAGTTGAAGGTGACAGTGAAGGTGCTAAATTGTGCTACTGCTAAGGACTCATTCTCTGAATGCCGTAATTTATGACTTCAATTATCTGTCACCCTATTTATGTCATTTCATTGTAGCCATTTTTGTTACTGTTTTTGTGGAATTAAAAAAAAAGCGTATTCGGTCAGAGCGTTAGCTTTCCTTTCTAATAAAAGAAGTGAGCGAACAGATCATCGAACAAACTGACCGAGTATCATCGGACGTCCGCCCTGAACAAATTCAACGAATAATATACAACAAAGTTTTTTTTTAAGAAAAAAGTGGTTGGCGTTCAAGCCGCTGGGTCGCTGGATCGAGTTCCGGTCGTCAGTTTTTTTAATTTTCAACAGTCATTTTCTTTTATTTATATTACAATTGATATAATGGCGAAAATACGTGTAATCGGATGAACTTTTATTAAATTTACAATGTTATTTGACAGTCTACTAATTTTTATTATTACACATAATGTAATATTCATAACTATCGACTAGTAAACGGCCAAACGCAAAAAGTGAAACTGAAAATGTATGCTTGTCCGTGATTTGAGAAATCCCTTATACCTGGAAGGAGCCCGAAACGACTTGTTACCTCCAAGTTTAGACCGACACAGACGGCTTTCGAAAGATGTACAATTAATCGTCGCTTTCGACTTTACGAGTACAAGTTGCAGGATGGTATTTTCATAAAAACATGGAAAACATAAAGTTAAACGGCACCAGCTGCATTAAATAAATGCTGTTTCCGCATACGCAAGGTCTTTTGACGTTTTCCGTGGAAAAACAAACCTCGTTCACATTTTCAAAAAACCTCTCTTTCAGACGATAGTTTAGAAGCAAACCATGCATAACGCAGTATTTCCTATAAAATCGGCGCTGATAATTGGTTATGCAGTATCGAGTGTATTTTAATAGCGTCTTCCAATAAGCAATTTCTCATTCTCTTTCTATTAAATACGAACAGTTTTGAAGACACGGCCAAGCATACATTTTCAGTATCACTTTATGCGTTTGGTCGTTTACTAGTCGATAGCTACGAATATTATATTATTTGTGATAATAAAAATTAGTAGACTGCCAAATAACATTGAAAATTTAATAAAAGTCCATCCGATTACCACGTATTTTTCCCATTACATCAATTGTGATATAAATAGTAAAGAAAATGACTGTGTTGAAAATAAAAAAAAAACTGACGAACGGAACTCTCTCCAGCGATCTAGCGGCTTGAACGCCAACCACTATATTTTTTTTTTAAATTTTGTTCTGTATTGTTCGCTGAGTTTGTTCAGGGCGGACGTCCGATGATACCGGTTCAGTTTTTTCGTTCATCCGTTCGCTCAGTTTTATTATTACCGAACACGCCGAGTTACCGTGCCGGCACCACTGAGCTGCAGCCGCTTTATGGTTAAAATCGCCACGCACAGATATATATTTGACGACCGGAATTATCTTGCGATTTTCTCAGTAACGCTTGAGAAGTACGCGCTACTGCTTACACATTTTGTTGCCCTCACGGATTACTACGAGTGTACGAAGTTTACAGTAAATCCGCGTTCCAAACGTCATGGCCTACCCTTGTCAGTTGAACGAACGGGAAATGAAGTGTGTGTCAATCATCGAGCTGTTACGGTGCACCGCAGTGATGTTCTCCATTAAAACACGGCTCGCATACAGCATTTGGATGACTTCACGTGGGGAAGAATCGTCAGGAAACTGGAATAAGGTGGTAAGTTCTATGGGAACAAACTGCTGAGGTCATCGGTCCCTTGGCTTACACACTACTTTTTTTATTTAAAAAAAACTGTATAGAACACTATTCTGACCATGAAGGACATTTGCACTGGTGGCGTTCGCGGTCAGACACAACAGCGGAACTTGGCTGGACTCTGCATTTATGTTCAAGCACGAATTTCTCGCGGTATCTCCATATTTTTGCCTACCCTTCTGTTCCTCAAACGAGTCTTCGGACTGAACATCTCTACACCCACTCCTTCCTTCTTGATGAGATTTTTATAAACGCCTCCACAGTTGGTACAAGAAATTCTGGGCTTCGAACATAACGAACGACGAAAGAAGACTTATGATCGATGGAGAATATTAACCATTTCTCTGTAGGAGTGCAAGAATAGCACTTGGCTACCGTGCCTGTTAATTGCTAGAGGGACGGATGTACGTAGTCGTTGAGTACAGCAGGGTAACCTTATCTTTTTGTACTGTTTTAAGAGGTACGGTTACCCTTCCACGACGTCACCATACCAGAATTGCACTGCGCTCTGTCCGGAATGCTGCAGTCGTCGACCGCCTGTTTCCGTCTGATATATGGGAGAGTGGTCAGCCCGCCTTACTCCGAGCGTGACGGTAAAGACAGTCCAATTAGGAAACGAATGGGGAGATGTGAGCTGCGATTAGGGCTTCCATTAGCTATAGCTGCCTGCTCTGCCGGGAGCAACTGTTTCGTTACAACAGTTCTCCCTGAGGTTATTGACCCTTTGTCTCTGGAGGGGTTTGATCTTCGTGCGTCTATAAGGGACAATCAGATGAAAACGAGACAGATGCAAAAGGTAAGTATACTGTTTATTATTTCAAAACTAATCACCATACATTTCTTCCACTGTGGGACAAGACGGTCAATGGAAAAGTGTTTGCGGTTGACTACTGAAGCATGATCGTACCCAGGCACACCTCTTCGTGAGAGGCGAATCTACGGCCGCGAATGTCTATCTTCAGGGCTCCAAAAATATAGAAAATGCGGGGTGAGAGACCAGGACCGTACGGACAATGTGCAAGTGCTCCCCAGCGAAGCTTCTGCAAAGTAGTCGAGACGACATTGACAACATGTGGCCGGGCATTTTGTTGGCATGTTGTTTCGAGTCCGCTGCAGAAGTTTTTTTGGCAAGCCCTTACACATCGTCCATACAGCCCTGGTCTCCTCCCGCCCATTTTATATAATTTTCGAGCTCTGAAAACAGATATTTGTGGCCATCGATTTGCTTCTGACGATGACGTGCACGAGTGGGTGCAATAGTGCTTCCTTAAGGGGCTCCGGAAAGGCTCAAAATCATGAAAAGTTCAATTTTTACTTTTTTGCGTTTTCTGAATCTGCAGACTATTACCTTTTAATAGATATATAATTTATTCAATTCCGAAGACTACAACTATTTTTAAATTTTTTTTTGAAATGTGTTCTACATAGGCGTGACCCACTGTGGCGCTGTTAAACTGCTGTCAAATGGTGTTATTATTAACGTCCGTGTTCATCAGGTACATTTTAGTGATGTGAGATAAAGTATGTGTTGTGGCTAACCTGTGATGGTTCAATATATATCGCTGGTGTGATTGTCGATTGTTTCATGTTTATGTACTCTGTCGTTATCTCGAAAATATTCGTAATTAATTCTGTTTCTTGAGTCTCTGTTTTGTTGAAGTATAATAATGAGTAAAAGTAAAGTTATTAGAAATCCTCTGAAGGCTTTTAAGAAAAGGAGAAATGTTGGAAAGCCAAAGGTATGTGTTATTACTGTAAACAATAAAGACGATAACCAAGTGAGTGAACCTAACCTCTCAAGTACACCTGCCCATAGCAGTCAAAGTGGGAAAGAAAATACTTCACAGAAGAAGCTCGGTTCAATGAGTGAAAACTATGAATGTTTTATGGGCGAATCGGATGTGAATGAAATATTTGATATGTCGGTTCTCAAAGGAATTTTTTCAAACTGTGTAAGATGTATTCATTGTAGTGAAGTTGGTCTGGAACTCTCCATAATAAAGCACGTAGGACTTGCTAGTGAAATACAACTGAAATGTGATAAGTGTTCATACATGACCACCTTTTGGAACAGTGTTGCAGTAACTGCAACTGAAGAAAATGGTAGCAAAATCTACGAACACAACATTAGATTTGTTTATTCCTTGCGTTCAGTTGGTAAGGGTGCTACTGCAGGTGCAATTTTCTGTGGCATCATGAATCTTCCAAATCCCCCAACCAAGTTTACGACCTATAATAAATTAATAGGGTCTAAAGTAGAAGATGTCTGTATAGAATCTATGAAGAACGCTGTGGAAGAGGCAGTAATGGAAAATAATGGTAACAGAGATTTGACTGCAGCGTTCGATGGTACCTGGCATAAACGGGGACACACATCTCTTCATGGTGTAGTATCTGCCACCAGTATGTATACAGGGAAAGTTTTAGATGTAGCAGTAATATCAAAGTATTGTAGATGTCCACAAAAATACACTCCTGGAAATTGAAATAAGAACACCGTGAATTCATTGTCCCAGGAAGGGGAAACTTTATTGACACATTCCTGGGGTCAGATACATCACATGATCACACTGACAGAACCACAGGCACATAGACACAGGCAACAGAGCATGCACAATGTCGGCACTAGTACAGTGTATATCCACCTTTCGCAGCAATGCAGGCTGATATTCTCCCATGGAGACGATCGTAGAGATGCTGGATGTAGTCCTGTGGAACGGCTTGCCATGCCATTTCCACCTGGCGCCTCAGTTGGACCAGCGTTCGTGCTGGACGTGCAGACCGCGTGAGACGACGCTTCATCCAGTCCCAAACATGCTCAATGGGGGACAGATCCGGAGATCTTGCTGGCCAGGGTAGTTGACTTACACCTTCTAGAGCACGTTGGGTGGCACGGGATACATGCGGACGTGCATTGTCCTGTTGGAACAGCAAGTTCCCTTGCCGGTCTAGGAATGGTAGAACGATGGGTTCGATGACGGTTTGGATGTACCGTGCACTATTCAGTGTCCCCTCGACGATCACCAGTGGTGTACGGCCAGTGTAGGAGATCGCTCCCCACACCATGATGCCGGGTGTTGGCCCTGTGTGCCTCGGTCGTATGCAGTCCTGATTGTGGCGCTCACCTGCACGGCGCCAAACACGCATACGACCATCATTGGCACCAAGGCAGAAGCGACTCTCATCGCTGAAGACGACACGTCTCCATTCGTCCCTCCATTCACGCCTGTCGCGACACCACTGGAGGCGGGCTGCACGATGTTGGGGCGTGAGCGGAAGACGGCCTAACGGTGTGCGGGACCGTAGCCCAGCTTCATGGAGACGGTTGCGAATGGTCCTCGCCGATACCCCAGGAGCAACAGTGTCCCTAATTTGCTGGGAAGTGGCGGTGCGGTCCCCTACGGCACTGCGTAGGATCCTACGGTCTTGGCGTGCATCCGTGCGTCGCTGCGGTCCGGTCCCAGGTCGACGGGCACGTGCACCTTCCGCCGACCACTGGCGACAACATCGATGTACTGTGGAGACCTCACGCCCCACGTGTTGAGCAATTCGGCGGTACGTCCACCCGGCCTCCCGCATGCCCACTATACGCCCTCGCTCAAAGTCCGTCAACTGCACATACGGTTCACGTCCACGCTGTCGCGGCATGCTACCAGTGTTAAAGACTGCGATGGAGCTCCGTATGCCACGGCAAACTGGCTGACACTGACGGCGGCGGTGCACAAATGCTGCGCAGCTAGCGCCATTCGACGGCCAACACCGCGGTTCCTGGTGTGTCCGCTGTGCCGTGCGTGTGATCATTGCTTGTACAGCCCTCTCGCAGTGTCCGGAGCAAGTATGGTGGGTCTGACACACCGGTGTCAATGTGTTCTTTTTTCCATTTCCAGGAGTGTATAAAGGTACACATGAAAATAATTGCAAAGCTAACTGTAGTGGCAGTAGTGGAGGAATGGAAGTGGCTGGTGTTGCCAGTATATTCCAGCGTTCTGAGGCGTGTGATAAAGTGCGATATGTTAATTACCTTGGTGACGGTGATTCTAAAAGTTTCAAACATGTTCAAGGACTGAAGCACTATGGTGATGATGTTGTAGTGCAGAAATTTGAGTGTATTGGACACGTACAGAAGCGAATGGGAAAAAGACTTCGGCGACTGAAAGCTTCGTACAAAAAACAAAAACTCAGTGATGGTAAAGGGTTGGATGGGAAGGGAAGGTTAACTGACAGTGTAATTGACAAAATAAAGAACTATTATGGAATGGCTATTAGGCAAAATACACAAAGTGTCGACGAAATGAAGAAGGCTGTTTGGGCTCTTTTTTTTCATACTTCTTCAACCGATGAAAATCCCCAACATAGCTTGTGTCCCAAAGAAGAAGACAGTTGGTGTAAATATAACAAAGGATTGCTAACTGGTGAAGTGTACACTCATAAGCATAGTCTGCCTCATGCAATAATGGAGGTGATAAAACCTATTTTCAGAGACTTAGCAGCACCTGAACTGTTGAAAAAGTGTATTCACGGAAAAACTCAAAACCCCAATGAAAGTGTAAATAGTGTTATATGGTCGAGAATCCCCAAGACTGTATTTGTTGGAATAGAAACACTTCACTTTGGTGTGTATGATGCTGTTGCGACTTTCAATGATGGCAACATTGTAAGGTGCAAGGTATTTAGAAATATGGGAATGAAGATAGGTTCCAACATGGTACGAGCGATGCTTGCTTTAGACAAGGAACGCCTTCGGGCTGCAGACAGGGCTGTAAAGAGTCTAGAAATACAAGCAAGAGTAAACAGGAGGAGGAACAAGAGGAAGCTGGAGGAGGAGTTTGCAGAGGATGAAGATAATCCATCCTATGGACCTGGAATGCACTAAAAAGTTAATCCAATCTTTGTCGCTCGATTCCCAAAACTTTTATTTTCTTTTACTAATTACATGTTTTCTAAGGATCTTTCAAACATATTTGTTTCAAACTTTCAGTAAATGTTACACAGTACCTTCTGCATAATTTAACACAGCCTTTTTCCAAAAAACTGTATATTTTTGAATATATAAATAAAAAATTGCAAAAAAATGTTGTGAATTTTCATTACAATTGAAAAAAAATCATCTTTAATAACGGAACTAAAATTTTGTAAAATCCCTGTGTTAAGTTGTAGCCCATATTCCAATAAATAATCTGTAAAAAGTTCAACTTCCTACCTCAAATACTTTGTGAGGAAAGATGTAATTTATAAGCGTTATTTTAACATTGCAAGTATAGGGCGTTCCGGAGCCCCTTAAGCAACCGCAAACATTTTTCCTTGAGTATTCCAACCATCTTGTATCACAGTGGGATAAATGTGTTAACAGTTGTGGCGATTACTTTTGAATAGATAAACAGTTCACTTACTTTTTTCCATCTGTCTCGTTTTCATCTGAGTGCCCCTTACTCCCCTCCTGATTCCAGGTTGTCAATTAACGGGTTACAGGATCAACAAAAATTTGAAATTCTGTCATACTCACTTAAATTAAGCAGTAGTTTAAAAAGAAAAAAAAAGAAGTACCAGTGCCTTTCGCATGAAATCACAGTTACTATTGCAAGATAGAGACATCTGGTGGTACAATGAGGTACTTCAACGAAAGTAGTGCGTTGCAACGGACACGTGCAGTGTTCAAAGCAACAATCGGCGTGGAGACAGTGCTACGTGATTGTAGGAGATTGTGCGAAGTGATTTTTTTTCGTAGTGATCTTAATGAGGAGATCACTGACAGTGGAAGTAGGTCCGTCTAAAGTTATTGTGAAATAAATTTCTGTGCTTCTGGTCTGATGAGTGGTTTCGAATTCACTGGAGCAGTATGTATATTACTTTTGATATAAATTTATTAAATTTTAGGCCCATTTTTGCTTTTTATGTAGGACTATAATTTGTTTTAGGCATTATAAATTCGTTCAAATTTCGACATGTGAGCTTGTCTCTAGCAAAAATGCGAAACTACTTTCAAATATACCTCGTGAAATAATAGATGGTTGAAAACTATATGTCCCAGTGGTTCCAAAGTGAAACGATGATTTTAAAACTATTTATTGTTTACTTTTTGCTAGTTGCTTCTTGTATTTGTTGCTTACTGTGATAATAAAAGTTAATTTTGTGAAAATTTTTAAAATTATATCACAAAGTGAAACCACCTGCCTAAAATAATAGATTTTTATTTTTTGCTAGTTTCTTCTTCTGTTCGTAGCTTACTCTGATGATAAATGTTAATTTAGTGAAAAATTCTAAAATTAAATTTTTTCATGTTGTTGGGACTCGGCTAAAGACGAACACACTAACTCAAGCATAGTTGATGCAAACAGACGTGAACACCGAAAAAGAGGTACGCAGTAGACCCCGCTCAGTCACTTACCAGCGTCAGAAGTGATGCCATCGAGTCAGATGGAACACTCCACTAGTAAATACTCTGCGATAACACGTTCGAAGTTGAAGATGCCATCAGTACAAACCAAGTTAAAGGGAAAAGTTCTTCGTAGTCAAACACGCCAAGTGGTTGCAAATGTCTACTAGTTTCCGGAGAAAGAAACTGTGCCAGGTGCTGAAACGAGTTGCCGAAGCTGCTTGTGTTAACATTTACTTCCGTTCGGCGCATGAAGAGAGAACTCGTACCTATTAACTAGGCTTTTGAGATAGCTTAAGAGAAATGTGGAAGATGGACTAACACATTTGTGATCTGTTATTTCATGCCATACATTTTATTTGTTAAAGGCATCAGTCCCCTAGAACTTAGAACTACTGAAACCTAACTAACCTAAGGACATCACACACATCCATGCCCGAGGCAGGATTCGAACCTGCGACCGTAGCAGTCGCGCGGTTCCGGACTGAGCGCCTAGAACCGCGAGACCACCGCGGCCGGCAGATGTTAAGTCCCGTAGTGCTCAGAGCCATTTGAACCATTTTTTTGCAGACGTACATTCTCAGGTATGTTTTCTTCCAAGCCCCTGTTTGACACCAGTAGACTTCTTTTAGCGAGGACTGGCGTCTTTGACTGTGTTAGTCTGCTTTTTACGACGACCTTGCTTCCCCCGTCATGTGTCATTCCACTTTCAAACTAGCAGAATGTCTCTGTCACGTGACTCTCAGTATCGATGTCAAATTTGTTGTTCATATTACTAAATATGTTTGTTGTGGTCTTCAGTCCTGAGACTGGTTTGATGCAGCTCTCCATGCTACTCTATCCTGTGCAAGCTTCTTCATCTCCCAGTACCTACTGCAACCTACATCCTTCTGAATCTGCTTAGTGTATTCATCTCTTGGTCTCCCTCTACGATTTTTACCCTCCACGCTGCCCTCCAATGCTAAATTTGTGATCCCTTGATGCCTCAATACATGTCCTACCAACCGATCCCTTCTTCTAGTCAAGTTGTGCCACAAACTTCTCTTCTCCCCAATCCTATTCAATACCTCCTCATTAGTTACGTGATCTACCCACCTTATCTTCAGCATTCTTCTGTAGCACCACATTTCGAAAGCTTCTATTCTCTTCTTGTCCACACTAGTTATCGTCCATGTTTCACTTCCATACATGGCTACACTCCATACAAATACTTTCAGAAACGACTTCCTGACACTTAAATCTATACTCGATGTTAACAAATTTCTCTTCTTCAGAAACGATTTCCTTGCCATTGCCAGTCTACATTTTATATCCTCTCTACTTCGACCATCATCAGTTATTTTACTCCCTAAATAGCAAAACTCCTTTACTACTTTAAGTGTCTCATTTCCTAATCTAATCCCCTCAGCATCACCCGATTTAATTTGACTACATTCCATTATCCTCGTTTTGCTTTTGTTGATGTTCATCTTATATCCTCCTTTCAAGACACTGTCCATTCCGTTTAACTGCTCTTGCAAGTCTTTTGCTGTCTCTGACAGAATTACAATGTCATCGGCGAACCTCAAAGTTTTTACTTCTTCTCCATGAATTTTAACACCTACACCGAATTTTTCTTTTGTTTCCTTTACTGCTTGCTCAATATACAGATTGAATAACATCGGGGAGAGGCTACAACCCTGTCTCACTCCTTTCCCAACCACTGCTTCCCTTTCATGCCCCTCGACTCTTATAACTGCCATCTGGTTTCTGTACAAATTGTAAATAGCCTTTCGCTCCCTGTATTTTACCCCTGCCACTTTCAGAATTTGAAAGAGAGTATTCCAGTTAACGTTGTCAAAAGCTTTCTCTAAGTCTACAAATGCTAGAAACGTAGGTTTGCCTTTTCTTAATCTTTCTTCTAAGATAAGTCGTAAGGTTAGTATTGCCTCACGTGTTCCAACATTTTTACGGAATCCAAACTGATCTTCCCCGAGGTCCGCTTCTACCAGTTTTTCCATTCGTCTGTAAAGAATTCGCGTTAGTATTTTGCAGCTGTGACTTATTAAACTGATAGTTCGGTAATTTTCACATCTGTCAACACCTGATTTCTTTGGGATTGGAATTATTATATTCTTCTTGAAGTCTGTGGGTATTTCGCCTGTCTCATACATCTTGCTCACCAGATGGTAGAGTTTTGTCATGACTGGTTCTCCCAAGGCCATCAGTAGTTCTAATGGAATGTTGTCTACTCCTGGGGCCTTGTTTCGACTCAGGTCTTTCAGTGCTCTGTCAAGCTCTTCACGCAGTATCTTATCTCCCATTTCATCTTCATCTACATCCTCTTCCATTTCCATAATATTGTCCTCAAGTACATCGCCCTTGTATAGACCCTCTATATACTCCTTCCACCTTTCTGCCTTCCCTTCTTTGCTTAGAACTGGGTTGCCATCTGAGCTCTTGATATTCATACAAGTGGTTCTCTTCTCTCCAAAGGTCTCTTTAATTTTCCTGTAAGCAGTATCTATCTTACCCCTAGTGAGACAAGCCTCTACATCCTTACATTTGTCCTCTAGCCATCCCTGCTTAGCCATTTTGCACTTTCTGTCGATCTCATTTTTGAGACGTTTGTGTTCCCTTTTGCCTGCTTCATTTACTGCATTTTTATATTTTCTCCTTTCATCAATTAAATTCAATATTTCTTCTGTTACCCAAGGATTTCTATTAGCCCTCGTCTTTTTACCTACTTGATCCTCTGCTGCCTTCACTACTTCATCCCTCAGAGCTGCCCATTCTTCTTCTACTGTATTTCTTTCCCCCATTCCTGTCAATTGTTCCCTTATGCTCTCCCTGAAACTCTCTACAACCTTTGGTTCTTTCAGTTTATCTAGGTCCCATCTCCTTAAATTCCCATCTTTTTGCAGTTTCTTCAGTTTCAATCTGCAGTTCATAACCAATAGATTGTGGTCAGAATCCACATCTGCCCCTGGAAATGTCTTACAATTTAAAACCTGGTACCTAAATCTCTGTCTTACCATTATATAATCTATCTGATACCTATTAGTATCTCCAGGATTCTTCCAGGTATACAACCTTCTTTTATGATTCTTGAACCAAGTGTTAGCTATGATTAAGTTATGCTCTGTGCAAAATTCTACAAGGCGGCTTCCTCTTTCATTTCTTCCCCCCAATCCATATTCACCTACTATGTTTCCTTCTCTCCCTTACTAAATATACAAAGACAAAAACAACTACGTACCACGAAGGAATTATCCGAATGGGATGGAAATCAGTAGATGTGATGTAAATGTACAGACAAACGATTACACTTCCAGAAAAATTGGATGATTTATGCAAGAGAAAGAGCTTCACAAATTGAGCAAGTCAATAATGCGTCGGCTCGCAGCTAAGATAAAAAAAAGATCCATAAACGTGTTCTGTCCGAGACTTGTGCGCCTCCGTGCGCGTCTTGCGACATGGTCCACGCTTGTCGGAATTTAAAACCATTGCGACTACTCATCGGCAACGGCCTTGCTGCAGTGGATACACCGGTTCCCGTTAGATCACCGAAGTGCTGTCGGGTGTGGCCGGCACTTGGATGGGTGGCCATCCGGGCCGCCATGCGCTGTTGCCATTTTTCGGGGTGCACTCAGGCTCGTGATGCCAATTGAGGAGCTACTCGACCGAATAGTAGCGGCTCTGGCCAAAGAAAACCATCATAACGACCGGGAGAGCTGTGTGCTGATCACACGCCCCTCCTATCCCATCCTGAGGATGACACGGCGGTCGGATGGTCCCGATGGGCCACTTGTGACCTGAAGACGGAGTACGACTTCTTATCAGCGAAATAAAAGAAGATTTGTCCTTCGTGTAAGGACAGGGTGCGGAGCGAGAGTGTTCGGTTACATGGGGCGGCCCTGGAAATTAAACGCAGCTAATTAAAACTCGGCCTCTGGCCCCCATGAAAGCAGTTACTCGGCTTGGCATTAATCGATAGAGTTGTATGATGTACTCCTGAGGTAATCGTGCCAAATTCTGTCCCACTGGCGCGTTAGATGGACAGAAGCCCGATCTGTTGGAGGGCCCTGCCCATAATACTCAAAACGTTCTCGCTTAGGGAGAGATCCGGCGTCTTTATTAGCAAAGGTAGGGTTCAGCAAGCGCGAAGACAAGCAGCAGGAACTCTCGCTGTGTGCGGGCGGGCATTGTCTTGCTGAAACGTAAGCCTCGGATGGCTTGACATGAAGGACGACAAAACGAAGCCTAGAATGTCGTCGACGCACCACTGTGCTGTGAGGCTGCCGAAAATGACAACCAAAGGAACTCTGCTGTGAAATGGCAGCGCAGACCACCACTCCTGGTTGTGGGACCGTATGTATCACATCGCTGTCCAGGGCCTCTCCAGACACGCCTTCGCTCGTCATCGCGGCTCAATTTGAAGCAGGGGTCATCACTGAAGACAGTTCTACTCCATCCAGTGAGATTCCAGGCCTGCTCTCGCATTTCTTTTCGTAGCAGGATCCCTTTGGTCGTCATACGCGACACTCGTACAGCACAGCAATACGGCCCGTTTTGTTGGCTTTAATTGCAAGCCATTCTGTGCTTATGCACACAGCCATGCGGCGAGAATTTCTGCTGGTTGTCTTCGTGCTTGCAAAACCATACCTCGGGCAGCAAGATCGCCGGATCTCTCCCTAACTGAGAACGTTTGGAGCCACCTCTGCATTTAACGCACCAATTGGACAGAATGTGGCACGATAGCTGTCAGGAGGACATCCAACAATTTTGTCATGCAGTGCCAAGCCGAATAACAACGGCTTGTATAACGGCTAGAGGTGGACCAATGCGCCATTGACTTGCTCGATTTCTGAAGCTCTTACTCTTGAATAAATCATCCAAGTTTTCAAAAATTGTAATCATTTGTTCGTCTGTACATGCACATCGCACTACTGATTTCCGTCCCATTCGGATAATTCCTGTCTGGTGCGTCTTTTCTTAGAGTGTATACTACAGTCACATGATTAGTGAAACTGAACAGTTCAGATTTCTAGGTGTTCAGATAGATAGTAACCTATCGTGGAAAGCCCAAGTTCAGGATCTTGTTCAAAGACTTGATGCTGCCATTTTTACTATTCGAACGGTATCAGAAGTGAGTGATCGTTCGACACGAAAATTAGTCTACTTTGCTCATTTTCATTCGCTTATGTCGTATGGTATTATACGAGGGTCACTCCAAAAGAAATGCACACAATTTTTTTAATCCATCTTTTATTCTACGTGTTTTAAATTTTTACAGTGTGTAGATACATCCTTTAGGGACAATATTTTCATTTCTCCACATAATTTCCATCCCTCTCAGCTGCCTTACGCCATCTTAGAAGCAGCGCCTGTATACCTGCACGGTAAAATTCTGGAATAACCTGTTGGAGCCATTGTTTGGCAGCGTGCACAAGGGAGTCATCATCTTCAAACCTTGTTCCACGAAATGAGTCTTTCAGTTTCCCAAAGAGATGATACTCACATGGAGCCAGGTCAAGACTGTAAGGCGGGTGTTTCAGTGTTGTCCATCCGAGTTTTGTGATCGCTTCCATGGTTTTTTGACTGGCATGTGGCCGTGCATTGTCGTGCAACAGCGAATCATCCGGCTTTTGCCGATGTGGTCAAACACGACTCAGTCGAGCTTGAAGTTTCTTCAGTGTCGTCACATATGCATCAGAAATTATGGTGGTTCCACTTGGCATGACGTCCACAAGCAAGAGTCTTTCGGAATCGAAAAACACCGTAGCCATAACTTTTCCAGCAGAAGGTGTGGTTTTTAATTTTTTTTTTTTTTCTTGGGTGAATTTGCACGATGCCACTACATTGATTGCCTCTTCGTCTCTGGTGAAAAATGATGGAGCCGTGTTTCATCACCTGTCACAATTCTTCCAAGAAATTCATCTCTACCATTCTCGTACTGTTCCAAAAGTTCGCTGCATACCGTTTTTCTTGTTTCTTTGTGAGCCACTGTCAACATCCTGGGAACCCACCTGGTACAAACCTTTTTTAACCCCAACACTTACAGTATTCTGCAAACACTTCCTTCCCCTATCCCAACGTAGCGTGACAATTCGTTCACTGTGGCGCGTCTTCAGCAGTCACCAATTCGTTAACTCTATGCACATTGTCTCGAGTGTGTGCAGTACGAGACCTGCCGCTTCGAGGACAATCCTCAATATTGCCGTGCCCGCTTTTCATCATGTAACCTGCTTGCCCACCGACTAACTGTACCGCGATCGTCAGCATCATATCCATACACCTTTTTCAACCTCTTGTGGATGTTTCCCACTGTCTCATTTTCACAGCACAGGAATTCTGTGACAGCACGTTGCTTCTGACGAACGACAAGTGTAGCAGCCATCTTGAAGACATGTTGCGACGGCGCCACTCACGGGAACAGATTGAACTAAGTTTGAAAACAAGTTGGAAGGATGTATCTACATACTGTAAAACTTTCACACATGCAGAATGAAAACTGTATTTTTACAAAAATAGTGTGCATTCTTTTGGAGTGACCCTCTTATTTTGAGGTAACTCTTCCCATTCTAAAAGGATATTTTTGGCTCACAAACGTGCGGTTCGGGCAATAAATGGTGTAAGTTCACGAAGCTCTTGCCGACCCCTGCTGACGAGTATGCGTATTTTGACATTGGCCTGTCAAGATATATATTCCTTACTGTCATTTCTTGTTAACAATATTAGCTTATTCCCAAGGATAAGCAGCTTTCACTCGGTTAATAGGCGGCAGAAATCAAACCTGCATTTGGATCGGACTTCCTTAACTCTTGTGCAAAAAGGTGTGCAGTATACTGTTGCATCCATTTTCAATAAGATACCACTCGAATTCAAAAATCTTAGCAGTAATCCACGCGCTTTCAAATCGAAACTGAAGAGTTTCCTCATGGGTCACCCCTTCTATTCTGCCGAGGAGTTCCTTGAAAAATAAAGCTGATTCTTATTGTATTGTTGATTGCGTTTGCTTGAACTTATGGACTGACTTTTTTCGGGATCATAAACATTTATTTTTATCTGTTATTACTTTAATGTTGTAATTTCGTGTACTGACACGTTCCATGACCTTGGAGATTTCCTCCTCAATTTGATCCTACGGAACTTGACGTGTAAATAAAAATAAAGTCACACTCATTCGAAATAAGACAATATGTTCCTGAACGACAAGCTTCGTATCGAACAATTTTTTGGCCTTTCAGGGTCGCCAGTTTATTATTCGAAAATTTCTCTCTTTGCTGTGCCACCCTATACCGAAGCGAGAGGGAACAAAACAGAGGGAAACAGATAGTAATCTCGAGCCAATGTTTTCGTTTCCTGTTTTTGTGAGAACTGAAACGAACGCCAAGCTGTGAGAACGTTCCCAAGAAGGGTCTGCGTAACCCGCCAGGAAGAGCGTTTTCTTCCACAAGGACTGACAGCCAGGTTTTAATTAGCTGCGTTTAATGTCCAGGGCCGCCCCACGTAACCGAACACTCTCGCTCCGCACCACGTCCTTACACGAAGGACAAATCTTCTTTTATTTCGCTAATAAGGAGTCGCATTGTTTTAAAGCCCGACAAGTGCGGACCTTGTCGCAAGACGCGCACGGAGGCGCACAAGTCGTTGTACAGAGCACGTTCATGGACCTTAGCTGCGAGACAGAATTGCGAGTGTATTAGATGCTAGTCGATAACACACCAATGGACGCTAAAAATTAGAAGCAATCGTGCGAAGTGTTCCTCAGGTTTCTATTTTGGGACCTCGCCTGTTTTTAATGTACTTGTATAACTAATTTCCAATTCCATTCTCATGAATGACGTTTTTATTCTTTTTTGCTGATGATAGAAGCATGGGCATAACAGTTTACCACTCTGCTTGCTGGAAACGCAAGTACCGAAATAACAAGTCTGTTGGTCTCGCCATTTTCTGCAGCAAGTAGTTGATGGAAAGCGCCCAGGCACCCATTGAGTGGGCGTGCCTTTATGATGGTTTGAAGTCTTCCTGGGACACTTTCAGTTATGTGCCTGAATGTCGGGAGGAGAGAAACTCCACTCGTCCTCAAGGGCAAAAACCACAGAAGGGAGTAATGTTGGACGCTGGGGTCCAGAGGGCACTCGGTGGTCTGACTCATCCCAAAGGTTTCCATTGGCTTCAGGTCGGGATGCTGGAGAGACCATTGCATTTCAAATGGCTCTGAGCACTATGGGACTTAACATCTGAGGTCATCAGTCCCCTAGAACTTAGAATTACTTAAACCTAACTAACCTAAGGACATCACACACATCCATGCCCGAGGCAGGATTCGAACCTGCGACCGTAGCGGTCGCCCGGTTCCAGACTGAAGCACCTAGAACCGCTCGGCTACACCGGCCGGCCCAGTCCATTTCAGGAATATCGTTATCCACACATCATTGCATCACGGGTGCTGCATTGTTACAGGGTGCGTTGTCATGCTGATACAATCAATCGTCGTCTCCAAAGTGTTCCTCCACTCTACACCGTACACGATACTGTACAGTGTTTTCATATCACTCTACATTCCGCGTCTCCTTAAGCGAAACTTTGGCACCACAACCTAACCACGTAAAGCAGATGCCAGACTGAGATTCATTGGAAGAATCCTAAGGAAATGCAATCCGAAAACAAAGGAAGTAGGTTACAGTACGCTTGTTCGCCCACTGCTTGAATACTGCTCAGTAGTGTGGGATCCGTACCAGATAGGGTTGATACAAGACATAGAGAAGATCCAACGGAGAGCAGCGCGCTTCGTTACAGGATCATTTAGTAATCGCGAAAGCGTTACGGAGATGATAGATAAACTCCAGTGGAAGACTCTTCAGGAGAGACGCTCAGTAGCTCGGTACGGGCTTTTGTCAAAGTTTCGAGAACATACCTTCACCGAAGAGTCAAGCAGTATATTGCTCCCTCCTACGTATATCTCGCGAAAAGACCATGAGGATAAAATCAGAGAGATTAGAGCCCACACAGAGGCATACCGACAATCCTTCTTTCCACGAACAATACGAGACTGGAATAGAAGGGAGAACCGATAGAGGTACTGAAGGTACCCTCCGCCACACACCGTCTGGTGGCTTGCGGAGTATGGATGTAGATGTAGACCACGAAAAACACCCCATACCGTATCACCACCCCTGTGCTTCACTGTTGGCGCCACACTATATGGCAGACTCTCCAGACACTCGCCAAGCCCAAACTGTTCCATAAGTTTACCACTCATCCAGTCCACACCACCTCAAGCGCCACCTAGCACTGGCTACAAAAATGTGCGGCATACGAGGAGCTGCTCGCTCATTGTACCACATTGTATTAACTTCATAAGCAAAGTCATTGTGCTAGCTGGATTACTCCTGGCACTTTGGATAGTATGGACAGTACTACTGGTTTTTTACCGCCCTCTGCAATACTCTACGGTTCCGTCGGTTAAAACATGCCAGCCTGGTCTTGCCTTAGCTTCGGTTGTTCCTTCTCGTTTTCACTTCACAACCACATCGCCAATAGTCGACCTGGGCAGCTTTAGAAGAGCTGAAATGTCCGTGTTGGATTTGTTGCGGAGGTGACATCCAATGACTTAGTCTCCTGACCGCCCCATTCCGCTGTTATTGCTTCTCAACTGACAACAAAAGACGCCCCGCTTACTTTTGTACCAAGTAGAAACGATGTCAAATCCAGACTGACTGTAGGAAAAAAAAGACATTCTGAAAACAAATGTAAATTTTAAATACACTACTGACCATTAAAATTGCTACACCACGAAGATGACGTGCTACAGACGCGAAATTTAACCGACAGGAAGAAGATACTGTGATATGCAAATGATTAGCTTTTCAGAGCATTCACACAAGGTTGGCGCCAGTGGCGACACCTACAACGTGCTGACATGAGCAAGGTTTCCAACCGATTTCTCGTACATAAACAGCAGTTGACCGGCGTTGCCTGGTGGAACGTTGTTTTGATGCCTCGTGTAAGGAGGAGGAATACGTACCATCCCGTTTCTGACTTTGATAAAGGTCGGATTGTAGCCTGAGTCAACAGCTGGGGACGTTTGCAAGACTACAAACATCTGCACGACCCGTGGCTCTACCCTTCATTCGATTCCTGCGAAACCCTACATTTCAGCAGGATAATGCACGACCACATGTTGCAGGTCCTGTACGGGCCTTTCTGGATACAGAAAATGTTCGACTGCTGCCCTGGCCAGCACATTCTCCAGACCTCTCACCAACTGAAAACGTCTGGTCAGTGGTGGCCGAGCAACTGGCTCGCCACAATACGCCAGTCACTGCTCTTGATGAACTGTGGTATCGTGTTGAAGCTGCATGGGCAGCTGTACCACGCCATCCAAGCTCTGTTTGACTCAATGCCCAGGCGTATCAAGGTCGTTATTTGGTCCAGAGGTGGTTGTTCTGGGTACTGATTTCTCAGGATCAATGCACCCAAACTGCGTGAAAATGTAATGACATGTAAGTTCTAGTAAAATATAATTGTCCAATGAATAACCGTTTATCATCTGCATTTCTTCTTGGTGTAGCAATTTTAATGGCCAGTAGTGTATTAGGAAGTATTTTCTGAAAGTAATTTGTGTGCAGTTCGGTTGTTTTAGGAAGGACTCCAGGCAGCGAGATCATCGGCCTCATCGGATTAGGGAAGGAAGTCGGCCGTGCCCTTTCAAAGGAACCATCCCGGCATTTGCCTGGATCGATTTAGGGAAATCATGGAAACCTAAATCAGGATGGCCGGATGCGGGATTGAACCGTCGTCCTCCCGATTGCGAGTCCAATGTGCTAACCACTGCGCCACCTCGCTCGGTGTGGAGTCTAGCTCGTACAGAAGAAAAACGTGGTCGACGAGGAGTTCAGACAAAAAGATACTATAAGCTTTTGAAATGTGGTGCTACAGAATAAAGCCGAACATTAGACAGGTAGTTCGAATAACTAATGATGAGGTACTGAAGCATGTTGGGGAGAAGAAGTAAATATATGGCACGATCTAGCTAAACAATGACCTCGTTCAATACACTTGTCCAGAGAGATCAAGGATAATGGATGGAAGTCTGAGAGGATGAAACCTGTAAAGATAGAGACAGGCTCGAATACCGTAACCAGGTACCAACGGATGTAGGCTGCGGTAGTTATGCTCAGGTAGCTTGCGCGGAATAGACTGGGTTACACTGGAGCCAACACAAGCGAATGGGCATTGGCGGAGGAAAATTCTCCCTGGTGTAAACAAGAGGCGAGAACGAGCGACCTACGTATGGTCGTGTTCGGTTCGCATTTGCTGGTTTTTGCTTGTCTTCCGCTGGTTGTCCATTGAACAAAGTGTGTTCACAGTTTCTCCTCTTTGGCGCTAGTAGCACAGAAGGTATTTGTCTGCTGTCTTGTGTGTGAATTAATGTTGTTGTTGACATGAGGGGTGCAGTTAGCTGAAGAGAATGTAATGCTGGTAATAGAAGGATATAAATATCACACGTGCTTAATGAAATCGATGAGATTCGTAGAAAAATGGCAAAAGCAAATATAACTGGTGGAACTTTAGCGAAGTAGTCATAGGCTCAACAGGAAAAAGATGATTAATTCCATCAGGTGCGAATGTAGTGAATAGGCACAAGCTTTGTATTTCTTTTTATTAAAAAGGAACAGCACACTAAATTTCCTTGAAAGCAAACACCTTTAATAATTACTGTTATTTCAGAGGTTTTTGATGTACTGACCGAGTAAATGAAAAACTCTTTTGGATGCGACCACGCTATCTCTAACGTTGGCAGGTTTCCAAATGCAACAAAAATGATGCCATTTGGTCACCACTTTAGTGGGGTCACCAAAGATGCGTGTGGAAACACCCAAATTCCTGTTGCGCAACTCTTGTGACATCACTTACAAACGCTTTGACTTTGTGGCGGCACTTTCCATCTCCCACCACCAGTTAGTGTCAGAAGGAGCCGTCATCTTTGAAGCTATGCATGCTGTGTTTGATGGTGTTCGTATTTATACTTGTTGATTACGAAAATATATTGTTTCAGTGATTTGCCACATTGATGATCTCTCCAGAAAACTTTGCTGTATAAAATTTTGCCATTTCAGCCACATAAAGATTAATTTATGTGGTGAAAGTAGATACAATGTTTCTGTTATATGATGCAATGATCAAATTTATGTGTGTGTAAGCAAGTATTATTTAATTAGTGAAATGTGATTTGTGGGCTCACAGCAGCTCACTTTATTCTACAAACAGTGAAGTACTGGCAGTATATCCAGATAATCAGTTTCTTGTGCTGAAAACTTCAATGCTCTTTAAACACTTGCCCAGTAAGTTTGAGAACGGAAGTAACAAGGTTTCGGTGGCCGCGTTATTTCAGATTCAGTGTAGCTTTTAATTAAGGAAAATAACTGTATTAAGCGTTTTTTAGTGCACTTGCACAAAGCATAGCAGCAAAAGTCGGTACAGAATAAATTTAATGTATCATATTTAACCGGTGTAGGTTAAAGGCGCTTCAGTCTGGAACCGCGTGACCGCTACGGTCGCAGGTTCGAATCCTGCCTCGGGCATGGATGTGTGTGATGTCCTTAGGTTAGTTAGGTTTAATTAGTTCTAAGTTCTAGGCGACTAATGACCTCAGAAGTTAAGTCGCATAGTGCTCAGAGCCATTTGAACCATTTAACCGGTGTAGGGTACGAGTGTCAAAATATTAGCTTTTAAATCGTTCCTTAGGGCGTCGTAAGTAGCATCCAGCATGTTGTTGTTGTTGTTGTTGTTGTTGTTGTTGTGGTGGTCTTCAGTCCAGAGACTGGTTTGATGCAGCTCTCCATGCTACTCTATCCTGTGCAAGCTTCTTCATCTCCCAGTACTTATGCAACGTACATCCTTCTGAATCTGCTTAGTGTATTCATCTCTTGGTCTCCCTCTACGATTTTAACCCTCCACGCTGCCCTCCAATACTAAATTAGTGATACCTTGATGCCTCAGAATATGCCCTACCAACCGATCCCTTCTTCTAGTCAAGTTGTGCCACAAATTTCTGTTCTCTCCAATTCTATACAATACCTCCTCATTATTTATGTGATCTACCCATCTAATCTTCAACATTCTTGTGTAGCATCACATTTCGAAAGCTTCTATTCTCTTCTTGTCTAAATTATTTATCGTCCACGTTTCACTTCCATACATGGTTACACTCCATACAAATACTTTTAGAAACGATTTCCTGACACTTAAATCTATACTCGATGTTAACAAATTTCTCTTCTTCCGAAACGCTTTCCTTGCCATTGCCAGTCTACATTTTATATCCTCTCTACTTCGGCCATCATCAGCTATTTTGCTCCCCAAATAGCAAAACACATTTATTGCTTTAAGCGTCTCATTCCTAATCTAATTCCCACAGCATCACCCGATTTATCCTCGTTGCTTTTGTTGATGTTCATCATATATCCTCCTTTCAAGACATTGTCCATTCCGTTCAGCTGCTCTTCCAGGTCCTTTGCTGTCTCTGACAGAACATATCACTCAAAAACTTTGGAAGTGTAAGTCTAAGAAATGGCATATGCCCAAATATTGGAAAGATGTAACCGTGATATGTGAAATACGAAGTATCACTTCTAGTTTCATTTGAGCCAGGACCGCATCTTTAATGTGAATATCAGATTTTTCAGTAGCGCTCGAATCATAACCCTACAAGTACTCGAAATGAGCTTTCGTTATACTAAAGAGTTTAATGTGTGGGTTTTCATTTACAAGTGCTGCGTCATTACTTTGTTTGATGCCACTATGTTATTTCCATCAAGTCTAATATTTGTGCTTTCTCTTCTTATTGGATACTTGGCTCAGTTCTATTACCATAACCTGAATGACAACACCGATGTCCGTATTAAAAAATGTTCGGCTGACGCCATATTGAAAACAGTGCCACCATAATTTTGACAGCAGCGTGTGGAAACAGCAACATGTGGCGCCACAGAGCACAGTCGTATCAGGCGCCACGGCACTTGTTGCCGCGTCACTTCTGTTGCATGTGGAAACCCAGCAGATTTTATCAAGTTTATTTCGCATTTCAGTATTTACACTTTATTCACATTACGTTCTTTACCCATACTTTAACAAACATCCTTAAAGATCTGTACATACCGATGTCATTGTAGACTTGGCACACTACTTGAGACGCAACTGTTGAAATGCGGAACAGCTGCTGAAGTAAATATTTCCAGCTGCTAGTAATCACAGTGTAAATACTACCCTTCCGTCGGAAACCGTTACGCCCTCGTTACTAGATGGGTGAAGGTGGCCAAAGAATATGTCGCCCTAGAAATCTGGACAGGCAAGCAAAAGACTAGTAGACACGACATAAATGTAGTTTGAATAAATATATTCTACTCAACTATTCTGAAGAACTACTAAACCGTTGGCAACTTGTAACAGTCGTGGGGCGCAGTAAGCAGAGGCGTGCATCTTAGACACTGAATGTTTGCCGGCAGAGCTAACTGTCAACAGATTGGAGTAATGTTCGGCACCAACTAGCAACTTGGGACTCACAGTAGAATCACGGAATTACAAGTTGAAGTAGCACTCTAGTTAGCGCCCAGGTGCCCGCTGCCTACAGCACCGTCCTGGTGGTCTTCATTGGTCGATGGCCAGTACGCAGGTTGCTCATTGGCTGCACTCGAGGCGCCGGCTCTGGCAGTATCTATAACCGGATTTCGCAAATCGATTTCCCAATTGCACCTCTGGGTGGTCGTGTAACAATTCAAAACCGATTCCGGAAATCCGCTTCTCGTTGCCGCCTTTCCAGTTCCGCAATCGATTTTCGCTCCCATGTAAACGCAACCGGTTTTGAAACGTGCTTGGGCTGTCAAGTTACGTCTTGTTTTCAGAATATTCGGTTAGTATGAACTTAGTGTGCAGTGAAGGAGAAGCAGAAATATTAGACTGAACATGACGCCGTCTGCCTGTAACATTTAAGAGACGAGGAGCCGTCTGCCTGTAACATTTAAGAGACGAGGAGTAAGGGCAGTGTTGACTAAATCAGAAACTGGATCAACTATTTTCCAGGCGCCTTATCTAACTGGGCTAGCAAATCCGCTTCAGATCTTAACATGTAAACCTGACAGCGAAAAACTGTTTCCGAACCTCGGTTTTCGTCTTACTGAAGAGTGTCGCATGTAGACGTAGTGAATGTTGATCATCGGTAATTAATGTTCTGCTTTTAAATTTCTTCCCCAGTAGTAAGGAGAAGCCAGCAAAAAGCGTCAACTGACATATGAGCGATGTTTTGGTATAAAGCTAAGGGAAGCTGAAGTGGTTGTTCTGTGGTTAAGCACAACCTCCACACACTTCATTCTTAAAAGTTCAAATTCAGACACTTAAATACTTCTCTTTCTGTGTCATTTTGCTTGCTTCATCAAAAACAGCTTGCTCACCATGCAAAGTGATCTTATCCGAATATCAGAGTTCTGTGTCGTGGCTATATAATACTGTTATCAAGTGAAACCTAAACAACACAGCGTTCATAGGATTGCCATGTTTTGCTCATTCTCTTCCGTCCCTTTCATTGTAAACAAATACATGTTCACTAGTATAAGCGAATGATAGCGAACTGTTAATACACTCCTGGAAATGGAAAAAAGAACACATTGACACCGGTGTGTCAGACCCACCATACTGGCTCCGGACACTGCGAGAGGGCTGTACAAGCAATGATCACACGCACGGCACAGCGGACACACCAGGAACCGCGGTGTTGGCCGTCGAATGGCGCTAGCTGCGCAGCATTTGTGCACCGCCGCCGTCAGTGTCAGCCAGTTTGTCGTGGCATACGGAGCTCCATCGCAGTCTTTAACACTGGTAGCATGCCGCGACAGCGTGGACGTGAACCGTATGTGCAGTTGACGGACTTTGAGCGAGGGCGTATAGTGGGCATGCGGGAGGCCGGGTGGACGTACCGCCGAATTGCTCAACACGTGGGGCGTGAGGTCTCCACAGTACATCGATGTTGTCGCCAGTGGTCGGCGGAAGGTGCACGTGCCCGTCGACCTGGGACCGGACCGCAGCGACGCACGGATGCACGCCAAGACCGTAGGATCCTACGCAGTGCCGTAGGGGACCGCACCGCCACTTCCCAGCAAATTAGGGACACTGTTGCTCCTGGGGTATCGGCGAGCACCATTCGCAACCGTCTCCATGAAGCTGGGCTACGGTCCCGCACACCGTTAGGCCGTCTTCCGCTCACGCCCCAACATCGTGCCGCCCGCCTCCAGTGGTGTCGCGACAGGCGTGAATGGAGGGACGAATGGAGACGTGTCGTCTTCAGCGATGAGAGTCGCTTCTGCCTTGGTGCCAATGATGGTCGTATCCGTGTTTGGCGCCGTGCAGGTGAGCGCCACAATCAGGACTGCATACGACCGAGGCACACAGGGCCAACACCCGGCATCATGGTGTGGGGAGCGATCTCCTACACTGGCCGTACACCACTGGTGATCGTCGAGGGGACACTGAATAGTGCACGGTACATCCAAACCGTCATCGAACCCATCGTTCTACCATTCCTAGACCGGCAAGGGAACTTGCTGTTCCAACAGGACAATGCACGTCCGCATGTATCCCGTGCCACCCAACGTGCTCTAGAAGGTGTAAGTCAACTACCCTGGCCAGCAAGATCTCCGGATCTGTCCCCCATTGAGCATGTTTGGGACTGGATGAAGCGTCGTCTCACGCGGTCTGCACGTCCAGCACGAACGCTGGTCCAACTGAGGCGCCAGGTGGAAATGGCATGGCAAGCCGTTCCACAGGACTACATCCAGCATCTCTACGATCGTCTCCATGGGAGAATAGCAGCCTGCATTGCTGCGAAAGGTGGATATACACTGTACTAGTGCCGACATTGTGCATGCTCTGTTGCCTGTGTCTATGTGCCTGTGGTTCTGTCAGTGTGATCATGTGATGTATCTGACCCCAGGAATGTGTCAATAAAATTTCCCCTTCCTGGGACAATGAATTCACGGTGTTCTTATTTCAATTTCCAGGAGTGTAAATGCACTTTCAATTGTGTTTGCTTCTTCCCACTCTGGTGTAAACCAGGCTTCAGGCTATTTGCAGGAGATGCAGTTATCTGTAAGGAAATTCTATCCGGTAAAAATAGCTGTAATATTGAGTGAGATCTCGACAAAATATTAGCCTCGTGCAAAGGATGGCAAGTAGGTATTAATGTACCAAGTTGTGCACTTAGCGAAACGTAATAATATGATTTTGCCATGAATACGGGATCAATGAGTCACAGCTGGGGTCAGCCGCATCATACAAACATTCACCTCGACTCAAGTTTTAGGTACAACAGTGGTAAGCTACAGTTGGCAGGATACTCGGAAACTGAATTTTGTCTACTAAAAATAAAAAGTCGTACGTTCCATACTTTAGTACTGCTCAAATCTTTGGGACTCGTGGCAGATCGGACTAACAGGGAACAGTCTTCTTTGGTTGGTGCGAGAATGTAACAGAAATGCAGAAAAATATTAACTGGCAGACACCTAAAGAAAGATGCCATATATCTTTCGAGATGCAGACTAGAAAACATCAAGAACCATCTTTTAGGACATAAACTGCGAATATTCTCCAATCCTATAGAGATGACGTGGATAAACTTAGGCAGTTATAGCTGTTCCAGAGGCATTCAATCAGTATTTCGCTCCACATTCCACACATGAATGGAATGGGAACAATCCTGAACATATGGTACGATAAAATCTGTCTACTGCCATGCACTCCACTGTAACTCACTGAGAACAGATGTAGAAAATGCTGTGCTACGGCAAGACCCAACATGAAGTGCTTTCACCAGTGACAGCTTTACATGTTACAAGCTGAACACATGGTGCATAGAAATGGAAAAGGAATTGTGCGTGCTGTACGCAGTGATCTTTCTGAAGAAGAGCCTAAGTTCAATAGATAAAATACGCTGAAGTGACAAAAGTCAGGGGTTAGCGATATTGACATATATAGAGGGCGGTAGTATCGAGCACACAAGATATGAAATTGTAGTGCTTTGGCGGAGCTGTCATTTGTAGTCAGGTGACTCACATGAAAAGGAGTCTGACATGTTTATGGCCATGCGACCGGAAATTAACAGGCTTCGAACGTGGAATGGTATTTGGAGTGTGACGCATGAGACATTCCATTTCGGAACCTGTTAACGAATTCAACATTCCGAGATGTACAGTGTCAAGAGTGTGCTGAGAATACAAAGTTTCAGACTTTACCTCTCACCACTGGATAAGTAGTGGCCGACAGCCTTCACTTAACGACCGAGAGCAGCGGCATTTATGTTGAGTTGTCAGTGCTAACAGACAAGCAATTCTGCATGAAATAACCTCAGAAATCAGTGTGGGGCATATGACGAACCTATCCGTTACAACAGTGTGGCGCTATTTGGCGTTAATGGGCTATGGCAGCAAGCGAGTGCCTTTGCTAACAGCACAACGTCGCCTGCAGCATGGCTGGCTCTGAGCACTATGGGACTTAACATCTATGGTCATCAGTCCCCGCCTGCAGCATGTCTTCCAGGCTTGTGACCATGTAAGTTGGTCCCCAGAAGACTGAAAAACCGTGGCCTTCTCAGATGAGTCCCAATTTAAGTTGGTAACAGCCGATAGTAGGGTTCCAGTGCGGCACAGACCACACGAAGCCGTGGGCCCAAACTGTCAATAAGGCACTGTGCAAGCTGGCAGTGGCTCCGTAATGGTGTAGGCTCTGTTTATAAGGAATGGACTGGATCCTCTATTCAAGCTGAACCGATCATTGACTGGAAATGGTTATGCTGGGCTACTTGGCGACCATTTGCAGCCATTGGTGGTCTTCATGTCCCCAAACAATGTTATCACTGCTCGATAATAGTTTGCAACTGGCTTGGAGAACGATTGGAGCGAATGATCTGGCCACCCAGATTGGCCACTGTGATTCCCATCGAACATTTGTACGACGTAATCGAGAGGTTTTTTCGTGCACAAAATCCGTCACTGGCAACAGATTCGTAATTATGAATGGTTTAGAGGCAGCATGGCTCAATATTACTGCAGGGAACTTTCAACAACTTGTTGAGTCCATGGTACATCGAGTGGCTGCACAATATTAGGAGGTATCCCATGACTTAATGTCACCTGAGTACTATGCCCCCCTTGAAAGAGCACATTGCCCACATTTGAGCACTGTGGATGGTGTAGAACTGGTGCTCACATAACCCTCAGCCATTGACTTAAGGCATGGCAATGAAATTGTGTCCCTGTGTGTGTGTTCAAATGTGTGTGAAATCTTATGGTACTTAACTGCTAAGGTCACAAGTCCCTAAGCTTACATACTACTTAACCTAAATTATCCTAAGGACAAACACACTCACACCCATGCCCGAGGGAGGACTCGAACCTCCGCCGGGACCAGCCGCACAGTCCATGACTGCAGCGCCTGAGACCGCTCGGCTAACCCCATGTGGTGTGTGTGTGTGTGTGTGTGTGCGCGCGCATGTATGCCAGTCAGTTATACAGAATTAGCACAGTAATCATGGTCAACATAGCAACATCACAGATTGGTAGAGAGGAGCTATCATGTTTGGACACCATAAATGAAGTTGCCACTTCGTTGGTGGAATGTCCATTGTATCTACAAGGAATTGTGTACCACTCACAGCTATGCGACACAGTGTGAGAGCAGGAGGTAAGATCCCAAAGGAGAGACTAAAGACAAATGTCATGTTTTGCCAATGACACTTGGCTTCAAGCCAGATGGAATTGCTGATGTCAGTGAATACAGATCCAGTTCAAGAAGTTTTTGAGTGAGGATTGAAAAGGAAAGTGCGTCAGTTGGACATATGAAGTGAGGTATCTCACAAAAAGCAGTTGGTCACAGCAACACATAAAGCTGAACGTCTTCAATGTTCCAAACACAGCAACAAGGCAGCAGCTGAATGGAGTTGTCTAATATGGTCTGATGAGTCACAATGTTACCTCTTTTCAAATGATCTGAGGCACCAACTGCACTGGCAGTCCTGTGAGATGTTTAACCTCGCAGTGTGTGGTGGTTCTAATGTTCTACATCTACATGCGTACTATGCAACTGACCGAACAGTGCGTGCCTCAGGGTACCCTGTGCCACTACTAATCACATTCATTCCTGTTCCAGTTGCAAATTGAATGAGGAAAAACCAACTGCCTATATGGGTCTGTATGAGCGCTAATTTCTTGTATCCTCTCTTCCTAGTCCCTACACAAAATATATTCAGGCAGCAGCAAAATCAGTCTGCGTCAGCTTCAAATGCGAGTGCTCTAAATTTTTCCTCATAGTATTCCTCAAGAACAATGTGACCTTCCATCCAGGGATTCCCATTTGAGTCCCAAGGCATCTCTGTAACACTTGCGTGTGTTATAACCTACTGGTAACAAATCTAGCAGCCCACATCTAAATTGCTTCGCTGTCTTTCTTTAATCTGACTTGGTGAGGAAGCCAAACACTTGAGCAGTACTCAAGAATAGGTTGCACTTGCGTCCTATATCCAGTCTCCTCTACAGATGAATGATACCTTCCTAAAATTCACCCACTAAACCACAGTCGACCGTTCACCTTGCCTACCACAGTCCTCAGATGCTCATTTTATTTCATATTGCTTTACAGTGTTATGCTCAGATATTTAAACAATATGAATATGTCAATTAGGACACCACCAATGCTGTATCTGAACATTGCAGGTTTGGTTTTCCTACTCATCTGCATTAACTTATATTTTTCTACATTTAGAGCAGCTACAATTCACCGCAACAACTAGAAATTTTGTCTAAGTCAACTTGAATTCTCCTACAGTCACTCAACTTCAACATCTTAGGTGGAGCACTCCAGATGACACCCGTGCCTTTGGAGATCACTTGCCATCGATGTCAGTGTACTGGGTTCTATTACTTAAGAAGTCTTTGAGCCACTCGCATGCCTGGCGACCTATTCTATATGACCATGCCTTTGTTAATGGTTTGCAGTGGGAAACTGTGTCAAATGCTTTCTAGAACTCTAGGAATGTGGGGACTGCCTGTTGCCCTTTATCCTTGGTTTTCAGCAGATCTTCTGGGAAAAAGGCAAGCTGAGTTTTGCACAATCAGTTCTTTCTAAATCCGTGTTGATTTGTGCACAGAAGCTTTTCAGCCTCTTGGAAATTTATTACATTCGGGCTCAGAATATGTTCTAGAATTCTGCAGAAAACCGGTGATAAGGATATTGGCCTGTAATTTTGTGTGCCCCTCATTTTACTGTTCTTATATACTGCGGTCACCTATGTTTTTTTACAGTGACTCTGGACTTTTCTCTGATCATACTGTGAGTTGGTTTACCACAAACATGAACCAGGATGTATATTTCAACGGCAACCAAGTGTTAACGTTTCTTTTTTTCCCCCTATGTCTTCATAATAACTATGCTTTGGACACTCCCATATTCCAAGATAACAGCAGCCACGTCTGGGACTATTTGGAAGAGCAAGTGAAATCTAGCAGTCAACATATCTGCAGTTTGGTAGCTCTGCAGTATATAACGATCAATGAGAAACTTCAGCAGGATATGATATTCGTGAAGAAAGTTGTGGACTCTCTTCCATCATCAAGGCCAGAGATGGTGTTTCATAGTATTAGCATGGTATCTCTTGGTGACATGACTAATTTTTGGCTGGTATATTTCCCAGCACTGCACCATTTATTCCTCAGTGTCTACATGTCACTTGTATTAACAAAGTTCCTTACCCACGACCAGTAATCACATTCTTTTAATGCTTTCTTCCCCATTGTTTATATCTGTGTAATAGCTCACCCACAAGACAGAACTCTCAGAGGCTTGCCGTGTTCATTAAGTGTAAGTAGGAATGCTTTGCTCTAATGAGCAGCTTTCCTGAGCTGCACGCCTAATGAAGCAGTTCCAGTGATAGACAGAAATAAAAACCCAAGGCCGTCAGACCCCCACCTGTTGGCAAATACCAGCTGCCACTGCTGCAGTCTACAGCGGGCTCTGAAACTGTGTGTTGTGCCAATTTTCTCTGTTTCAAAGCTAAATACAGCTTATCGGATGGTGCTCATTCAAAAATTTCATTCTGAAATCACGGGGAGAGAAGGTTTGATTGAGTTATATTTACATTTGTGTTTGCTGCTTGTTAAGATTTTTGTTACCCAAGCTATGCAGCAAAGGGTCTCCACCTTAATTTTTAAAACAGTGGAACCTGTCATTGGCATCTTTTCTGTTTCATTTTGTAATGATATTTCCTGAATCTCACATTGTATTGGAAGTAACTGAATAACTCAAAAAATAGATTTTAGCATCTACTATTTAGATTTTTACAATTATTCTTGCAACATAATTGATGTTGAACTCTGCATCATAGATTAAATTAAAGTCCCTGCAAGTTCTGTATTCAATCCAGAGCACTGCAACTAAAATTAGTTTGACAACCACCCTGTTCAAATGTCACCAGCTTTTGTGGCTTCATTTCATGTACCTCACTTGCTGATAATCTCGAACTTGAGTGAGGTGTGTAACACTGCCTCATTGCATTTCCTACACCTGAAATAATATCTGGGTCTACTTAACATAGTTCAGGCTGTCTATGTCAAGTTAGTCAAACAAATGATGTTACAAAAAACAGTCAAAATACCTTTAAAACTTGTTTACTGCATCACAAACTGAGGAAGACTGATATAGGTGTTGCACCTAAAACATGACGTAGCACTGACGTACCAAGGCTATTGCCACTGTTCCCTATATAGCTTCCAACAATAACAAAATTATATGGTAGATTGTTTCAATCACACTTATTTCAGTTCACAACTAAATTTCAATGCTTTTATAAAACTGGTTATGGCATTTGGTTTTGCAGCATTTTTTAATTACTTAGCATGTTGAAATATTACTTGAAATATGTATTTACGATGTTCTAATTATTTTCATTGATAGTTTTATAAACACAGATTGGTTTTTGTTCATAACACAGATCCTGCAACATAACAGTTACCTTTATCATAATTACTTTTACCTTTCTACGTACAAATTGATAAATTGGACCTTTATTTACATTGATTTTGATATATTTTCAGTGGTTTGATATCTTTATAAATAGATTACACTTCAATGTAATTGGCCTCAATAACCCCAAGTTGACTTAGTTTCATCAATATAGCAATCCAACAATGTTACACTACTAGCTCTTTAATTTACATAATTTCATATGAACTTTGGTACCTAGTGTCAGATACTTCATTATCATCATAATCGTAGATTTCATTTTTCTGCCACATTACATTCTAATTTAGCTTCCATTTATGAATAATTCCCTTAGTCACTTCCAGTGTGAGTACCAAATTAATCAGATGTTTTTCATTACACAGCTGAGTAAAAAAGTCTCATATGATCATGAATGGAACTACGAGTATGAAACCAATTAAATTCAGCTATAAGAAATGACACCAGAGAAATTCTGAATCTGCAGTGTAGTTGCATTACATTGAAGCAGTCTCCACTGATTCTATTCTTTATATTTCAGTTAATTTAAGAAATGTTTATTTTCAGTCTCAGTTGTACATATGCTAAGTTACTAGTTTCGATGATTCAGTGATCATCTTCAGATCTGAGCTGGCACTAATCATGAGCAGTCAACTATTTTTTAAATAAAAGACCATTCATATTTGAAATTGGTCATTGACTGATTAAACTAGTCATAATTCATCATACACACACCCGAGACTATGAAAATAAACATTTCTTGAACATATAGTTGTGGTACTTTACGTGACAAAAATCTCGTCAATTATCACAGTCACATAATTAAATTACCCTTTCAGATCTTAATGTGACTATCTTTTATTGTCGTATCATGACTTTTATTACCTATTAATTCAATCTAGCGTCTGGAATATGCCAAATCTGCAGTACCATCATGACCTCATAAAAATTCATGTATCCAGGAATGAAAGGTTTTCACTACTGGTATGGTTACCATGAATTAACTTCATTTCAGGCTGTATATAATCTATTGTCCACTTTTCAAAATTAAAAATGTTTTATTAATGCCCAGAAGTAGTCTTCATCTGTTTCCTTGAAATACGTGATGCTGATTACTTAAGGTGTCTATTGGCAGACAACTGTTCAGTTCATTGTATTGGTATTAAAACATAAAAATGTTGCTACAGGAATTATTCTCACCAATTTGTGTCACTTAACAAACTTTTACAGTCTTTTCATCAGACTCATCTCTCACTCGTATACATGCATTCATTCATTTTTGATTTGTACGTGCATCTCGTTTCATAAATCTAATAATGGAGGTGATCCTCAGGGATATGGAACAGGACAAATTATACAGCAACAGGTAGGAGCAGACAATAAAGAGTCGCAGATAGTAACAACCGGTTGCAATTAGTGCTAATCTAATTGCATTGATAATTACAGAAATTAAGTTTTCTTAAAGAGAAAAACAGCCACTTTGCCAGAAGCCACCACTCTCCCTCTTATGCTGCTCAGCAGCATATAGAGCATTTATGTAACTCCACAGATTGCTGTGAACAGTATCAGATATGTAGTGAAAAAGTTAAAAGTCTGTTTCACTTTTACATTAATGTTAACCGGAAGTTACATCCCCTAGTTCAAACACACTCACAAATTATAGTGGAAATGGCTAACAATATACTTTTTCACTTTGTTATGGAACATTTGACAATTTCCAATTTCTTGGCTGATGTTTATGAGCAAACTGTCAGACATTTGCACCAGATAATAAAACTCCAACCTAAACCGTAGATAGGAACACACAGACTATACAGAAATTATTTTTACTCTTGGAACTTCCTGGCAGATTAAAACTGTGTGCCAGACCGAGACTCGAACTCGGGACCTTTGCCTTTTGCGAGCAATTCCTCTACCATCTGAGCTATCAAAGCACGACTCACAACTCGTCCTCACAGCTTCAATTCTGCCAGTGCCTTGTCTGCTCCCTTCCAAACTTCACAGAAGCTCTTCTGCGAACCTTGCAGAACTAGCACTCCTGGGAGAAAGAATATTGCAGAGGCATGGCTTGGCGAAAGCCTGAGGGATTTCCAGAATCAGATATTCACTCTGTGTTGATATGAAACTTTCTGGCAGATTAAAACTGTGTGCCGGACTGAGACTCAAACTTGGGACCTTTGCCTTTCGCTGGGCAAGTGCTCTGCCATCTGAGCTACCGAAGCATGACTCATCACCTGTCCTCACATCTTCAATTCTGCCAGTACCTCGACTCCTACCTTCCAAACTTCACAGAAGCTCTTCTCTTGGTACTGCAGTTCTGAATTTCACGGTTCAACTTAAGTTAGTAAATGCTGTTGCCATTAGGGAGTAAATATATTAACAACAGAGTTTAAGGAATCCTGGCCCCAGATGAGGCTTCTGCAAGATATTAAATCAAGATTTTTTGATGATATTCTTTACTGCATGCTTCTGTAGAATAAATACTTTTGTTATCTTGGTTTTGTTGGCTTAGAAGATTACACTCATCAAAGTATCACACAATTGAATTCCTTTTTTGTAGATTGAGCGTGAAGTTATCCTGAGCAGTGCAGATAAGAACTCAAAGATTCCAATCCTGCACGAGTACAAAAAGAGGACAAAACCAGCAACAATTGCACCAGAGGGGCCCAACAAGCAGATAGCCTGGACAGAGGACAAGAGGCAGCACCTTCAGCAGCACCATACTATGGTGAGTCCCCATAGCACACAAAACAGTGCTCAGCTCTTGTGCTTGCAGTTAGCAGTCACAGATTAAAACGAATTTAACAGTATTTTTATCCTTATAAAGACAATATCTAACAACATTTTGTTTCAAAGATTGAAAATTCAGGTTGGAATATCAACAACATGAGGAAAAGGATAGGTTGCTACTCTCCAGAAAGATGATACACTGAGTTGTAGACAGGTACAGCAAAAATACCAACATGTAGCTTTTGGCCAAAGCCTTCTCCACAAAATGAATAACACACACACACATATTTTGATTCACACATGACCGCCGCCATTACTAACAGCTCAAGTGGAATTCCAATCTGAGCTGCCTGAGATTGTTGTTGTATGGGTGAGATACTGGGTGAGATACTGTTGCTTGTGTGTGTGTGTGTGTGTGTGTGTGTGTGTGTGTGTGTGTGTGTTTCCTTTACTGAAAAAGACTTTGGCTAAAAGCTAAGTGTGCAATAGTCTTTCAATGTTAAAATTTTATTTCACTAATTTAAGCACTATCTTGCCTTTCACGAATAGTATGTTCCTCTGTTATAAAGCTGAAATAAATTAACCTTCCTGGGTCACTAACTATGAGGCATGTTCCAAAAGTAAGTTTCATTAGTGTTTTTGAAAGAGAAGATGGTACACCAGGTGACACAAATAAATGCCATATGAATCCACACCCATTGATGGTGCATTGATGGAAGGGGGCATCAGTGGAGGAGGAATGACACATGCACAGAGCTCCGAAGAAGACAGAGTAGCAGCAGACCGGGGTGCCGCCCGAAGTTATTACAGCACAATCACGATGACAGACAGACACATACTGACAGTGCAATTGACAAGGAAGTGCGTGTTGTTATCTGGTACGAATGGGCACGTGGGACTAGTGTGTTGATCATCCATAAATGCCTATAGACAGCGTGTGGTGATATGGTCATATCTCGTCGAATGGTTGGTCACTGCTGATGCATATTCAGAGAAGGAACATGGAACAGAGTGCGGAACATGGAAGCTGAAGTGGGTATCCCTTCACATCCGTGAACAAAAATAACATTGCTGAGGTACGCTGGAGCAGGCTGTGCAACAATTCCTTGCATCGCGAGGCACTGGATTTTTACCAGCGTGGTTCCATCAAACTGACTGCACACTACAACAAATGTCTCAATGTCAAAAATTAGTGTAAGGTGTGTAGTTTGTGATACCATGATGTATTTGATTTGGCAATAAAGTTTCTATGTGAAAAATAGTGATGAAACTTGCTTTCAGAACCTGTCTCATACTTAGGGCCATATATACACTTGCACTATGCAGGGAGAGTGAGATGATATTGTGGCAGATGAGGTGTATCAGATCATTAGACATATCAAAATAGGGAAAGCACCAAGAGATGATGACATTTCAGTTGCAGTGACTGTAGCTCAAGGAAAAGTCATACTAAAAGAACTTGCAAAATTATTGCAATGATTTTTGTGACAGAAGGTGATTCCCAAAAACTGGAACACCACTAGAATTATTCTTCACAAGAAAAGGGGCAGACCAGCACAGACCTTTCAGTTTCCCCTCTGTAACGAACAAGCCATTTAAAAATAAGTTTCCAGTGTCCAAAATAGAAAGCTTGCTATTAGTGTGTAATCCCAGTTTTGACTTACAGCATTTATACTTGGACTTTTAATGTGAAAACCATTCAGATGGGTTGCTCAGTGAGCAATTGAAAGACGTACATGCTGGTGGAGACAGGAAAACAGTCATCCGTATCAGGGGGGCTGGCTATTGAGTTAGATGGGACATATTGCATGTGAATGGGTGGTAGATGGACCAAGAGTTTGCTGGATTCCAAGAGACAAGGAAAGATGGAAATGATCATCTGATGGATGGTGAATAGATGTCATTATAAAGCATGCAGGAGCTTGTAATGATTCTGCTACCGGTGTTCGTGGGAATTCACTTAATGTCAGTTATTTATATTTTGCTTCAGATAATTTTTAAACTGTATTACAAATTCAAATAAATTTTAGCAGAATTTGACATAAGATCTACATGCCTTTTGATATTATGTTCCAATAATGTGACGAAAACCTCTTTGCTGCTGGTATACAGTGTAGAGTTCACTGCATGTGGAATCTTCTCCCTGTACTCCATCAAATAACCAACAACTAAATCTTATGCAATTTATTCTGCTTAGTACTTCACTTTAATATACCACTGAAGCCTCATTACAAAAGTACAAACTTGGCTGAACACTGCTCTGCAACAAGTGGTATTAAATTTCCGACTATTCGACTCTACTCTCCAATTCACCATGCAGCAATCGTACATCTAAACACAAAATAGTTACCATATTACACACTTTAGTTGAAGTGTTTACAAAAATAAACTTTTAGCTGTAAGTTTCACATTTATAATGGTTAATGTACAAAAGTATGTTTTACAAAAACATGTAAATAAGTTTTACATAAACAGAATTTTGGTTAGATATGGAGATTTTTAGGAAATGTGTTTACTATGCATTTAATTTCAAAAGACATTACATTATTTTTAATTAATGGTTGTTTTTAATACTAAGATTCTCATAGAATCTTGAATAAAAAGTGAACAGATTAAGATAGTTAGGTATTTCATAATCATACATATTTTTAATCCACTTACATGTTATTTTCTAGAACATTCTCAGTGGGAGTTTAGATAATCAATCAAGTTTTGAGATGTAATAATATTTTTAACTATAACAGCATTTGTGAATCCATGTAACATTGAGATTATGAAAGTCAAAGTATTAACATCAATTATGAGAAATTTTCAAATACATGATTTTGGTATCATATACTCCATTAACCTTAAGGATCATGTAGTACAGTAATTCGTTTTGTTCTGGTAGACTACAAGTAATATGTAGGTGTACAGCTGAAGATGACACGTATATACATGTAGAAGTCTGGAGGAGGCCTTTACACAGCAGTGGTTGCCAAATGGTTGTTGTTGATGGTGGTGGTAATGACTGCTTCTAAGGTTTGACTCGGCACTTCTGCCCTTCCCAAATTTGTTAAAGCTCTCATTCCTTTTTTTAAGAAACAATAACTCCTTTCATCACAAAAAAGAAACCATTTTCATCAATAATCAAATGCTGGTAAGCACAAGCAGTGAGTCCAGTGTGAAGATGATGGGAGGGAATGCCAGCACGCAGAACTACCACTCCCTGGAACACACCCGCTGCAGTTGGTATTCGGTGGCTGTAGCAGCAGCCTGCACAGGCCAGGGGAGGGGAGGGGGTGGGAGGGAAGTGGGGGAGGGTGAGTTGCTACCGTGAATGCTAATTGGTGCAGCTCACTGTGCAGGGCACGAGGCACGAGGCACTCCACACCGGAGCGCAGCCAGTCTGGCAGTCTACCAGGTAACTTCCACTACACTGTACACTAGAATACTTTCACTCGGTACTATTGTATGGTGCAATTTTTATGGCTTTGCAGCTAAGGTCCAAATGGAATTTATCCTGCAAAGTGTGCAGGGAGCGTGTTATGTAATGCTGACTACTGCACGTCTTGCATAAGCATCTTCAGAGAGCTCGGGATTCTTATATTCACGTGCAAGTATGTGTGCTCCCTAGCACTGTTTGTGGATAGTAATAGAAGCGAAATTAGGATGAAGTGTGAAAAGCACAACCAGGAATAATTTCTATGTAGACTGTGTATCCCTTTCTAGGACTGCAAACGGACTTAAATACTCTGGCACAAAAATCTGTAAGAGGTTGCCGAACGTCATGAAGGACTTTGGGAAGCCCAAAATATTCAAAACTATAGTGAAAGATGGTGACATTAGGCAGTCCCTCCTACAATTTATCAGAACATTTGGACTCTGCAGTGTAAATTTTGGTTAACATTTTAATTTTTCCAGTAAACAGAAAATCTAAAAAGTTATCTGAAATCAGCAGAGTTACATGTAGACTTAATTTGAATAACCAGATAAAAACAAAAAGTGAGTAGTGCAAGAGGAATAGTTGCTTTTCTGCTAATGTACATACAATAAAGTTCCCATAATTATCAATGTGAGTGGATTTGCACCAGTTTTATGCAGTAACTGTTTCTGCCAGTTGATGCACATTTCAACTCTTTCCACACATTTGAAGGCTTCCCTTCATAATGCAATTTGCTAGAAAGAATTTGCGAGTGAGTGAATGAGTTAATGAATGATAACTAACAGATCTGAATGAGTAACATTATAATTATTAATCACCATCTGTAGATCCCACTATAATGGAGAACCTTTATGCATATGGACAGAGTTGTAAGTGTACATTAGCTAAGAGAAGCAGTTATTAGCAACCAGTTCTTTATTCTTTATTAATAAACAACTTGTCTAACTGAAGTATGCTGTTTTGTGTTTAGTATGGCTAAATAGAACATAGAAAAACACGCAGGAAAAGTTCTTTGCTTAATATTTGCTTGATTACATTGATTTTTATTGAAGAATAAGAGTTAGCTACATAATGCAGGAAGAGAGGTCTGTTTACAGTTGTTATGCAGCAAACAGGAATCTCCAATCTTTGAATCTAGATATCAAACAGTTTACATCAGCAGTGTCTAGACATGTTTTCAATCTTCTTTTTAATTTGTCGCAATTACCAGTTCTTTTTTTTTTATTTTTATTTTTTTTTTTTTTTATTTTCTTCTACTGGTAGCTACAACAAAATGATGTAGAACTTCACTCTGGACACTAGTCTGCACAGAAAATACTTTATTGCCTTTTGTTGAGATTGTCTGTTGTTACATAAGTAGTAATAACCATTTGGGGGGTGAGAAGATACCAAGATCCTTTAGAGAGACTCTCTCATATCATGAAAGACTGTGGAGTTTTGAACAGCTTCTCTCTCTCTCTCTCTCTCTCTCTCTCTCTCTCTCTCTCTCTCTCTCTTCTCTCTTTATCTGTATCTATATATAACTCAGTAGGTAGCATATTTTTTTACTTCACTGCCATCCTGCAATGATGTATATCTCTTTCATCTCAGCATGGGCCAGTAAATGGTTCTGACGACACACTTGTTCTGACTACGAGAACTCTGCACAGTTTGAACCTCGGGGATAAAAGCATGGCCTTGGAGGACATGTCTCACCAGATGTACAAGGTAAATATTCTATGTTCATTAGAAACAAGTTTAATTTTCTACTTAATGATCAAAAATCACATACTCTTCCAACTGAAATATCCACATGTTTACTGTTATATTTAATAAAAGAGACACTGATGTCACTCATCTATGTTTTAGTTAAAAAAAACATTTTCTGGGTTTCCAACCAAGTTTACAGTTCCATTTTTATGCACACTATAATCTGCGACAGTAATATTCATTGCCATAGTGATCATAAGAAACTGCAGATGCTCCACGTGCAAGTTTTGAATCTTTGTCATCCATCTTTCTTCCCTTGCTCCATTGCGAAAATTATAAAAGAAAATTACACCTCTGTAAAGACCCTATTTTGCTGTTTTTTGTCTTGAAGTTCTAGAGAGGATATAATTTATGTTTGTATTTGTCCATTTATACCATATTGCAATTACTATTGTGCTAATAAATTATTAAGTTTGGTTATAAGTCATCAGATAGTACAGACAAATATTTCACACATTACATACTGAGCTGCATTTTGCATTTTACACTGGCTATCTGAAGGTGGCTCTTAAGAAGAATCAAAACTGGTACTCAATAATTTGATGTGTGATCAATGAGTGTTATCTTGTAATAAATCTCAGTATGATCACGGTTTCCCAGTGGCGTCATTAATTTGTTCAGGTATCAACTTTTCAGTATTGCTCAAAGCTGCAGTGGTGTGTATGTACAAAGGAGGGTGAAGAAGAGTCATACAGCAGCAAGAGTAGAGAGTTATTGCAGTCACAGCTGCAATTTAATATAATTGATGGTTCATTTTGGTTATTATAGATCATATTCAGATCTTTCCAGCTTAATTATAGAGTACAAATTAACCTCATCACCACATATGGCCGTCTTAACATTAAAACACGTTTTAATGCTGAGTGGGCGGAAGTTGATGTATTACTCTATTAAACCGTAACTAAACCAAATAGATTTGAAGAAGCCTCATAATGGCTGAAACTGACAATTACCTGTATTAAATCACTGTTGTGACTGCAATAAATAACCAGTTATAACTGTGATGACAGTTTCTGCATCTCTTTGTAGACGTTATCTCTTGTCTTATATTTGTCTGTCTCCACTTTATTTGGTGTATATGACTTAATCAGTGCAGCAAAATATACACTAAATGTTACATCTGTGTAGGCGCAGCCTCTGCAGGTACCAAATGAAGCCAGCCGAGGGAAGGATTACAGGAGTCAGTTTCACAACCCCTACCTCTACAATGGGTGAGTCAAATTTACAATGGCAAATGTTAAATTATGCCCTGTCTAACACAGTCACTCCATCCGTATACAACAAAATTTAATAATTTAGTTCAGTTGGTGATTTACTAGTATGAATAACAACACTGCATCACCACAGGCCACTATGAAGATGGAAATGTTAGAGAAATTACAGAAACTTTGTACATTCATAATTAATTCTCATCTTGAATGCAGGATCGGTGGGTCTTGGAGTTTGACTTTCAAATAACATGAAACACCTACTTCAAATTTTTTCTTTTATTTTTGTCAGATGCTAGGCAAATTTGCAGACATTGGTACAGATACACTCCCACTCACCTCTGCTGCTTACATATTTATAAAAATCTAACATCAGCTTATCATGTTCTATTATTTTTTACTTTATTTACACTCGATTTTGCTATTTTACACCAATTTACATAGTTTATTATGCTGGAGGTCATTTGCCTTCTCGTTTGCACTTGAAAGTTGATGCTTTCCATGGGAAAACAGTATTAATGTTACCAAATTTTAGATTTATTACATTAGTTTCATTTTCTGCAATATTACAAATTATTTTTTTATTATCGTGCTTCAATACTTAACCACATGAATGCTATGGTTTAACTGTTTGGAAATTATTTGTCAGTTTTGTTTTTTCTTCATAAAAGTCACAGTTTATGAAGTAATTCTACAATTCACATGATGTAAACAAGGTATTGCCCCATACTTGCATATTTTTATCTGGCATTATTAATTCCACCAGTTACACTACCTAATTACCAAATGAAGCAAAATGTTTGAATTAGTAACTAAAAGTGTCAACTGTCTACTCAAGATTATATGTTAACCCTTTGCTGTGGACAAGTTAACTCGTCTGACTTTGCCACTCCCCAGATGCTGACGATGTGTTTAAATATACTCCAGGGTTTCCTTACACCTTATTTACATGTTTATGCACCCCATTCCACCAACCCTGTCACTGCTGTGGGAAAGTTACTTCCCTATCCCGGTGAATAACAAGATTTCGAGTATTTATCAGACAACATACTTGTCTCTTTGCATGCCACCATTTGCAAAAACCTTGTTTTGATATCTTGAACCATTCATGAAATATGAGGAGTGTTATGACCACAAAATTCCTGATGCCCAGGAATGGACCTGGGAGTGCCACATACAACTGTCTGCCATATATAAAAATCAGTAACTCGAGAATAAAATGAGACGTCATTCTGCTCACAATTTTAAATAAAATTTCAATATATTATCTATCTTTCATACAGAACAATTTATGAGCTAAAATCAACTATATGCCAAGTTACACAAAGCATTTTTACCTCTAACAACTCTGTAAAATTTGGTGCAGTGCTTCACTTAATTTGATGCAGCACAGTAACTATGATGAATAATGAAAAGAAATTTAGTCCTTTATAGAGCAAAGATATAAGACTGAAAGTTGTGCAAGCATCAAATTTTTTTCAGTGAATAATTTGCTTAAATTCGGGTGGTAAGCATTTCAGAGCGGCCAGAACACCATGTCTCGACAGGTGATCTCAAGTTGATTCCGTATTTCTAGATTTCCGGAAAGCTTTTGACACTGTTCCTCACAAGCGACTTCTAATCAAGCTGCGGACCTATGGGGTATCGTATCAGTTGAGCGACTGGATTCATCATTTCCTGTCAGGAAGGCCGCAGTTCGTAGTAATAGACGGCAAATCATCGAGTAAAACTGAAGTGATATCAGGTGTTCCCCAGGGAAGCGTCCTGGGACCTCTGCTGTTCCTGATCTATATAAATGACCTGGGTGACAATCTGAACAGTTCTCTTGGGTTGTTCACAGATGATGTTGTAATTTACCGTCTAGTAAGGTCATCCGAAGACCAGTATCAGTTGCAAAGCGATTTAGAAAAGATTGCTGTATGGTGTGGCAGGTGGCAGATGACACTAAATAACGAAAAATGTGAGGTGATCCACATGAGTTTCAAAAGAAATCCATTGGAATTCGATTACTCGATAAATAGTACAATTCTCAAGGCTGTCAATTCAACTAAGTACCTGGGTGTTAAAATTACGAACAACTTCAGTTGGAAAGACCACATAGATAATATTGTGGGGAAGGCGAGCCAAAGGTTGCGTTTCATTGGCAGGACACTTAGAAGATGCAACAAGTCCACTAAAGAGACAGCTTACACTACACTCGTTCGTCCTCTGTTAGAATACTGCTGCGCGGTGTGGGATCCTTAACGGGTGGGATTGACGGAGGACATCGAAAGGGTGCAAAAAAGGGCAGCTCATTTTGTATTATCACATAATAGGGGAGAGAGTGTGGCAGATATGATACGCAAGTTGGGATGGAAGTCATTAAAGCAAAGACATTTTTCGTCGCGGCGAGATCTATTTACGAAATTTCAGTCACCAACTTTCTCTTCCGAATGCGAAAATATTTTGTTGAGCCCAACCTACATAGGTAGGAATGATCATCAAAATAAAATAAGAGAAATCAGAGCTCGAACAGAAAGGTTTAGGTGTTCATTTTTCCCACGCGCTGTTCAGGAATGGAATGGTAGAGAGATAGTATGGTTGTGGTTCGACGAACCCTCTGCCGAGCACTTAAATGTGAATTGCAGAGTAATCGTGTAGATGTAGATGTCAGGATAAGGCAAGCAGTACAATGACAGAGCTGTACTCAGCCCGGAATGCAAAGAGCACATCTGCAGCAGTCATAGGATTAATGCCAAAAACTTTAAATGACAAGTTGTAGGATCAATAAATTCACGTGTATCAGGTGCTGTACAAAATTTTAGTATCATGCACTAAATTATCATCTCACTAACGTACTCAGTTCCACCTTTTCACTGGGAGATGCTCTGACTCGTACCTCTGCGCCTCATTTCTAACGAAGACACCACGCAAACGCCGCATCGACCGGTGCGGTGCCTCGGGCGTGGGGCTCCTCGGCACAGGGTCGCCCGCCGGTGCCGAACCAGGGACCGCCGGGAGGGCAGCACCAGCACCAGCACCACCAGCAGCAGCTTGGTGCGGCACCACAGCAGCACCACCAGGACTCCGGCAGCAGCGGCACCGCCAGTGCAGGCGCAGTCAGGAGGGACCACTCGGGGGAACGAGCGAGACAGGCTCAGCAGCAGCAGCAGGGCAGCGAGTCGGAGCTGGTGAGTGAGTGGGGCCTTTACGCATCTGGTGTCATACTTTGGTCGTGAAGCAGCAAGTAGGCCTATTAGGAAATTTCAGTTTGCCAACGGTGAGATGCAGGATCACTCGTATGCGGGAGGAGGAGAGGCTAGGGTTAATGAACATGGAGCTAGGGACAGTGAAACAAATGACACAGCCACAATGACCTTCCTCCTATGTCTGTACCTACAACTACTTATAAACTCCACGAGCCACCATATGGTGCATGGCTGAGGGTACCTTCTATCACTGCTAGTCATTTCTTTTCCTGTTTCACTTGCAAATGGAGTGAGGGAATAATGACTGTCTGTATATTTCCGTACAAGCCCTAATTTCTCTTATCTTGTCTCTTGGTGGCAGTAGGATCATTCTGCAGTCTGTTGCAGATGTTGGTTCTCCAATTGTGTTTTACAAAAAGGAAGATTGTGTGTTGTCTGACTTTCTACCTAGGTTATAAGGTAGAAAATTGTGATGTGTTTTCAGGTGGCTGGTTAATTCTATTTTTTTCCTAGTGATCAACAACACGTACTTACAGCATATTATACTGAGCTGTATGTATTTCATAAAATATGTGGTCTAGGGGTAGCATCTTTGATTCGTAATCAAAATGTCTTCGGTCCCGGGTTCAAAACATGCCACCACTTAAATTTTGATTAATAATCAGCATTGGCAGCCAAAGAATTCCGGCATTAGAAGTCACTCTCATTTTGCCAACGGCCTTGTTGGTTGAAGTGTGTGGAGGAAAAGGCAGAGATTCAGGGCACCCTCTTGTCCTTGGGGTGGGAAACTGCCCATAAAAGCAGAAGCCATTGGAAACCAAGGCATTAAGACACATAACTTGTATCCACAGGACATATGGCCTGTAAATAAAAAAGTTTCATGATGATCTCTCCATTGGCAAAAGATTCCAGAAGAGTCCCCAATTCAGATACCTGGGAGGGGGCTGCCAAGGAGGAGGCAACCATGAGAAAAATATTGAATAATCAATGAAAGGATAACATTCTATGAGCTGTGGTGTGGATTGTCAGAAGCTTGAATGTGGTATGGAAGCTAGAAAATCTGAAAAGGGAAATTTAAAGGCTCAATCTAAATACAGTAGGGGCCAGTGAAGTAAAATGGAGAGAAGACAAGGATTTCTGGTCAGATGAGTATAGGGTAATGTCAACAGCAGCAGAAAATGATATAACGGGAGTAGGATTCATTATGAATAGAAACATAGGGCAGGGAGAGTGTTACTCTGAACAGTTCAGTGGTATGGTTGTTCCTGTTGGTTTGCTGTCAGTTCTAACACCAATGACGATAGTTCAGGTATACGTGCCAACTTCGCAAGCTGATGACGGAGAAATAGGAGGATACTGAATGGGTATTACAGTATGTAAAGGGAGATGAGAATCTAATAGTCATGGGGACTGGAATGTTGTTATAAGGGAAGGAATAGACGAAAATGTTACAGGAGAATATGGGCTTGGGTCAGGGAATGAGGGAAGAGAAAAACTAATTGAGTTAGTAATAAATTTAAGCTAGTAATAGAATCACAAAAGGAGGAGGTATACTTGGAAAAGGCTGGTTGATATAAGAAGATTTCAGTTAGATTACATCATGGTCAGACAGAGATTCCAAAAACAGATACTGGATTGTAAGTCATACCCAGGAACAGATATAGACTCAGGTCACAATGCAGTAGTGATGAAGAGGAGGTTGAAGTTTAAGAGACTAGTAAGGAAGAATCAGTACACCAAGAAGTGGAATATGGAAGTACTAAGAACAACGAGATACGCTTGAAGTTCTCTGAGGTTATAGATACAGCAATAAGGAATAGCTCAGTAGACAATACAGTTGAAGAGGAATGGACATCTCTAAAAAGAGTAATCACAGAAGTTGGAAAGAAAAATATAGGTTCAAAGAAGGTAACTGAAAAGAAACCATGGCTAACAGAAGAAATGCTTCAATTGATCGATGAAAGAAAGAAGTAAAAAAAAGGTTCAAGGAAGTTCAGGAATACAGAAATACAAGTTGCTGAGGAATGAAATAAATAGGAACTGCAGGGAAGCTAAGATGAAATGTCTGTATGAAAAATGTGAAGAAATCAAAAAAGAAATGATTGGTATAAGGACTGACTCAGCACGGGAATTCCACTGTTAAATGCAGAGGACAGAGTAGATAGGTGAAAAGAGTACATTGAAGGCCTCTGTGAGGGGGTAGGTTTGTCTGTTGTGATAGAGGAAGAAACAGTAGTGGATTTAGAAGAGATGAGGGATCCAGTATTAGAATCAGAATTTAAGAGAGCTTTGGAGGACTTAATATCAAATAAGGCAGAAGGGATAGATAACATTCCCTCAGAATTTCTAAAATCACTGGGAGGAAGTGGCAACAAAATGACTACTCACCTCAGTGTGTAGATTGTATGAGTCTGATGACATACCATCTGACTTGCGGAGAAATATCATCCACACAATTCCCAAAACTGTAAGAGGTGACAGGTGCGAGAATTATCACATAATCAGCTTAATAGCTCATGCATCCAAGTTGTTTACAAGAATATTATACAGAAGAATGTAAAGGAAAATTGAGGGTGTGTTAGCTGACGATCAGTTTGGCTTTAGGAAAAGTAAATGCTCCAGAGAGGCAGTTCTGATGCTGCGGCTGATGATGGAAACAAGACAAAAGAAAAATCAAGACATGTTCATAGGATCTGTCGACCTGGAAAAAGTGTTCGACAGTGGAAAATGGAGCAAGATGTTCTAAATTCTGAGGAAAATGGGGGTAATTATAGGGAAAGACGACCAAGAATGAAGTGCTCGGATTAAAAAGGGTGTAAGACAGGGGTGTAGTCTTTTGCCCCTGCTGTTCAATCTGTACACCGAAGAAGCAATGCTGAAAATAAGAGAAAGGTTCAGGAGTGGAATAAAAATTCAGGGTGAAAGGATATCAATGATATGATTTGCTGATGACATTGCTATCCTGAATGACAGTGAAGAAGAATTAAATGATCTTCTGAATGGAATGAACAGTATAATTAGTAAATATGGACTGAAACATGGACTGTGGAAAAACTGGAACAGGAGATAATCCAAGCTTTTGAGATATGATGATACAGACAAATGTTGAAAGTTAGGTGCACTGATAAGATGAAGAATGAGGAGGTTCTGTGCAGAATCAGACAGGAAAGGAATATGTGGAAAACACTGACAAAGAGAAGGGAGAGGATGATAGGACATGTGTTAAGATATCAGGGAAAAACTGTAGAGAAAGACAAGACTGGAATATATCCAGCAAATAATTGAGGATGCCAGTCGCAAGTGCTACTCTGAGATGAAGAAGTAGGCACAGGAGAGGAATTTGTGGCAGCCCACATTAAATCAGTCAGAAAACTGGTGACTCAAAATAAATAAATAAAAATTAAATAATTATTTCATGCTTCTTTGTGAAAGCGGTAGTGAGAGTGAAACAAATTGTATCAGACTTATATAATATTTTACCTTTTGAAAAGCAATTTTTAATATTTTAGCTACATGCATGTCAAACTGGTTTTGTTAAGCCACTGATGACCTTACTGTTGAGCACTGTGTAGAAACAAAGAACCATCACTTGATGAATCGAGTTGGTCAGTGATGGGCAAAAGACTGTGGATAGTTAACAGTGAAATTTCAGGCCTCCTTGCAACCTGTCATCTTCCACCTGCCCCCTGACAGCCTGTCCCTCTTCCACCTACCTCTTCACACTCTGTCCTCCTTCCACTCACCGCCTCACATCCTGTCCCTCTTCCACCCACTTCTTCACAATCTGTCCCTCACCCATTCGCCTCATCACATCCTGTCCCTAATTCCACCCACCTCCCCATGCCATGTCCCTCTTCCATCCACCCACCTTGAAGCTTTGTCCCCTTCCAACCGCCTCCTCTCAACCTGTCCATCTGCCACCCACCTCCTCAGGCCCTGTCCCTCTTCCATCCAACTCCTTACACCTGATCCCTCTTCTGCCCACCTCCTCACAACTTGACCCTCTTCCACCTACCTTCTCACACCAAGTCTCTCTTCCATCCAACTCCTCACAAACTGTCTCTCTTCCAACTGCCTCTTTACACCCTGTCCATCTTCCATCCATCTCCTCAAACTCTGTCCCTCTTCCACCTGCCTCATCACACTCTGTCTCTGTTCCTGATGACTCCTTACAACCAGACAGATTTAATCAGCTCAATAAAATTTGACGGGATGCAGATGGAGAACTGTGACTCAGTCACTTCGTGATCAAGTGACAGGCTGAAAATCTAAGGAACTTGCTCTGCATCTCAGTACAAGGTGTTTTTTTATTTGCTATTTACCATCTCCTTCACCTCTCTCAGTGATTTGTTAATGTAAAAATTGCCAAGTTACACCATAATATACAGCAAGTTCTGTTAAAACAGGGTGAGTAACTCCTCCCATAGCATAACCATTGTGGTGTTCAAACTGACCTTTAAGTTGTAGATGGCTTTGCTTTTTTACATACAAGATTGAAGTTTCAGCACTACAGCATCACTGTTATGATAAGACATTGATAGACTCTGTAGGACTTGCATCATCATCAATATCATCAGATCATTTGCCCAAATGTATTTTACAAGGGCTGTCCACTTGTGTCTGCCTGTGTACCATTCTTCTCTCAGAACTATATCCCAGTTGACTCCTCTTGTTCCTGTTGTCTCCTTCACTTGATCCTGCCATCTCTTCCTCGATCTTCCTACTGGTCTTTTACCAACTTCATTGGTATGTAGTCATTGTTTTACTGCTCTTCACTCATCCATTCATGTAATGTGGCCAAACCAACTCAAATGGGCCCTTGTCACTTTTTCATTCAAAGATGTGAACACTTTAGCTTCTTCCCAATTTTTTTCATTTTTTATACTATTATGCCTAGTTTTCTGGGCCACAGTTTGTCAGAACGTCATTTTTGTAGTTCACATTTTATTTTCAACCAGTTTGATTGTTATCATGGAGATAAAGTATGACTGAAGAACAGTCTGTTGTGATCTTAAAAGGACTTGTTCATTCCAGAGTAGATCCAAAATTTGATGGTAGAACTAGCCAATTTTTGAGTTCAGTTATTCATCTCAAACAGTATCTTGTATCACTTGAAATGATAGCAGTGTACTTTCCAGCCTTATTATTCCTGTCTGATTTGGCCTGTTGGTTGACATTGCAACCATATCTCATTTATTATTAATCCCTGTGCTTCTTGAGGGCCATTCCAGACGACCAGCTTCTTGTGGACTTCTTTCTCTGTAAACCCCAAATTACATCATTATTTGCAAATGCAAATGTGCTGGTGTCCTTACTGTCAAGGGACTGCCTTGTTGAACTCCTTTAGTTGTTTAGAACCGATTATAATAAGCATTTCTGATCTATATACAACTGCAGCAGCCTTCATAAAGCATTTGACCTTTCTGAATTTGCCTTGAATAAAGATAACTGCTGAAATAGTATTTTTCAGAAAAAGTAAAATGTTTGTTTGACAGAGGAGGATGAGGGCTTTTAAATAAGATGTGGGGATCCTTAAAAAATAAGTATTAGGGGGCTTGAGTTTTGAAGAGCAACCGGTTTTAGTGAATTGTAAGTTTAGAATATTTCATTAAAGAAATTGTTTCTGCATGAACTACTTCTATTATTATCATCAGCAGTCTTTAAAATAATGCTCGAATAATAAAGTTTTGAAAAATACAGCTAAAAGGAACTGGAGATTTTATATATTCCCGTACAAGTATTACGCATTAAATAGAGAGCACAAAAGGAAGGAAAAAATAGCTGTTCCATCTTGCTACGTTCCAAATGTTGTAAATAAATTCTGTGTAATGTGTATTGCTACTTGTCACAGGTTGAAGATCAAAATTGTGGAACAGAAAATAATATGAAGGACAAGGACGGGAAAGACTGCGGTGACAAGGTTGCCGGGAAGACATTTTCAACACGAACGTACCACACCATCAAGGACATGATCTCGAGCCGTTTCGGCAGTGGGAAACTTCCCAAGGATGTGAATGCTTCTGGTGCTGATGTTGAGCAGGGAAAATCTTCGCAGGAAGGACTCAACAACAATGCTGTGGTGAGGTCACTTGCACATGAAAACAGTTTCATACATTCCCTCTTTTTTCCCACTTTCCAATCATGTATTTCACACTGTGTGTGTGTGTGTGTGTGTGTGTGTGTGTGTGTTTGTGTTTCGCGCGCGCGTGCGCAGGTGTGTGTACACACAGTAGAAATAGGAAATAAACAGCAGATCAAGTATATAATATGAAACAAAAATGTTGTTCTGCTACTTACATATGCCTAAAATGACTGCAAGTAATAATACTGAAGTGTAGCTAAATTCACCATTAATAAAATTATTATTGTAAGCCTTAGTTATAATAATGTACAGGTTATACTTGGGAGGTTAAAAAGCAAATAACACGTTAATATGGCAAGCTAAGCAACTTTTATCGAATGCTGCACTACACTTCGAAGTCACACAGATACGCGACACTATTTTTCAGTATAGTCACAGAGTCTCCAGAAATAATGGTTGGAATGTTCTACCATTCATCCAGTTTCCTGACAATAAAAGTCCACTCCTTGGTCACAGAGCCATTTAAGAACCACTGTGTGAACTTCCTCGTTATCAGAAAATCTGAAACTGCTGCAAATCAGTTGCACGATTGCCCGAACACTATTTTCTCTGGTCGATGGCCTTCCTTGCTGATCGGCATCACCTGTGTCTGGGAAGCCTTAGTCATATTGTTGACATTGTTGCAGTACTGCTGGATGTGGCATTGCACTCGGTCCACATACTGCCAGAATTTCACGGTGGACCTGTGTGCAATATACATGTTTTATCCATAAGAAATGTAATATCTCGCGTACTTCAACTTCGGAATCTGTTTCCACGTGCCACTACCTTTCACTCCCTCACTGTGTTCGTGAATCTGCAGGAGAACTGTGCTTGCAGGAAACCCAGAACATGCACTCTCTTCTGATGATGCACCACTGTCATTGCATTCAGTGGTTTCGGTGCTGGGTGAAATGTGTAACATACTTGTTGAAGTCCTCACACTGATACGGGTAACTGGGCCTCAGTGGCAATTGATTGAGTAGAGACAATATTAACACATGAAACATTTATTTTAAAATCACAAAGTCCCACCAACTTGGTCACTGATAACCCAACAACACTCAATGCAATTATCCAATACAGCATAAACACTTCCTGTGAAATTATTTCCTTAAGGAAACCGATATTAAATAAAAAACATATTACAACCATACCAATAAAATTTAATTTTACTATCATAAAAACTGAACCTTTTGTGCAATTATTTCAATTATTGTTCTTGCTTAGAAATTTCAGTTACCTTAATCTTACTTAAACCGGTAATCAGCTGCCTCCTTTCCACATTTACTCACAAGGCACATAAGCATAACCAAATCAACTATCAAGTCTTTAAACTTACAAGAATGTACAATTGAATATACTAATTTTGTTTAGGGCTTATAGAAGACTCCAATATTAACCAAATGATCTCAATGCTTACTAACTTTAGTTTTGATACAATTAGAGATGGAATCTCACATCCCTTTTAGTAACGTCTGGTTGTATCAAGACCAAATACTGTAAATACAAGACAATATCAGCTATTATACTTTTGAAAACTTTCCATTAGTCCAGCAGCTACATCAACAGTTCACGTATCTAGACACTTGAGACACGTTACTTGCGCCACTCTCTGCTTTTAGTCACTGTGCCTGTTACTTCTTCCATGCGCAAAGCTAACTGCTCTTGCCAGTGTAGCTTCCATCAAGTAAACATTTGTGCACTCACTTGGTGCCCAACATTCCACACATGCTCAGTTTTCTCCAGTCTCCATGTGTTCAATTTCTCCCCACAGCCACAAATCTTTCTCATTCCAAAACCTGCCCATTCTGCAGGTAAGCCCCTTTTTTCTCCAGTAGAGTTCCACATGCATATGCAGTGCAGTTACCAATTTTCCTAGCTGTTTTACTTACTTCAATAATCTGGTATTTTTCAAAGAAAAAAGTTTCCTATGGTTGTAACAACAGAGGCCAGGTTACTATTTGCCATGCAGTTTTACAGTGCACCCTACTATTTGCCGTTTAGCTGACAAGAATTTTCAGTCTTTCAATCTAGACAGTTGGCTAGTGATTTATGTTTTCACACTTTGTTTCAGTGTGTGGGGATTCCCAGTTTCTTGCTTTATGGTGGATGCATATTTGTTGAAGACTTTTGCAGCAGAGCAGACAACTTCACTTTGTACCTTAGACAAGGAGACAAAGTCTACGAAAAATTGTTGTGACTTGTATTGTCATTGCATAAGTCACATCCAGCTGACGCCGACAGTTAACTGTCAGAGACAAAAACTGTTAAGGAGTCAACATCCTTAAACATGGAGTACTCATAGGGTACATCATTGGTAGTGGACTGAGGCACCACATGGACTGGGTACACAACAGAATGCCACTATGTGTGATAGTCATGACTTTGGTATTTGAATATTAATTATCCAAATTGAAACTTACTTGGAGTGGAGTTTAAACAGTATTCTTTATCATGTTTCCACATAAACAATAAAATCTTCAAATTAAAATAACTTCCAGAGTATTGCACATTTTGTAAAAACAAACATATTCCTAAAACAAGTAACCTTAATACTTTCAATCCATATAAATAAATGTTCCAGAAAAAGATTATTAGTGGGGGGGGATCAAAATTTTGGAGCTTGAATTACTATGAAATTTGGAAAGTACAGGCTGTGGAGTAATTTTGATATTTGGTAGATAATTGTTGTCCTAAAGTAAAATATAAATATGTAAAACACTACTCGGATACTGCAGAGCAATAGCAGAGTAAGATCGGGCAGTCCACTGTGTTACATTTCAACTGTGAGTAATGTGGAAAGCATAACTCACAAACAAACCCTATTGTTCTCAGCCACCTGAAAATACTACACATCGTAGCACGAAGAGAAGTCGACTGCTTGGCATGCTCTGAATTGCCTAAGCTTTGGAGCTGAAAGGTCCAGATGTAATCTCCAAAATTGGGGAACTCCAGTCATCACTGCCAGCTATGACTATGGGGAACCACAAACTGTGTATCACTCGCTATTTTGCCACCTCTGCTTCACCTTCTGCACTGAGGAAGATGTACATTAGGCAGCTCTAAATGCTCTCGAAGTCACCCACTTGTGTTCATCCATGTTATACTCTTTTTTTTTTTTTGTGACCTTTCTCACCTGACACTTACTTTACTTAGTCAAAAATTTAGATTTAGTAAAGTTGTTTTAGATAGAAAATCTGAAGTATCTTTTGTGATTTTGTTTCGCCATATTTTCTTAACAACTTGAGAACAAATAAGAGGAAATCTATGAATTTAAATTGAAATCATTAAAAATGATCTTTTACTTATCTTCCACTTGTTGTCAATTAATATGCATTCTTTTTGTTGACACAGTTTGTCTACAGGGTTAATCCTACACACAAAAACAATTTCAGAGTTCTGTTTGTTTCAATAAATTTTTTTGCAGTGAATTGTCACAGGCTGTTTATTCCATTTTTCCTGAGGTTATTAATAATCTTCTCTGTTGAACACATCCAATTGTCAAAAGGTCCAGAGTACAGCTCACAACACACTTGTCACGATAGAACTGTCACCCAAGCTGTACATCAAAGATAGCAATCACAATGCTAACAAGAGCAACTGATTCACATTGCACATTCCTCTAATTTTTACAATGTTTCAGCAACTAATAATAATAATAATAATAATAATAATAATAATTACAAATGGAATCCAAACAGCAAAAACTTCCACCAAAAGAATAAAATATACAAAAAATCACAAGATATGCACAGTAATTTTGAACCAATATCATTTGAGTGTAAACATAAATTATACAGAATGAGATTTTCACTCTGCAGCGGAGTGTGCGCTGATATGAAACTTCCTAGCAGATTAAAACTGTGTGCTCGACCGAGACTCGAACTGCAAGGTTCGCAGGAGAGCTTCTGTAAAGTTTGGAAGGTAGGAGACGAGATACTGGCAGAAGTACAGCTGTGAGGACCGGTCGTGAGTCGTGCTTCGGTAGCTCAGATGGTAGAGCACTTGCCCGCAAAAGGCAAAGGTCCCGAGTTCGAGTCTCAGTCGGGCACACAGTTTTAATCTGCCAGGAAGTTTCACAAATTATACAAGTGCCCTGCATTGAGCCATATGTGAATGTGATGTAAATGATGTACAGGTCATAAATATACGTGTAAAAATAACTGTATGTGAAATATCTTAATGTATTATGTTATATTTTAAAGCAGTGTATCTTGCTGTTTTGTAAAGACCAGGAGTGCAGCAATGACCAGTTTCATTATACCTTATACCTAGACATGTTTGCTTTAAGTTACTCATTTTATTTCCGTAACTGTATTGATATTTTGACACAATTTAAAAAATCAACCTCAAAACTATTCACAGGTGAACGGTGACGTGGGTAGTGAGAAGTCGAGTCCACGCAAAGTCCGGCCTCAGCCACTGACCGGCAGGGAAGACGCAGAGGATGAGCAGCGGCAGCAGAGGCTGCTGGGAGGAGGGCCGTCCGTATCGGTGCCCCAAGGTGCTTCCGCGCAGTCCACATCGCGCAGTTACACGGCGAGCGGCAACGAACCTGCGGGAGCTGCCAGCTACCAGTACCAGCAACACACATCTGAAAGCACAGTTGCCTCCACCTCTGGCTACTACCACCACCAGACACCTGCCGGGCCGAGGTACAGGATGGCAAGAGAGTCTCTCTGTTTAATTAGTAGAATTAATTGCACTCAAATTTTTCAGAGAAGGAGTAAAGTAGTTAAGGTTCAAATGTGTCAGACTGCTCTGGTTTCCAATGATCAGTCAAAACCTTATGACCATTGCCTGCTGTCAGACTGAAAGCAGTCTGCTGGTGCTGCGAGACAGTGATGCAGTTCTGCCTGCTTTACACCCGGAAATCTTTCTCATTTGTGTTGACATGCAGGCAAGACCACCAGCACATTTTTTATGCTTTCAGTAATTTCCACCATATGGCGTAACTTCCTGGGGCATTGCATCTAGGGTAAAAAGATGTTTATTCTACAGAATAGTGCAATAAGAATATTGTGTGGTGTCGATAACCGAAAATCGTGCAGACTTCTCTTCAGGGACCCAGGGATTCTTACACTTCATGTCAATATACAGGGTGTTACAAAAAGGTACGGCCAAACTTTCAGGAAACATTCCTCACACACAAATAAAGAAAAGACGTTATGTGGACCTGTGTCTGGAAACGCTTAATTTCCATGTTAGAACTCATTTTAGTTTCGTCAGTATGTACTGTACTTCCTCGATTCACCACCAGTTGGCCCAATTGAAGAAAGGTAATGTCGACTTCAGTGCTTGTGTTGACATGTGGCAGGCATTGTTGGTGATGTCTTGATTGGGCCCCATGTTCTTCCACCTACGCTCAATGGAGCACGTTATCATGATTTCATACGGGATACTCTACCTGTGGCGCTAGAACATGTGCCTTTACAAGTACGACACAACATGTGGTTCATGCGCGATAGAGCTCCTGCACATTTAAGTCGAAGTGTTTGTACGCTTCTCAACAACAGATTCGGTGACCGATGGATTGGTAGAGGTGGACCAATTCCGTGGCCTCCACGCTCTCGTGATCTCAACCCTCTTGACTTTCATTTATGGGGGCATTTGAAAGCTCTTGTCTACTCAACCCCGGTACCAAATGTAGAGACTCTTCGTGCTCGTATTGTGGACGGCTGTGATACAATACGCCATTCTCCAGGGCTGCATCAGCGCATCAGGGATTCCATGTGACGGAGGGTGGATGCATGTATCCTCGCTAACAGAGGACATTTTGAACATTTCCTGTAACAAAGTGTTTGAAGTCACGCTGGTACGTTCTGTTGCTGTGTGTTTGCATTCCATGATTAATGTGATTTGAAGAGAAGTAATAAAATGAGCTCTAACATGGAAAGTAAGTGTTTCCGGACACATGCCCACATAAAATATTTTCTTTCTTTGTGTGTGAGGAATGTTTCCTGAAAGTTTGGCCGTACCTTTTTGTAACACCCTGTATACAGTCCAGTCACATTAACGTGACCACCGCCTATATTTGCGATCAATATCACTCATAGATGGCAGGTGGCAGCAGAGGGTATATGAAGCGTGTCCAGGGGACACAGAACACATTGTCATAACGCGGAAACAGTGTGACTTACCTGACATCCAAAAGAACTTGATCATTGACTTTCACAAGCCATGCATTTCTGAAATGCCTAACTTTTTAAGTGGTGCTGCTGTGGTTAAAGTATACTGTGCCTCACAAAATGCTGCTATCCAAAACGTGCGCCAAACCAACTGTGGTGCACGGTGCTGATGCAAGTGTGGTGCACCGTGGACCATAGATGATAGGGGTGCACAATGATTACGGAGATGTGTAAGGACAATTAGATGTGCAATGGTGAGCAACTGACAGCCCAGATGAAGTACAGGGCTACCAGCAGTGTCTCTTCAACAACCATTCAGCAGACATTGCTGCCTGTGAACCTGTGCAGCATGTGCCTAGTTCACGCACCCGTGCTGACTGCTGTACTTCAGTGACAGAGATTGGAATTTGCATGCCAATACAAATGGATCTTACCTCACGAGGGGAAAGATAGATAATACCTACAGGAAAATTAAAGAGACCTTTGGAGAAAAGAGAACCACTTGCATGAATATCAAGAGCTCAGATGGAAACCCAGTTCTAAGCAAAGAAGGGAAAGCAGAAAGGTGGAAGGAGTATATAGAAAGTCTATATAGGGGTGATGTTCTTGAGGACAATATTATGGAAATGGAAGAGGAGGTAGATGAAGATGAAATGGGAGATATGACACTGCGTGAAGAGTTTGACAGAGCACTGAAAGACCTAAGTTGAAACAAGGCCCCGGGAGTAGACGACATTCCATTAGAACTACTGACAGCCTTGGGAGAGCAAGTCCTGATGAAACTCTATCATCTGGTGAGCAAGATGTATGAGACAGGTGAAATTCCCTCAGACTTCAAGAAGAATATAATAATTCCAGTCCCAAAGAAAGTAGGTGTTGACAGATGTGAAAATTACCGAACTATCAGTTTAATAAGTCACAGCTGCAAAATACTAATGCGAATTCTTCATAGAGGAATGGAAAAACTGGTAGAAGCCAACCTCGGGGAATATCAGTTTGGATTCCATAGAAATGTTGGAACACATGAGGCAGTACTGACCCTACAACTTATCTTAGAAGAAAGATTAAGGAAAGGCAAACCTACGTTTCTAGCATTTGCAGACTTAGAGAAAGCTTTTGACAATGTTGACTGGAATACTCTCTTTCAAATTCTGAAGGTGGCAGGGGTAAAATACAGGAAGCGAAAGGCTATTTACAATTTGTACAGAAAGCAGATGACAGTTATAAGAGTCGAGGGACATGAAAGGGAAGCAGTGGTTGGGAAGGGAGTGAGACAGGGTTGTAGCCTCTCCCTGATGCTATTCAATTTGTATATTGAGCAAGCAGTACAGGAAACAAAAGAAAAGTTTGGAGTAGGTGTTTAAACCCATGGAGAAGAAATAAAAACTTCGAGTTTTGCCAATGACATTGTAATTCTGTCAGAGACAGCAAAGGACTTGGAAGGGCAGTTGAACGGAATGGACACTATCTTGAAAGGAGGGTATAAGATGAACATCAACAAAAGCAAAATGAGGATAATGGAATATAGTCGAATTAAGTCAGGTGATGCTGAGGGAATTAGATTAGGAAATGAGACAAAGTAGTAAAGGAGTTATGCTATTTGGGGAGCAAAATAACTGATGATGGTCAAAGTAGAGAAGATATAAAATGTAGACTGGCAATGGCAAGGAAAGCGTTTGTGAAGAAGAGAAATTTATTAACATCTAGTATTGATTTAAGTGTCAGGAAGTCGTTTCTGAAAGTATTTGTATGAAGTGTAGCCTTGTATGGAAGTGAAACATGGACGATAAATAGTTTAGACAAGACGAGAATAGAAGCTTTTGAAATGTGGTGCTACAGAAGAATGCTGAAGATTAGATGGGTAGATCACATAACTAATGAGGAGGTGTTGAATAGAATTGGGGAGAAGAGGAGTTTGTGACACAACTTGACTAGAAGAAGGGATCGGTTGGTAGGACATGTTCTGAGGCATCAAGGGATCACCAATTTAGTACTGGAGGGCAGCGTGGAGGGTAAAAATCGTAGAGAGAGGCCAATCGATGAATACACTAAGTAGATTCAGAAGGATGTAGGCTGCAGTAGGTACTGGGAGATGAAGAAGCTTGCAAAGGATAGAGTAGCATGGAGAGCTGCATCAAATCAGTCTCTGGACTGAAGACCAGAACAACACAACAACTGGATGTCCAGTGAGTGGTGAAGGTGGTCTTTTCAGGTAATCATGTTTTATGCTCATTCAGTGTGAAATTTTTGAAAGTAAGCATCCTTCAACAATCGTCAGAAGGGTCCAGGACGGAGGAGGGAGAACATACTCTTGGCATTACTGGGTTATCTCACCATGCTGAAGGCATGATGGATCAACAAAAGTATGCACCTATCCTTGGGGTTCCTCAGCAAGATGGCATTTTCCAGCAGGGCAATGCAACATGTCAAAAAGCACCAGGATCCATGTACTTTACTCACATGGCCATCAAACTCCCTGGATTTAAACCCAATTGTGAATATGTGGAACCACCTAGATTGGGCTGTTTGTGCCATGGATCCTCAACTGAGGACCCTAGTTCAGCTGGTCATGGCACCAGAGTCGGCATGGCTCACATGCCTGTCGGTACCTTCCAAACCCTCATTCACCCCCTTCCCGTATAGCTGCAGTGGTCTGCACTGTGAAAGGTGGTTATTTGGTCTTCAGACAGGTGGTCACAATAACATGACTGAATAGTGGATGTACTTTGTGACGGTATTTGTGATTGATAATGAAAGTGAACTTAGGATGAACTCAGCAAATCACAACCACCGTATGAGAAGTAGAATTAATTTCCCTATACACTATGAATCCATGTCTGGGGATCAGAATGGAGTTTTGCATTCTGATGCAAAAGTCTATAAGAGGTTGCTAATGGATGAAAATCCTAAAATATATAAACACAGTTTAATATGTCGTTAGCCTCTTCTACTATAAGGGTCAATCAAAAAGTGTCATTTTGAAGGCTGTATAGTCCAGAATTGGTATGCCAACCAAGCAAAATCGCCCTGAACATTGAGGCAATCATTCCACCAGGTTGAAATACCCATTTGGTAAAGCACCATGTGCTGCTGCGGAGATGATGCCCATAACTGCTTCGTGCAAGTCCTCATCTGACAGGAATCATTGACCTTTCAAGGCCCTTTTTAAGGGAGCAAATGTGGGATAATAATATAAGGAGAAATGAGGACTATAGGCTGGATGCACGAATGTCTCGAACTTGAATTGGTAAACTTCTGTGATACGACGACGTACATTATCATTAAGTAGCAGCATCCCTTGTCACAGTTTCACCAGACATGCTGCCCCATACACATTCTTCATTCTCTGATGGATGTCTACCAGTGTTTGTCCTTCAGCAGCCAAGAAAAGAATAACAGCACACGGGTCCTGTCTGGACGCATTGGTAATGACATCGCCATAGTTCACTTTACCGCATTAATCAAACACGTGTCATAAAGACATGAATGCCATAGTAATCCCTTGCGTACATGTCAGTGCTTATATAGCTGCATCAATGTCATGCTACGTTACATATATGCTGCAGCAACAACATCAAATAGAAACCTTATGATCACCACTTACACAATGTATCTGTATACTTGGACTTATGAAATCAATTCTTCCTAACCCTAACATTTGTTTCAGATAGATCCTGATTTTGTCAGTATATAGATACCAAAAAATAGTCTTTGTACAATTAAAATGCTTTATTCAGAGTATGAAATAGTAGCAGCAGCTGAGTGGTATACGAGAAGCACTGGCTTTCTTCAATGCAGCGATTTGTCTCCTAATGTACATAAATTAATTACCATAATTTGTTTAAGTAAAGGAGTGTTTCTCATAATTTGTTGTTAGTATACTTTACAGAAATAGCTAACAGAGGCTGTTTCTGCCAGTTAATGCACAACTTGATTCAGTCCACAGTCCTGAAAGTTCTCTTACATGACAAGACTGATGGAACACAATGTGTGAATGAATGAACAAGTGAATAGAAAATATATAATCAGAGCACGAATGAATGGGGAATCACTGTAGTGATGATACAAATGGGCAAATCCACCAACATAAGCGACTTTGACAAAGAGCAGATTATTACAGCCCAGTGCCTGGGAAAGAGCATCTGTAAACGGCAAAATGTTGAAACATTTAGTATTTGTCACTGTCCAGGTGGTTTTCGACTCTTATGTGCATTTTAGCTAGTGACCTAGTCCTCTTTGTCAAATGTTGCGAATGATAAAATTAGATGTGTTCTCTGCATCCAGCACAGAATACATGTAAGACCAATGTTTGCAGTCACTGATGGAGAAGACTAGTCAGTTGTTCAAGCATTGCGCCGAAGGATGAAGTTGCTAACATTGCCAGACATTTGTAAGAATACCACCCACCAACCTGTGTCAGAGAAAACCTCTGAATTTGCATCCCTCATAACTCGGACAGGTCTCACCAGCAACAGCAGCGGCAGAAGGCACTGTCCCCGATGTCTCAACAGCAGGCGAACTACGCGAGCCAGCTGGAGCAGGCGGGGGTGTACATGGTGATGCGACAGACCGGAGTCTCCACCTCTGCGGCTGCATCATCTGGCCAGTACCTTCAGGCACAGCAGCAGTACCACATGGCAGGTATGTGGGTCAAATTTTGTTTATATTGACAGCAAGGTACGCACTATGTTAATCGTAGGAAAGTACACTGCTGGCCACTAAAATTGCAACACAAAGAAGGATAGCCACAGGTATAAATTCCATCCTACACCTACAGGGCAGCAGGAAAGAGCTGACTCCGGCAGTGCATATGCGACAGCGAACCTGTCGGGCACTCCCGGCCTGCCGACACAGAAGCAGCCTGCGCTGCCACCCCCGCAAGCCCGAGAGGGCAGGAGGGGTTCGCAGTCACGGCTCGACCTCCCGGACGATGAGGATGACGACGACGATGAGGGCGGCTTCGCGCCACCCGGTGTGTCGGCCCCACCACCTCCCCCTCCCTCGACAGAACCCCCGAGGACGGCGTCCTCTGGGCAGAGCTCGGACTACGAGAAGGCGACGCAGCGCAGCACGGGGCAGTCCAGCTCGACGGCCGGTGACTCCGGCAGGGGGAGCACCGTCTACTCGAGTGGCCGGCAGCCCTCCATGGGTGGCAGCAGTGGGGGTGGCGGCAGTGTAGGTGGAGCGGGTCTGCCGACCCAGAAGGATCGGCTGGACACCAGCACCGAGTCGTCGGGGTCCCCCCGTGTCGGCTACGGCCTGCACCACCAGCAGGCTGGAGCTGGTAAGATGTTTCAGTGATCAGCAGGAAGGCAAAATAGACCACCAGCTTAAAAAGCCACCATCAGGAGACACCAACCAACATTTGAAACATCTCTCTTCCCTAAGAATGTAAATAGGATAGTCTTGTCTTTTTGCATACACCTGTTGGTAGTATTAATATTTCACGTCCTGAATGTTAAGTTCCTATGAGCTATTCTGTCTCACTATTTTCAACTGAATTTTCATAAATATATCTCCAGTTGTAAGCTTGCATGCTATAAATATTTTAAGTGCCATTCATGGTAAAAGTTTTAAAAAATAGTAAAGTAAATGTTGAACTATTTTCCCTTTCTCTGGTATTTATTCAGTGGTAAGAATGTTGGAAGTTGATTGTCCAAAACCTGGCACATTAAAACTGCTACTGTCGTTGAATAGGTTCTTATGCACATCTCCGGCCAGAGGCATTGCAAGAGCTTTTACCAAGTCTTATACATTACAGGTTAGTGAGTAGAAATATCATTCACAGACCAAAACATTAGATGGCAATTACATATATACACTCTGACAACTTCGGTCAACACCAAGAATAACCACACCTCAACTCCTACCTTGTTTCATGGTTCTGCATACAAGACATCTCAAAAAAAAGTTTATATTTGAAAAATCTTTCCACATCCACAACAAATCGGAGGAGAGTGGGTTGTATGTTCACCACTTGCTTGGCCTTTAGGAATTCAGTTGACATGGAGCGCTTCTCGGGAGCGGACTGCACTTTTTGTCTGTGAGAATTTTTCAAAAACTGTAATTTGGCTACCGTAGTTCAGAGGAAATTTTGCAGTGGTCGTGGATTACATAGTGTAAATGATATTCCGAGTGTTCCCCTTATCCAAAAAACGTTTGAGGAGACCTGTTCAACACTGGCCAAACCGAAATCCAGGCAACCAGGTTCATCAAAACATGTCCAAAGGAACAGATACCATCGGTGACCATGCAGCTCATTAGAATGAAATTACAATGAAATGAATACCCTTAGCTGCATACAGGCGTTGATATAAGTCAACGGGGACAATTGAAAATGTGTGCCCCGACTGGGACTTTAACCCAGGATCTCCTGCTTACACGGCAGACGCTCTATCCTTCAGGAGGCGTGCCAGAGATAAGTCCCTGCAGTCGAACTATCCTCTGTGTCCTCGGTGGCTCAGATGAATAGAGCATCTGCCAATGTAAGCAGGAGATCCCGGGTTCGAGTCCTGGTCGGGGCACACATTTTCAACTTTCCCCGTTGACGTGTATCAATGCCTGTATGCAGCAAAGGGTATCCATTTCATTGTAATTTCAGTTTAACAGAGTGTTCAGAATTGGTAGGACACATGGTATTTTGAAATTTTTTAGATGTTTCTGTAGCCAAGCTAACTAAGTTATACTAATTGGCAAAATATTAATTACTGCTGAAATTAAACAGTTTGTGTGAAGTTATTTTGAAATTTACTGGGTATTTGTAATCAGAATGTAAACTGTAAAATGAATGACAAGATCTCCACTTTCTCTGGTACTACCCTCAGATTAATGCCAGAGCAAGTGGAGGTACTGCACTTTGCTGTAGAGTACATTTTATGAAGGCTTATACGGTTGCTGAAGAAACAGTACTATGCTGATGTGATAGGTAAAACATATTGTTAGTGCTTGTTAATACATCTCTGTGTTGAAAAGCAGATTCTGAATCAAGGTTTCAGTTGGAAATAGATAGCAACTCACATGATGATTCATTGCTCATTTTAAAGTAGAGATTTGTTCTTTGTGAGTGACTATTGGCTGCCAGCACTGCTCCGAACATTGATCCTCCACAGGTGTTCCAACATTTCACTGCAGCCTTCTGGCATTGCAACCCCTTTGAACACATTCATGGAGCTTCCAACACTGCAGTTATACAGTATTTCATTCTTTTGCAGTCAGGAGGTTTTTTCACCTTTGCTTTACCACGTTTGATATGTGCGGCATTACTTCAGCTTTATTTTAAATGTAAAGAATTGAAAATTCATCATTCCCTCAGTCACAGCAGGTAAGCTGGGTCAAGTATGCTGAATGATTGGAATCTGGAAAAGTCAGTTATGTGGTACAGTTTTTCAGTGATGTGGCACACTTTGTAACACTGCTAACGACCATTCTTCCATCACAAAATCTGTAACACACAACTACTGCACGATGCAGGAGCCGAGCCAGAGTGGGTGGACGTGGTGGAGAACGAGCTTCGTCAGATCCTGGACCCCAAGCTGCACGGCCTCGGGGCGGGGTCTGCCGTTGGCGGGGGTGGCGGTGCCAACTCTACCCTCAGTGAGAGCATCTCTTCCCTGACGCCACCGCTGCCACCACTGTCACCAGGGGGTAGTCCGACACCCGTACCCAGGAGCTACAAGCACGGAAACAGGTGACTGCTACTTGTATTTTGAGGCACATTCTGAAAATCTTGAGCAGCCTGTTGTTATGAATATTAATTTTCATGTTTTATACAAAAAGTGTACACCTCCTTCCATGGCAACATCTACATCTGCATCTACATCCATACTCTGAAAAGCAGATTTTACTTAGAATTCTACGAAAAGTTACAGTTTCATCTCATTTCAGCTGCAAATGCAGTGCCCAAAGAATGACTGCTTAAATGCTTCTGCACACACAGCAGTTAGTCTAATCTTGTCTTCGCTGCTCCTGCGGGAGCAGTAGATGGCATAGTGCATACGACCTTATGATGATATTCAGTACATCTAGTAGGAATAATGAAAGACACTGCCGCAGCCTGCCAGTCTTTCACTACATTTCAGTAGGCACCTTAATCAAACTTTATAGATTCATATATAATTTTGAGACAATGGTTTCAAACCTCACACACAGCCAATATATCTCTCTGTTATACAGCATATGTTGCTTTTTATTCAGTTCGCTTTAGTGAATGTAGTTTCAGAGCCAACAGCTGAATTTGTGGTCCACAAGATTTACACGAGCCTCCTCATTGCAGCCTGCCGTACGGCAGCAAGCTCGGGGACTATGACGGCGGCAGCCGCAAAGGTCCGGCTCCTTCGCACCAGCAGAGTGCGTCCGGCAAGCCGAGGGGCGGACGCCTGCCGGGAGGTGGCGGCGGCGGAACCGGAAAGCCAGGAAGTGCCACTCTGGCATTCGACAAGCACCACAGGTCGGTCGCGGCCAGCGGAGCTGGCAGCCGCGGCAACAAGGACACCAAGAGCAAGCAGCTCAGTGAGTAGTACATCATTTACACAGCAGCAGTAATTTATAAGTGATGGAGAATAGGGACTAAATGACTATGTACGGGTAACACTTTAAGTACCACAAGTTTGACTGTAATATAGTTTTTATATTTGTGTACTATTTCTAATTAATAATGAAATTTGAGACAATTCATGTAAACACAGTAGTGGAATGAGATAATGCGTGTAAATGCAGTAGTGGAATGAAACAGAATTATAAAATTTTAGTTGTCTAGTCTGTCCATTACTCGTCAACTACGAGTTTCAGAATATGCTTTCTGCAGCTATCAGTTTCCTGGATTTTGTAACAATTTAATAATCTTTTGTAATTTTTGACAAAACTTCATAAAATGAACATCTTATCTTGTATGCAGAGGTAAACTAACTTGGCAGATGCAGCCACCGTACTTTGAACAAAGTTGTAACAATTAAAATATGTAAATTCATTTTTCAAACCTTTACCGTAATCAACTTCCAATGAAAAATTGCAGATTTACAAATATTCAGATACAGCATAATGCTTTACAAAATGCAGAGTTATGTTTGCCAAACACAATTTTTAACAAAAGTTAGTAATTCAGTCTGTTAACAATTAGCAACAAGTAACTTAACATTACTTTCCAGTTACATTGTTATTTTAATTATTAACATTTTTAAATGGTGTCTAATGTCACCTTTTTGTTTTTTCTGGAATCAAAATAATATACTTTCAAGTTCTGACAGCATTATAATGCTCACATAACATTAAATAATGAATGATACTATATGAATTATGACTTTGTATCGAATACTATATTAAGCATGTTATACACTAGATGTTCCGTTACAAAACACACACACACACACACACACACTCTCTCTCTCTCTCTCTCTCTCTCTCTCTCTCTCCTCCCCCCCCCCCCCTCCCACAATGGTGATTATCGGTGTCCATAGTGTTCACATACCACACATACAGTCTCATACACCATTTTCCACTAATTGCTTGCATTCCTGTAATTAATCAACTTTTATGAGGTTGGGAAAATGAGGGAAATGATGAGCTTTGAGATCATTCATCGAAAGTTATTGTAAAATTATGCATCTGTTTATAGCAGAATAATAAATATACAGTGTAGGCTGCATTATTCAGTCTGTAGTTCTTCACGTTCCAATTTTATTTGTAGATACAGTTCTGGAATAAATTATTATTTTTCTAGTATTCACAGCTCCTTCAATATTTGGCCAGCATTGGCAGGATATTTTGTGACAAGTGCCAACGTCCTGGATTAAATTTGAAACCTGTTTGCAGTGTCTCGTAAAGCGAGGACCCGTGACACTGTTGATGACAATCCATGTGTCACACAGGGATGTTAATCTTGGCAGTCTCCTCCATACTATTTGAGAGGAGCATGTTGTGTGCCAGCACTGGGTATCATCTTCTCCGTACTCTCTCACTGTCAGCAAGAATACAAACATGTGACAGTTGTCTACTCTAAACACATACTTAAAAAGCTCACATTTCTCAAAGGAGAGCTGCCAACGTGCATGAAGAAAGATCTTTCTAGATAGGAAACTGGACCTGCCACTTACAGTCTCCCAGTGTTATTTGGCTTTAGAGTACATAAAATACATTGTCCTTGCCAGTTGTTCAAATCTGGAATTTATATGCTGATTATCAATGTCATACTATTACATGACATCAGAAAATTTCTTTGCCATATGCTAGAAAATCTATGTATGTAAGGTGTTGCCGAAGATGGTCCTGTGCTTGATACTTGTCTGATGATAAAATATAAAATAAAAAGGTACACTTTATTGGACAGATTATGCACACACACATGTGCGTGGCGGGGGGGGGGGGGGGGGGGGGGGGGGGCGAGGGGAGGAGTAGAGGTGCATGCATGCTAATTTTAATAAAGATTTTATCATGCAACCCCCCCCACCTCCCACCTCCCTCAATCATCTTATTTATGGGTATGAATGTGTGCGTATATAGTAATAATTTGTATTTTAAACATAGGTGCACAACAGCAACTGTTTCACGTAATAAAATTATAAACAGCCGACCAGTTGCAATGGATAAAGAAATTCTTTGCCTAGGTTTCGACAAATATAAATTTGTCTTCTTCAGAAGGTAGAAATTTTACATTAGTAAGAACTAATGTACCATTGCCGTTTTTACAATCGACTCAGTTGTGAGCTCAGCAAGATCCATGAGCTATTTTATATTTACATGACAAACCATAATTCTTTACCTAGGTTTCGACAAATATAAATTTGTCTTCTTCAGAAGGTAGCAATTTTACATTAGTAAGGACTAATGTACCATCGCCGTTTTTACAATTGTCGGCATAGATCCGTGTGTCAAAAATAAAATATAGCCCTAGAATTAGGGTCTGTCACGTAAATATAAAATACTGACTCGGTTGTGAGCTCTGCAAGATCCATGAGCTATTTTATATTTACGTGACAGACCCTAATTCTAGGCCTATATTTTATTTTTGACACATGGATCTATGCCGACAATTGTAAAAAAGGCGATGGTACATTAGTCCTTACTAATGTAAAATTGCTACCTTCTGAAGAAGACAAATTTATATTTGTCGAAACCTAGGTAAAAAATTTCTTTATCCATTGCAACTGGTCAGCTGTTTATAATTTTATTATTGTAATAATTTGTGCCGGTATACCATACTGAAGTGCCCTGCAGCAACTGATTCTGGTTATAATTATACAGCTGGATCTATTCCACATTCCTAAAGGTCTCCTTCATAATGGGAGTTCCAGAACACAATGTGTGAAAGAATGATAAAGCACATTATAAAATGTATATATTTTTTATTTACTATCAACAGGTGCGTCGGTGTTCGGCCTGGACACAACTGACATTACCTCTACAACAACAGGAGGTCTGGACTCTGTGCTGGACGGACACACTGAGAACAACTCCAGTGACGATGACCTCAGCACCACAATAGATGCGACCGATGCCCAGGCCATTCGTCGGCAGCTGGAGGGTCTCGAGAGCATGTACTCTGAGGTAAAACATCCCCAAAGTTTAATGGTCACAAACCTACAAAAAAATGTGACTTGACTGTTAAGTAAATTTACTGGTAACATTCCCCTTCCTCCTCACATAGATATGAGAAAGTTGCATCACACAGTAAACTTGACAGCTCCCCCAATACAGGTCATAACAATAAGGGTTGCAGGCATTAGCAGCCAATGTACCATTTAATGACATGTGGCACACACCGAGGCAAAGCCATTTCACACTGTTCAGTCGCCAATGACAAAATAATGTGCACAGGTGGCTATTAAAGAGGACACTGACAAAATAAATAAAAACTAGCATCAAACACAGGTACTAATGAAGTTCAAGGCCCCTTGTGTGGTTGGGCAAATAAATGACTCACCAGCAACAGTGGCAGAATCATGTTTGGAATAGCTTTTCTGTGCACTTCCGTGTAGAATGTTACTGGGATAACCTAATTGTTGTTATTATCAACAGGATAATCATTGTCACGCCAGTGCTACCCAAAGTTACAATTGCTACTAGATTAAAAAATAAAAGAAATGTGATTGAACGAAGCACTCATTAACTGAAGTACTAGCTATGGACTTCGTAAGGCATCCTGTCATAATGATACCATATATTTTGTATACATAAAAAGAAAAGATGAGTCAAGTCAGAACTATAAGGTGGATGAAGAAATACTAGACACCTGAATTATACAATGAGTCACTATGTGCCCTCTCAGACATAGATGTTGATGAAATGAGAATTATAGCAAATGAAAACCACCACCATATATCAAAGTGGTACATTTTCAACAATTTTTGCACTCGAAAGCTTTCCTTGCTGTCATCATACCGCAGTATGACAATGATGGCATATAAGCTGTTATCACACATTTATGTTAATAGGAGCATTGATCACTGGTAGCAGTATACAAAATATAGAGTTTTCTTATGAGAAGTGTCTCAATGAAGATACAAATTTGTAAGTTTGCTACCTATAAATATGATAAATACATTTATTTTATTGTTTGTGAAAATCTTTGTATAAACAACATTCAAAACTTCTTTTTTTTATTATTTTTATTTTTACTGACCTTTTGTTCAGTAAAGAGCACATCAGTGGATGATTATCTGAAACAGTTCTACTTCATACAAAAATATGTATTTGCTGACATGTCATTCTTGTGCATAATTCTGGCCAGAAACATAACAAAGGCTTTCACCTAGTCTTAAAAATTACAATTCACTGTGTGCCATGTGCTATTCCCACCTCTCAGCCCAGAAACAACACACACCTTGCATACTGAACATCACAACCCCACTCAACTCTCTCTCAGCAACAAGAAAAAAGAACCATCTTCACCTTGTTTCATGATCCTATATTATACGCAATGTTCAAATATATTTATACCAATACTCCAAACATTATTTCAATGTTTTTATTGCATATAGTTTACAATAACACAGTTTTACTCAATAATATAATGTAATGAACACTCATCTCCTTTTAACTCTTAGCAATTCATACAGCTTTTTAATGTATTATTACATTTTTATATAAATCTTGAAATTCTTAAATGAAAATAACTTCAGAATTATTGAAAATTATATAAAATCAAAAACATTTCTGTAAGCAGAGAACTTTCTACATCAAGTCACGGACTGTGCCTCAGCAAAAAGTAATTACTGGGATCGATTGGTAGTACAAAATTTTAAAAATTGTGTTCTGTAAACAAAAATTTATTGACCGAACTAACTACATCATAGGAATCAGTGAAACACAAATTACTGCGTAATGAGAATTTGGGGAAAACGGCCTGTGAAGTAATTTTGATAGGCAGTTTAAATCTGAAAGTAAATTTAAAAAAAAAAGGGGATGGGGGATAGTACTTACTCTAGGAGTGACATCTGACAAGTAGAGATGCTCTACACTAATGTGCTTCAAATTATATTTGAACATTCTGTACTTTGGTCTCATTTTGTGATTTAAGGTAGTGGCAGTTCCTTTCTGGACGCCACTAGACCTATCTGGCAAGACGTGAAGTCCTGAACAATTTGCTAGCACCCCTGAAGATAAAACTGTTAATAACAATATTTATTGACCCCTTAACCATTTTGTACAGTAACATGTGTAAGTGACTTAAAAGGAAGCATACAGAATGTAGATAACTTAAGGGGCTCCGGAACGCCCTATACTTGCAATGTTAAAATAACGCTTATAAATTACATCTTTCCTCACAAAGTATTTGAGGTAGGAAGTTGAACTTTTTACAGATTATTTATTGGAATATGGGCTACAACTTAACACAGGGATTTTACAAAATTTTAGTTCAGTTATTAAAGATGATTTTTTTTCAATTGTAATGAAAATTCACAACACTTTTTTGCAATTTTTTATTTATATATTCAAAAATATACAGTTTTTTGGAAAAAAGCTGTGTTAAATTATGCAGAAAGTACTGTGTAACATTTACTGAAAGTTTGAAACAAATATGTTTGGAAGATCCTTAGAAAACATGTAATTAGTATGAGAAAATAAAAGTTTTGGGAATCGAGCGACAAAGATTGGATTAACTTTTTAGTGCATTCCAGGTCCATAGGATGGATTATCTTCATCCTCTGCAAACTCCTCCTCCAGCTTCCTCTTGTTCCTCCTCCTGTTTACTCTTGCTTGTATTTCTAGACTCTTTACAGCCCTGTCTGCAGCCCGAAGGCGTTCCTTGTCTAAAGCAAGCATCGCTCGTACCATGTTAGAACTTATCTTCATTCCCATATATCTAAATACCTTGCACCTTACAATGTTGCCATCATTGAAAGTCGCAACAGCATCATACACACCAAAGTGAAGTGTTTCTATTCCAACAAATACAGTCTTGGGGATTCTCGACCATATAACACTATTTAACTTTCATTGGGGTTTTGCGTTTTTCCGTGAATACACTTTTTCAACAGTTCAGGTGCTGCTAAGTCTCTGAAAATGGGTTTTATCACCTCCATTATTGCATGAGGCAGACTATGCTTATGAGTGTACACTTCACTAGTTAGCAATCCTTTGTTATATTTACACCAACTGTCTTCTTCTTTGGGACACAAGCTATGTTGGGGATTTTCATCGTCTTTATTGTTTACAGTAATAACACATACCTTTGGCTTTCCAACATTTCTCCTTTTCTTAAAAGCCTTCAGAGGATTTCTAATAACTTTACTTTTACTCATTATTATACTTCAACAAAACAGAGACTCAAGAAACAGAATTAATTACGAATATTTTGGAGATAACGACAGAGTAAATAAACATGAAACAATCGACAATCACACCAGCGATATATATTGAACCATCACAGGTTAGCCACAACACATACTTTATCTCACATCACTCAAATGTACCTGATGAACACGGACGTTAATAATAACACCATTTGACAGCAGTTTAACAGCACCACAGTGGGTCACGCCCATGTAGAACACATTTAAAAAAAAATTTAAAAATAGTTGTAGTCTTCGGAATTGGAATAAATTATATATCTATTAAAAGGTAATAGTCTGCAGATTCAGAAAACGCAAAAAAGTAAAAATTGAACTTTTCATGATTTTGAGCCTTTCCAGAGCCCCTTAAATGGAAACAAATTTCCATCCATCCCTCCCTCTTTTCACTCATTCTGTTAATGTTGATCTTCACAAAGCTCACTTCAATTGCCATTTGGGGACCAGCTTGTCTCACACAGCTAAAATATAGAAGCAACAGCAGAAACATTCCTTATGTGAATGACACTGTAAAATATCATCATATGTGTTCTTGAACAAAGTGGCAGACTAGTGGCAATGTGCATAAGTTATGCATTCATCAGTGCTTTAAAACTTTTAGATATTAACATCTATTACAACTCTTTCTTAAATGTATCAAATGTTTTTGTGTTCTTCATTTCTGCAGTAATGCACTGAAGATTATTTTAGGTTTATACAGCATGCTTTTTTGATATGGTGCCTTGCTATGTACTTGTCTAGTAAAATAATTCTTACTTCTGGGTTCATGACCATGGATTGGGCTTTTTGCCACTGAAAATTCCCTATGTGATGTAAGGTATACATAACAGTTTTGGAAGGGTCATCATTTTAATTTGTTTCTGCATGATTCCCCATTGATACTGCCTTCAGTATTCTTATTACTCATTTTTAAAATTTTGATAGCCTTTTTGCAAAACTAGCATTTTCTCAGAACATCATTCCATACCCTAACAGGCTATACAAATAGTACTGTCTCAATATTACCACCACTGTAAGCATTTTAAGACAAATTTTCTGCTGCATAGCAGATCAAAAAAGCCAGTTATTAATGAAGCACGACGGTGATAGAAATTCAGAAACTGAAAAGTGACAGCAGCGATACGAGAGACTTGTTGCCGCTCCCAGGTGCTGAAGCTGCTCGGCGTGAAGAAGGGCGGCAGCCGGTACCCGCCCTCTGACCCGCCACGGCTCTCTCAGCGGCGCAGGGTCTACGGCAGCCTCTCGTCACTGCCCAGCTCTGCGAGTTCCAGGCCGCCCGCCACACGGCCCCACGAACGTCGCAGGCATGACGACCACCGCAAGAAAGTCAGGGATCTCAAGGTACGTAACAGAAATATTTAAAGGCAATAGCAAACTCTTAAATTAAAAATGATAAACTAGGTAATTATGACCACCTGACAAACACAGATAACATGTGACACATGTTGACTCACAAAATAGTTCAAATGGCTCTGAGCACTATGCGACTTAACTTCTGAGGTCGCCAGTCCCCTAGAACTTAGAACTACCGTATTTACTCAAATCTAAGCCGCACTTCTTTTCCGGTTTTTGTAATCCAAAAAACCGCCTGCGGCTTAGAATCGAGTGCAAAGTAAGCGGAAGTTCTGAAAAATGTTGGTAGGTGCCGCCACAACTAAGTTCTGCCGTCGAATATATGTAGCGCTACACAGGCATGCTTTGCAGGGACAAAGATAAATACTGGCGCCAAAACCTCTGCGTCAGTAAAAAAATTAAAAAAAAAAAGGGGGGGTGGAAGATGAGCTTTTTTCTCCGCCCCGAGTTTTGACCACTGCATTTTCATACATTATCCAATGAAGTAAATATGAATTCCATATTGCTCATCTTCGAATGTAGCAGTATTTCAATGTACTACAAAAATCCGACTGGCAAGACTGTTTGGGATGTTTGTCAATATGGCCAACTCTATGTTCTGAATTTTTTCCTACCTGTGAGAATAGATGGTTGCTAATAGGAACTTTTATGTATTGTGAATCACATGCAGTATTCTCTTCACCATAAGAATAATACGAATATAAACATTTTGCCATGTTTTGTTTCGTGTTTGCTGCTATCTCATTTAAATCCTGTCTTCCTAGTAAGTGAGACAACAGCAAACGCGAAAGAATATACATATCATGTCATGTTTATATTCGTATTATTCTTATGCCTAATACTGGTACAGTCACAAATGAAGCATGGCAATTGACTATATTTTTAACTCTAAGATGACTCTAATTTCTGTGCAGAATGTAATGTACTAAAGAGGCGTCTGCAAAGATTTTCAAATGGAGAAAATTTTTGACTAAATTCTCGTTCAGAATGTCTTCTGTCATACACAGTCTATTATTTGGTTCTTGTTGATCATTATCGAAAAAAGCAGCAGTGTAAGTAACAACAAATAGCAGTCTCTTGCCATTGTTTCACTAATGAGACTATTCCTCTCTTTTGTTTTTCAATTGTAAGTGGCGGTAGCGTGCACAAAAGCAAGCCATGCCTCGAGTGGTGATAGGTCATAAACACACATTATCAGAATGCGACAAACAATGCATGACACAGTACAGTAATGCATTTTCAGCACCTATAACAAAGAGAATGACACCTATCAGATCAAAGAAAAATAAGCAATCAATTCAAACCAGATGAAGCACGTGAAAAAGGAAGTGTACCCATATAAATACGGACGCAGCGCCTGATGCATAGCAATGGCTTCCTGATAAAGCTTAACTGCTAAGCTTACGACTCGAACCAATCTACTGTAGCTGTATCGTCATTCATTCGACCTAAATTGTGTCTCATATTACAATGACCAAGTTTGTTTCGATTTGGAGGTGCGGCCTAAAACTTTTCTCTCCCCTTGAATTTCGAGTCTCAAATTTCAGGTGTGGCTTAGATTCGGGAAATTTTTTTTTCCTTGATTTCGAGTCGCATTTTTCAGGTGCGGCGTAGATTCGAGTAAATATGGTACTTACACCTAACTAACCTAAGGATATCACACACATCCATGCCTCAGGCAGGATTCAAACCTGCGACCGTAGCGGTTGTGCGGCTCCAGACTGTAGCACCTAGAACCGCTCGGCCACCCCGGCCGGCGTGTTGACTCACACTAAGACAGTTACGCTACAAGGGTGGTATGTTTTCAGAAGAGAGTATGTGTTACAGGTTTTCTGTAGACACAGTTCTGCTGCAGTAAGGGTAAAGGATGAAGCACAGTGAGGGTGTGAAATGGTGTGACAACTAGAAATGTATTCGAAAGTTGCAGAGTACGATTCGTGTGGGAAAATGTCTAAATTGATTCACCTTGAAATTCTGATAGTATATGGATCAAATGCAGCTTCAAGTCTAGCCATAGTGAAATAGTGGCAACAATTTGATTTAAGTCACACACAGAAGTGGGTGATGCTGATCTGCAGAACAGTCTGGATCTTTTACCATGCAGTTTCCATCTTCTCAGAAAGTTAGAAGAACATCTGGGAGCAAAGAGATTTTCCAATGATGAGAATGTTCCTGCAGAAGTCCTCAAATGGCTTTAAGACCAAAGAGCAGATTCCTGTCATCACGGAATCGAATGACTGGTAGAATGCCCAGACCATTGTTTACAGACAATATGGGACTATGTTGAAAAATAGTGTCATTTATCTGTGTCATTTTGAAGTGCAGTGCAGCATTCACTATTAGTTACTTGTCCTGCCATTATAACATGTAATCTACTTTTTGAAATCTCCTTGTAACTATCCTATATTATTTCAAAATGTTGATGTAGCCACCCAAATTGAAATACATTTCTCTTTACCATTTATCTAATGTCAAGTTGCAGTCAATAATATAATTTTGTGGAAGTATAGGAGTTTATCACTAATTTATGTAGTAAATGAAATATGGACGTTCAAAATAAGTTTGATGATGGCAAGAGAGGAATTTTTATGGCATTCAAAATAAGGCAGGCAGAGTGATTTTAAAGGAACAAACAGGTTTACAGAAAGTATCATTTCTGCAAACTGTGTGAGTGGTGATAACACTAGAATGGCACGAAGAAGATAACCTGAGGGTGTAGAACAGGAGCGGGTTGCAAATGATGGCAAGGAAAAAATATTTGTGAAACAGGGGGAAAAATTAGAAATTGGGAAAGCTTCCTTGTAGCTTTGGTGTGGATAGAATAGGCATTTGACATGAAAATGGTACAAAAGAAAAAAAAACTTGGGTTGATGAGAGGCAAAATATTCTTTAAAAAAGGCTAAAGAAATTATTGCAACACAGAGCCTAAGATGTCCCACAAATATGAATACTAACAAGAGTGGAGCTAAGAAATGGAAGAAGCTGATTAGTACACGAAAAAGAGCTTGAACATAGAAGCCCGGATTATGAACCTGCATTGTTCACAGATGCACTGCCTCAGCACTGTGGAATGACTAAGTAGTACTGCTGGTAATTGAAAATCATACTTAACATCTCTGTATCTTGACTACTAATTTCATTTCTGTGTAAAGGACAATTTAGGTAACATTGGAGAATTACTAAGTACCATCAATTCATACTGCTGACTAGAAACATTTAAACTTGAATAATGAAACACTGTTTTCACTAGAGAAAGTAATAATTGCATATGGCACAATGACAGGGCACAAGTCTTTCAATTGGATGCCACTTCAGTGACTTGTATGTCACAATCTTCCTCAATTATCCAGAGAAGGAAAGGAGACCTATAGTTTAACATGGAATCTGAACCACATGTCATTTCTGACAACACCTAAAGGCAGGCTGAAAATTCCCGCAGTCTGACCAGGATGCAATCCCGCGACCTCTCAGTTTGCAAGCAGATGTTTCACCAATAGGCCCCGAGGGCTGATAACCAGAGAAAGGGAAATTGTTTCTTCGAGAAGTAGATATAAAATGGTACTACTTTTTAGTGTTCCTGAAAGATGTAGATGTCTCCTCAGCCATTGTTAAAGAGCAAAAGATTATCATGTCATATGATACAAAGAGAGGAAGGAGACTGCATACAGCACCTACACTACTATTATACAGTCTGACTGTACAATTTTGTAAATGATGCAATTTTCAAAAGTACAGGTAAATTTGTATGTTCGGTTAACCATCTACCATAGCCGAGGTTGTTAATGGGTGGTAGCTGGTTCGAATCCTGGAAGAAATTTTCACCATCAGTATTTGTCTGCCAAGGGAAAAGGAGGTAGCATGTCAAATTCCTGATCACCAGAATCTCAGACAATATCATGAAATGAATTCCAAATCTCACCATTGTTTCACAGAGTAAGGATATGTAATAGTGTGGATAGTAATCCATCCATCGGATGGGGACTTTGGAACTGGGGGCCCACTCAAGCTATTTAAGATGACAGTTCCAGGTTTCAGCCTCTCCCTCCTCTCAGTAGCCTGACACTAAGTTCTACATGCACTGAACAGGTACATCTAAGACACAACTCTCGTACACTTCGTACAGGAGAGAAGTTTTTCAAACTACGTGGTTCAACAACCAATGAGGGGTTGTCAGTTGTCAGTCATTTGCATAACAAGATTACTTTAGTGTGTTTGGCTTGAATTAATTGTGTATAAAACTAATATAGAGGTTTTTGGAAATGAAAAATAAAGAAAATATCCAAGGTAAGAAAAACACAATACACATAAAATTATTCTAGCATTTGTGGATGATTGGCTGAAACCTAACATTTTAAAACAGTTACAGTTCATGCAAGAATATTAATTTGTTGCCACAGAATCTTGTTTCTGGTTGGAAACCTCACCAGGCCTTTCCACATTACATTTTACTAGATGGCAAAAGCTATTCAGTCCATGTGCTCACCTATTACATACCACATATCACTAGATACTTTGATCAGTACTGTCTAGCAACTCGCTCCTGCCTTTTCACACACTTGTGTCTAATAGTATGTCAAAAATTATTTAAATAGGCTTGTTTCATAAAGTAATTTGTGTGCATTTTTAAGTATTAATTAACCAGGACCTACTGTTTTGAAGTGGAATTTAGGCAATATTCATTATTAAGTACATAAGTAAACACTGAAATATTTGAAAAATAACTAATTAAACCATAAGAAAAAAAGCAAAATACAAATTACTGCCTGAATACCAGCAGCAATAATTTGAAAAAAAAATGTGTGAAGTAATTTTGATATTTACTAAGTAACTTTACGTACTCTACAACCGAGATCAGAGCAAGTGTGTATGCTCAACTTCGCTACATTGCAAATACTGTAGAGTAGGGCAGTACTCACAGTTCTGCTATTGGAAAAGCCATGGATTCCAACTGATTGCAAATTATTCTAGTAACATGTTTGGGAATTCAAGAAATGTAAACTTCATTTAAAGCAGAAAGAAGAGAAAGCATAATAATTCAGTAGACAGCCATGCCAAAGGTGCATCTACAATGGAATGGTTAGTGGAGAGAGGCTAGGCTATCCCTTGATTCCTGAAGAGGGGCAGCAGTCATTTCAGTAGTTGCACGTGTAACTGAGCACATAATAAACTAATTTGCTTTGCAGGTACTGCAAAAATCTGCAAGCAAGGGGAAATTACAGCCATTATTTTTTCCTGAAGGCATGCAGTGCTACTATACTCAATGATGATGGCATCCTCTTGGGTACAGTATTCTGGAGATAAAATATTCTCCCTTTTGAATATCCAGGCAGGGACTACTCAAGAGGATGTAATCATCGGTATAAACAAAACTGTCATTCTGTTGGTCAAAGCATGGAATATTAGATCCCATAATTGGGTATGTAGGTTAGAGAATTTACAAAGGGAAATGGATCAAGTTAGATATTGTCAGAATTAATGAAGTCCAGTGGCAGGAAGAACAGGGCTTCTGGTCTGGTCAGTGCAGGGTTATCAATACAAAATCAGATACAGATAATGCAGGAGTAGACCTAATAATGAATAAGGAAATAGGAATGTGGGTAAGCTACTATGAACAGCATAATGAACACATTATTCTAGCCAAGGCACACGAAGCCAACACCTGCAACAATAGTACAAATTTACATGCCAGTTACCCCGTAGATGATGAAGTGACTGAAAGAATGTATGATGAGAAAAAGGAAGAGAAGGCAAAATAGTACGAGAATATGAACTGGGGTAAATGAATGAAAGAAGAAGCTACCTGGTAGCATTTTGCAAAAAAGCACAGTTTAATCATTGCTAACACTTGGTTTAAGAATCATTCAAAAGATCGTACAGGGTGTTTCAGAATGGTGTTTTAAAAATTTGGGGACAGGTTCCTTACACCTAAGCAAGGAAAAAAAGTCCAGTAAACATGGGCTCTAAAATGCATACCTTAAGAGCTATGAGCACTTGTTCATCTTTGTTACAGTGAAAAGCATCTCTTTTACTGAACACCTACTTATAGCTCTGAAGGTATACACATCTTAGAGCCCATGTTTACTGTACATTTTTTTCTTGTTTTGCTCCATACTACCTCGTTCCAATATATGGAAAGCAAAGAGCTTGCAGCAGAAGAGATGTGGTTCACCAGGTTGATTGTATGACGGCAAGACAAACATTTTGAAAGCTGATTTTATACTGTGAGAAATTTCCAGGGGCAAATGTGAACTCATGAGGATAATTTATTGATTATGAACTGCAGATTAAATCTGAAACAAAAATGCAAAATGGTAGGAAATTAAGGAAATGAGCATGGATAAATTCAAGGATCCCAAGACTGTTGAGAGTTTCGGAGGTAGGACTAGGCAATGGTAGACTGAATCAAGAGAAAGGAATACAAAAGAAGATAAATGAGATGGAATAGGGAAGGCAGCAGAGAATCACACAGTAAAAACTCATGGCTGTGTAGAAATTCCTGGATAATGTAGGAAATATTAAATTTAAGTGATGAAATGACAGAAAGGAAAAATGCAGCAAATAATGGAACCAAAATGAATAAAAATGTCTAAAAAATGAGACTGGCAGAAAATGCAAAATGGCTATACAGAAATAGCTAGGCTGTAAAAGCAGGCATAACAAGGGTAGCAATGCTGCCTTTAGGAAACTTACAGAACTTTGGAGAAATGAGAAGCAGCTGTATGAATGTCAAGAGCTCAGATGGCAAGCCAGTACTGTGAAAAGAAGGGAAAGCTGAAAGGTGCAAGGAAAATATAATGGTTCTACATAATGTAAACAAGTGTGAGGACAATATAAGAGAGAGGAAAGAGGTAGTAGATGAAGATGAAATGGGAGATACAACACTGTGAGAAGGCTGTGACAGAGCACTGGAAGACCTATGTAGAAATACTGCCTCTGGAACAGGCGACGTATCCTCACAGTTATTGAGGTCCTTGGGAGAGCCAACCATGACAGAATTATTTCACCTGGTGTGCATGATACACAAGGCAGGCAAAGTACCCTTGGATTTAAGGAAATGTAATATTCCAACCCCACAGATGGCAGGTGCTGACAGCAGTGAATATTACCATACTATCAATTTAATAACTCATAGTCACAAAATACTGATGGTAGAGGCCGACCTTGGGAGTGATGTGTTTGGTTTCCGGAAACATGCAAGAATACGTGGAGCAATATTGACACTATGATTTATCTGAGAAGATATGTTGAAGAAAGTCAAACCTACATATACAACATTGTAGATTTAGAAAAAGCTTTTGACAATGTTGACTGGACATCACTCTTTGAAATTTTGAAGGTGACAGGGATAAAGTGCCGGGAACAAAAAGGTCATTTACAGCTTGTACAGAAACCAGACTGCAGTTATAAGAATCAAAGGACATGAAAGTGAAACAGTGGTTAGGAAGGGAGTGAGAAAGTTCAGTGGCCTATCCCCAATATTATTCAATCTGTACATTGAGCAAGCTGTAAATGAAACCAAGGAAAAATTTGGAAATGGAAATACAGTTTAGGAAGCAGAGCAGCTGAAGGGAATGGGTAATGGATTAAAAATAAATTTAAAAATGATGATCAATAAAAGTAAAATAGGGTAATACAGTGCAGTAAAATTAAACCAAGTGGTGCTGACAGAATTAAGATTAGGAGATGGGATCCTAATAGTAGTAGATGAGTTTCGCTGTCCAGGCATAAAAATAACTGATGATGGCCAAAGAGGAGCGGATATGTAATGCAGACTGGCAATAGCAAGAAAAGCATCTCTGAAAAAGAGGGATCTGTTAACATGTAATATGAGCATAAGTGTTAGGAAGTATTTTGTGAAAGTGTTTCTTTGGGGTGTAGTCTTGTAAGGAAGTGAAGTGTGGACAATAATCAGTTCAGACATAAAAGAATAGAAGATTTTGAAATTTGATGTCACAGAAGAATGCCAAAGATTTTCTGGGTAGAACAAATAACAGATGAGCAGACACTGAATCAAATTAGGGGAAAAAAGAAATTTATGGCACAGCTTGAGTAAAAAAAGTGACTGGATGATAGGAAACATTCTGAAGCATCAAGGAATTTCAATTTCGTGAGAGAGAGAGAGAGAGAGAGAGAGAGAGAGAGAGAGAGAGAGAGAGTGTGTGTGTGTGTGTGTGTGTGTGTGTGTAGGGAGACCAGGGCTTGAATACACTAAGCAGCTTCAAATGGATGTAGGTTCTGCTAGTTAAGCAGAGTTGACAGGGCTTGCACTGGGTAGATTAGCACAGAGAGTTGCATCAAACCAGTCTTCAGACTGAAGACAACAACAACATTCATCACATTTGCGTGTTTCAGAATGTAGCACAAATGATGTTTTACTTGAGATTTTTATGAGACTTCCAGATTTACACATCCAGTTTTTTTTGCAGGGGATCAACAAGAGGTTCCAGCGCCTGGAGTCTCACGTGGTCACTCTGGCCCGCAGTGTCGCACATCTGTCCTCAGAAATGAGAACCCAGCACCTCATGATACAGGTAAGCAATCTATTTAAATTGATGAACTGTCAGAAATGACAGGAAAACATGTGAAGTAAAGGTAATCTGTTTTTCTGTTAGTGTTTAGCTCATGTAGTATGAGCTCTGCTTTTTAGGATTTGAAAATTTTTATTTATCATTGAATGTTTTGGCTAGGTGCCTTTCCTGAAGCTGCAATTGTCAAGGTAACCTAGGGGCAGAAAGTTGTGTGTGCCATCTGTTTGTGAATTATGTAAGTCTTGTGCTGTTATCATATTTTAACTGTTCGCATATTATATTCTCCGAGGCAGAATTTGATGACCCGCCCAAAATTTTATGAATTAGTATTTGCGCCGCAAAAATATGAAGAGACCCGCCCAGCGTTTGCCTGAATGAGTGTGGGAAACCATCAAAAAACCACACTCAAGCTGGCCAATGTACTAGCCCACAGTTGTTAATATGCCCCACAGATTTGATCAGGGTCTGGTGTACCTCCATTTCTCGCATGTTAGCATATTGCACATCATGCTATATGAGCAGGTTATTAAGGAATAATTGTGTATTTTCAAGCGTCCAGCTGAGCTATTTCAATTTTTTTACCCAAAATTTCAACGACCAACCCAGTCATATTATTTACATGCAGTGAGCTTTTTGTTGTTATGCATGCTCTCTGCCTCAATTCAAACCAGACTGTGAACTATTACTGGTGTCCCACAGCTATTTATAGCCAAGTTCAATCCCTATACCACTTGATACTCATTTAGCATTGTTTAGGGTTAAAGGTAACTGACTTCTGATCAGTTTGTAATTAATCCAGTATCAGATATGCATATCAACATCCAGGTCATCAGCTTGCAGATTCTGCAATTCAATTGCCGAGACGAGAAAATGACTTGACCCTCACTTGCCAGTGGTCAAACACTTAAACCACACATAATTATCTTATTTAATGTGAAAGATGACTCATAATAATGACTTGAGGTGTATGGGACATAATTTCAACAACACATGAACACCTAAAGTTAAAAAAAAATAATAAAAAGACCATAAATTCCCTGAATATTTGATGGATTCTAGAGTCCAGTAATTACAAATAAAAGCTACTGGTAAGCTAGGTAGTTGAACTAAAAATAGGTGCTTTGCCCAGTAACCACTTGTAAACAAAGGGTTTAAGAATACTCTAGTTGGAGGCTATAATGCACTTTTTATGTAAAATTGCTACAAAGGCAATTTCCTAACTTATGTAATTACAGACAGAGGTTGTAAAACTTATCTTAATAGTTTTAGTCATCATCATACCAGTTGCAAGTGTGTCAGGTGTCAGTTTAGATTTTGTACCCCGCATCAAAAGTAAAGTGTATATGAAATTGACAAAGCTTGAAACATAGCCAGATGGAACACCTGTACTTGTTATAGTTCCACTCCTAACATAAACACTACAGGTTTCTTTTTCTCTTTCCTGTTTCCTTCCATATTTAATCTATACACAAGATTCCCAATTTTTTATCTAAGCTTTATTTTTCTTAAGTTTATTATTCAGCATGTTATTTACATGATGCTAATGATGACAGTACAATTAATTTGTGCAGAAATTGTTTATTTAATGAACTATTCAAAATTTATGATAAGGTCTTATGGGACCAAACTGCTGAGGTCATTGGTCCGTAAGCCTACACACTACTTAATCTAACTTAACTAACTTACACTATATACAATACACACACCCATGCCCGAGGGAGGACTTGAACCTACGACGGGGGGAGCCGCACAGACCGTGATGAGATGCCTCAGACCGCGCAGCACATTAATAATTGTTTATTTTAATATAATAGAGGGAAACATTCCACGTGGGCAAAATATATCTAAAAACACAGATGATGTGACTTACCGAACGAAAGTGCTGGCAGGTCGATAGACACACAAACAAACACAAACATACACACGAAATTCAAGCTTTCGCAACAAACTGTTGCCTCATCAGGAAAGAGGGAAGGAGAGGGAAAGACGAAAGGATGTGGGTTTTAAGGGAGAGGGTAAGGAGTCATTCCAATCCCGGGAGCGGAAAGACTTACCTTAGGGGGAAACAAATGTCTGTAAACAAATGTCTGCTTGTGTCTGTGTATGTGCGGATGGATATATGTGTGTGTGTGTGTGTGTGTGTGTGTGTGTGCGAGTGTATACCCGTCCTTTTTTCCCCCTAAGGTAAGTCTTTCCGCTCCCGGGATTGGAATGACTCCTTACCCTCTCCCTTAAAACCCACATCCTTTCGTCTTTCCCTCTCCTTCCCTCTTTCCTGATGAGGCAACAGTTTGTTGCAAAAGCTTGAATTTCGTGTGTATGTCTGTGTTTGTGTGTCTATTGACCTGCCAGCACTTTCGTTCGGTAAGTCACATCATCTGTGTTTTCAGATATATTGTTTATTTTAAGATTGACATACATTATTCGAATGCCCCACTTTCTTCTGATGAATAAATGTCTCATCTTTTCTGAAGCTTCTACTATTATGAAAATCTATTAACTGTTGCTGTCATAAGAAATCTAGAAATTTGAATATGAAAATGTAATCCCTCCAAAAACCTAAAGATACATCCCTCTGTTTTGAAAAATGTACCATGTTAATTAGTTACATGCATCATACAGAAAATTTGAGTTCTCAGAAAATTCTTGGTGGGTTTTGCGAAAAATGAGGTCTGTAATTCTGTTACATAAAATATAACATAGAATTAATGTAATTTGAAAAATATATGGCTTTTAGTTGAACAAAATAACTTAGCCTCTACTGTGTATAAGTATTCTCTGTTTCTCTTGTCTCTCATGTTGATGCTGAAAATGAAATAACTTTGTATTTAAGTCCTTGACTGAAGTTGTATGATAGCATTATATACACTCCTGGAAATGGAAAAAAGAACACATTGACACCGGTGTGTCAGACCCACCATACTTGCTCCGGACACTGCGAGAGGGCTGTACAAGCAATGATCACACGCACGGCACAGCGGACACACCAGGAACCGCGGTGTTGGCCGTCGAATGGCGCTAGCTGCGCAGCATTTGTGCACTGCCGCCGTCAGTGTCAGCCAGTTTGCCGTGGCATACGGAGCTCCATCGCAGTCTTTAACACTGGTAGCATGCCGCGACAGCGTGGACGTGAACCGTATGTGCAGTTGACGGACTTTGAGCGAGGGCGTATAGTGGGCATGCGGGAGGCCGGGTAGACGTACCGCCGAATTGCTCAACACGTGGGGCGTGAGGTCTCCACAGTACATCGATGTTGTCACCAGTGGTCGGCGGAAGGTGCACGTGCCCGTCGACCTGGGACCGGACCGCAGCGACGCACGGATGCACGCCAAGACCGTAGGATCCTACGCAGTGCCGTAGGGGACTGCACCGCCACTTCCCAGCAAATTAGGGACACTGTTGCTCCTGGGGTATCGGCGAGGACCATTCACAACCGTCTCCATGAAGCTGGGCTATGGTCCCGCACACCGTTAGGCCGTCTTCCGCTCACGCCCCAACATCGTGCAGCCCGCCTCTAGTGGTGTCGCGACAGGCATGAATGGAGGGACGAATGGAGACGTGTCGTCTTCAGCGATGAGAGTCGCTTCTGCCTTGGTGCCAATGATGGTCGTATGCGTGTTTGGTGCCGTGCAGGTGAGCGCCACAATCAGGACTGCGTACGACCGAGGCACACAGGGCCAACACCCGGCATCATGGTGTGGGGAGCGATCTCCTACACTGGCCGTACACCACTGGTGATCGTCGAGGGGACACTGAATAGTGCACGGTACATCCAAACCGTCATCGAACCCATCGTTCTACCATTCCTAGACCGGCAAGGGAACTTGCTGTTCCAACAGGACAATGCACGTCCGCATGTATCCCGTGCCACCCAACGTGCTCTAGAAGGTGTAAGTCAACTACCCTGGCCAGCAAGATCTCCGGATCTGTCCCCCATTGAGCATGTGTGGGACTGGATGAAGCGTCGTCTCACGCGGTCTGCACGTCCAGCACGAACGCTGGTCCAACTGAGGCGCCAGGTGGAAATGGCATGGCAAGCCGTTCCACAGGACTACATCCAGCATCTCTACGATCGTCTCCATGGGAGAATAGCAGCCTGCATTGCTGCGAAAGGTGGATATACACTGTACTAGTGCCGACATTGTGCATGCTCTGTTGCCTGTGTCTATGTGCCTGTGGTTCTGTCAGTGTGATCATGTGATGTATCTGACCCCAGGAATGTGTCAATAAAGTTTCCCCTTCCTGGGACAATGAATTCACGGTGTTCTTATTTCAATTTCCAGGAGTGTACTTTCACTTACATAAAGTTTCAAAATGAACATTTATTAAGTATGGAGCTGCTAGTTGTTTGTTTAATTTAGACTCCTCAATGTCTGTGTGGTTCACTGGTTCATCGTGTTACAAGCATTAAGTGTATTTTATACATGTTGATCATCATCAGTTTGGACAGTGATAAAAAAAAAGAACTACATAAACTTGATAACTCACTTGACTTGTGTTATGTACAGTTATTTAAGGAATCCATCTGAAAGGCCAGTAAGTTACATAGGTGCACTTCTGCTTGCAGGAGATGGAGAACATACGGGGCGAGATTGCGGCGCTGCGCACGCAGACGGCGCTGCACCACCACCGGTCGCAGTCCGTGCCGCGTGCCCTCAACGTCGCAGGCGGTGCCGGTCCTCAAGGGGACAGTGCAGGCGGCCTGTCGAACCCGTCACGCGTCCGCAAGCTGACCAAGTTCTTCGGGGACGAGCCACCCCTGCTCAGGTTGTTCCTCCGGAGGCTCGGCTACGAGGTAGGGCTGGGGGGTTACAAGCTCAGCTGGCTCTAAGCCAGGCTGCTGGCTTACGGCTTATCGGGTGCCGACAGGCGTCTCCCATTGCATTATATTTGTTAATTAACATCCTGCAGATAAAGCTTATCTGTTACGGATATTACAGAACCATATGACAGTCGGTTAGTTGGCTGTAAATACAGATAAATGTGACCAATCACTTATGACACATTTATTTTCATGAACTACTTTTTGAGCATTTTCGGGCTCATTTTCGGGTGAGGCATAGAGAAGTTCCATACTTACTTTTTTATCATGGTGCTATGTACCGACTCTTAACAGGAAGGTAGGAAACACTTCAATGTATTTATCTGATGTGTTCTTGTATGACAAGTTGCACCAGAAAACAAATTTCTTTACTTAAAGCAGCAATATGGTGGTATTGTCATCTTGGAAGCTTCCATTTTCATCATCTAGTGAGCACAGAATTGAACACTATATGATGAATTCTGTAACTGATAGGCAATGAAAAACAAATTGCCACGTTAATATTAGCCCTTTGACTGCTGTCTATGAGTTAAATCGTTACACTCCACCGCCCCAGGTGCTGGTGCACATTTAAATGCCACCTCTGGGTTTTCCCTTACCCAACTGATGAGTTTACATATCCCATTCCGCCAGCCACCTCACTGCTGTGGATGAGTTACGTCTATATCTCAGTGAATAAAAATGTTTCAAAAATTTGTCATGCAAGATATGTGCCTCTTTGTGTTCTATCATTTGTAAAAAGCCTTGTTTCAATATCCTGACCCAAAATAAAATATGACGATTGCTATGACAACATGTTTCCCAAAACCCAGGAACGGAACTGGGTGTGCCACGTGCAACTGTCTGCCGGATACAAAAAACAATGAAATGAAATGTCATTGTGCTCTCAATTTTAAATAAAATTTTGATATTTTATCTACATTTCAGCAATACATGAGCTGAAATCCAGGAGGCGTAGTTTACACAATGTATTCTTATCTCTACAAACTCTTTTTAAAATTTTGTGCAATGCTTTACTTAATTTAATTTAGCACAGTTACTATGACAAATAGCAAAAGAAATTCAGTCCTTTATCGAGTAAAGATATCAGACTGTAAGATGTGCAAAACTCAATTTTTTTCACAGAATAATTTTTGTACAATTGGATTATAAGTTTATCACAGTGGTGGGAACACCATCTCTCAGCACAGCAACAACAAAGCCGCACTCAGCGACGAATGCAGAGAGCACGTCTATAGTAGTCAAAGGGTTAATAGCAAAACAATATAGTTGATTGCTACGTGATTAATACTGTGGCCGATAGTCAATGAAACTGGAAGCTGACAGGTGGATATTAACAACAATACCACACAGTCTGCTGCAGTATACAAAGAAAATTTCAACACAGCTTCCCGTATACATATCACTCATGGCAGAAGATTAAAGGGTCTTTTTTTTATCTTCCTATTACAGAGACAGTATCCAACATCAATCTACAGACATAAATATGTAACTTCTTTATGGATCGCTTGAATATGCACTCAAAAAGTAGTTTACGAAAATAAATAAATATTTTATAAGTGACTGGTCACAGTTATGTGTGTTTATATTCAAACTCTTCTCATTTTTTAACACGACCGGATAAACAAAGGAAAAATATGAATCATTAGATTTCAAAATTACAATTCCTCAAAGTCGTACAGTATGTTCTTCAGGCATTTCTGTTTAACTGGGAAAGTGTGTTCTTTTATTTACATTTTGTAAAAACAAAAAAGAAACAAAAGAAGAGTCTGAAACCAGGAAGTGCACTACAACGATGATGGGTGATACAATGATGCAAGCAGCAAGAGAGTTAGGAGAGAGGATGATAGCAATCTCATTTTCTGATTATTTCGTGGTACAGAAACAATTAGAGGTTTGTGAAGAAGTTGCACAAGAGTTTGGTATAAAATTTAATGCAAAGAAATGCGAGTTGATGGTCGCTACAAGAGAGAATGACAGACCCAAGGTGAGCATGCTACTGGTTAGGGAGCAGCTGAAAATGGAAGAATTAATTAAAGGACAAATGAACATGCAATGCAAGCTGGCAGCTTTACAAGAATTGTATGTGACAAAGAAGTCTGCCAGAAAAGTACGAAGGTTATTCCATCATTTTTCAGGATGCATCTGGGATATTATTAACTCTTGTATTGATATTTAGGCTGACAACCTTTCAGCCATTCTGAAGGTGGGTCACTTGCAAGATTTTTAACGCACTTTACACTGTGGAGTAAACACATGTGTGTCAAAGATAATACTGTTGGTAACAAGAGTATCAGTAATAAAACAGTACACCTCCAAGAGTAAAACGGAGCAAGCACAGAGTCAGCAAATCCACAGTCCTTATAAAGTAGCTGGTTTATTATTATCGATGACAAATGTTGTACTGCCAGGCAGTAAATACCTAGAACAGTATTTCCTTTAAAACTCCAGGCATGAAATGAGTGGTTTCCATGACGTGTTGAGCTGGCAAACCCTAGTCTCAGTTAAACAGGATGTTTGGTAATTGTATTTCCACAGCTTCCTTGATCACTTTCAACTGACTCAGCTTGATAATGGCTGAAAGGTCTTCAGCTGAAATATCGGTACACGAGTTAATAATATCCTGGATACACTCCCAAAACAATGATTGAATATTGATCCATCAGGAAAACTTCAATAAACACAAATAAGAAGGTATTACCAATATTATCAATTGCATTACACACCAATTTTATTGTATGCTGCACAGAAATTGTTCACAAAAGAAAAGAGAAAAAAAATAAGATGTGAGATAAGTTACATGAAGTTTTTGAGATGACTGACAGGTGCAAAAAATGCAGATAACATATGAGGGAAGAAGATTAAAAAAAGGGCATTCAGAAATTAGGGGAAAACTGGATCAGAGTAGTGACAGAGGAGTAATGGGGAAACAGGAGAGGATGGAGTAGCTTGTGTTCCCAGCAGATCCTGATAGTGGTGGGAAACCGGACTTACATTACCTAATATTTCTGTTACTTTTATTTGGGCAGGCACCAAAGGTGTAGAAAATTTCTGGAAACAAAAATTATTTATTTCCGCTATTGGTGGCAGTTGACGTGCTTCCACATATGCTACCAAGCTATTCAACTTATGGCACATAAGTGTAGAACTTATGACAGTAGTCATGCATTTAGTTAGTTTAGAAGCTCTTTAGCAGTTGTAATCAGTGTGAGTCAATTGAAGTAAAATAAGCTGCCAACTTGCGCTAACCGATACTATCTGTTAGACAGTTGCCGTTGCTAAGACAACTTGTTTTATTACAATTGACTTGCACTGCACAGTGTTCTTGTTTCAGTTAATACAGTTTTTTACTAAGTGTATGTGTGACTACTTGTCATAAAGTTCCCTGTCAATGATCAAACTTGTTTTGTCAGATTTCCAGTTTGCTACACACAATACACAGGTTTCTCTAATAAATGTATGTGTGTAGCATCTAATCATCCTTTTTTTTATCACTTTGGAGCAGTTGTGAGTATTGTGCCATGAAGTATTTTGACACTCATGGGCAATGCATGAAGTGCAACGCATGATACAAATTTTAAATCTTCAGAATCTTCTCCAGTCATTAGACATCTCAAAGTTACGGATAACAGTCTCGCAACCAGCTGGCTATTGTTTGACAAATGCATGCATAAATTGTCAGACTTGTTTGTCAAATTGGCTAACAGTCAAAACGTCTCTCAAACACCCTGTATGTTCGGTAAACATATGAAACAATGCAGCACTCTCCCAAATAATTTGAAAAACACATTAAGGTTGACAAATTACTTTATCATTTGCTGGAGCATTAAGTGTTGTGTTTGTCCACGATTTGCTCGTGGTTGGATGCTTGATGATTTGTGCACATACACATCAACTACCACCTGAAAGTAGACAAAACTAACCAATAATGAGAATAAATAAAAATTACAGTTGAAGGCAGAAAATGTTTTTATTTCAGAGATAACATTTCTGGATTGTTTGACAGAGTACTTCCTGTTAACACACGAGGGTAGTTCAATAAGTTCCACTGTCTGAGAGCAGGTGTCACTGCTAGTACAAGTCACTGATACCATCTCTTGGATAGTGCTAAAAGTCACTGATACCATCTCTTGGATAGTGCTAAAACAACAATTACACTGATTCACAGATTTTTTTTCAGTTTCCCAGCTATTTCACTATCTGGAAATAGTGCAGTATCATTTAGTGATTCACGTTTTGCATTTGGATTGGAAATCACGCGACAAAATAAAAGTTTGATTCAACGAATTTAAAAAATGGTCTAACACCCATTTTTTTTTAAAAAAATTAAGATTGCCTAGCAGAGATGGTTACCAAAGAAATCATTGAAGAAGTCCACCACATTTTTACTGCTGACGGTCAAACAAAATTGCTCAAAGTATCTATAAATGGCTGCTACTATTTTACATGTGAATTTGGTGATTAAAAACTGTAATTTGAATAGGACACTACAATTGCTGAGAGCAGAGAGCAAGGAGATGCAGTTTCCAGCTTCAAATTTGTGTTTGGGGCAACTGAACCAAGATCCAGCTAGTTGTCTCCTTAGATGACACACTAATTAATCACTACAGCACAGAAACCAAGAACCAGTCAAAAAATACTGGGTACCTCCCAGCGAATTTGCTGTGATATGGAAGGCATCATGTTTACAGGCTTCTTTGAAAAAGAAAAAATAATCACTGGACAATATTAAATTGAGATACAATACCAACAAGGAATTTTAAGAAAACATGGCTGGATTTGATGAAGGAGAAAGTACTCCATCAGCGCTCCAAAAATTTGCTTGTCCTGGCGCATTGTGAATTTTTGTTGAAGAGATGATGAAGAGATGGCTCGCAGATAAAAAGTTCTGCCTGGATAAGAACATTGAGATAAGAATTGTAAAGCTCTCTAAAATACAGTCCCATTTTTTGAAGACGCTAGAAAAATGACTGGAACATTAAAAAATGTGTTTATCACTAGAAGGCACTACAAGGAGACTATGTTGAAAAAAAAATGATTTTTTGAAAAGAATGGCACCTTCATTCTGCTATGACTTTTTATCAAACCAATCTCTCGACCTGCCAGCACTTTCATTCGGTAAGTCACATCATCTGTGTTTTTAGATATATTTTTCCCATGTGGAATGTTTCCCTCTATTATATTCAATCTCTCGTTAAGTTTTTTTCCCACTGCTATTAGAGAATTCATCTGTAACAGGGTGGGCACGTTATGAGTGAAACAAACAGGCAGCATTTTCACTTTCATTAAGCAGTATTCAGTATCTCTAAAGACCATAATCTTCATCGTACCTCATTTTAGCATGCTTCCCTGATCTGTATGCAAGATAGTTTGCCGACCGGCAAACTAAGTCTAATTATATAATTCATTTCTACAGCCTACTGTGTACTGCTTACTACCAATAAAAATCCAGTCCAGTTTGTTGAGCTCTTCCAGTTGTAGTCTACTTACTGTCAATTAGTGTTGACCCATTGGGCCTCAAGTACTTTTTTCTGGTTTTTGCTGCAAGTAATTGAGCTCATAGGCAAGACTACACTGAAAAAAATAGTTGTGGTTGTGGTCTTAAGTCCTGAGACTGGTTTGATGCAGCTCTCCATGCTACTCTATCCTGTGCAAGCTTCTTCATCTCCCAGTACCTACGGCAACCTACATCCTTCTGAATCTACTTAGTGTATTCATCTCTTGGTCTCCCTCTATGATTTTTACCCTCCACGCCGCCCTCCAATACTAAATTGGTGATCCCTCAATGTTTCAGAATATGCCCTACCAACTGATCCCCTATCCTAGTCAAGTTGTGCCACAAATTTCTCTTCTCGCCAATTCTATTCAATACCTCCTAATTAGTTATGCGATCTATGCATCCAATCTTCAGCATTCTTCCGTAGCACCACATTTAAAAAGCTTCTATTCTCTTCATGTCCAAACTATTTATCATCCATGTTTCAATTCCATACATGGCTACACTCCATACAAATACTTTCAGAAACGACTTCCTGACACTTAAATCCATACTAGATGTTAACAAATTTCCCTTCTTCAGAAACGCTTTCCTTGCCATTGCCAGTTTAAATTTTTATCCTCTCTACTTTGACCACCACCAGTTATTTTGCTCCCGAAGTAGCAAAACTCCTTTACTACTTGAAGTGTCTCATTTCCTAATCTAATTCCCTCAGTGTCACCCGACTTAATTCGACTACATTACATTATCCCCATTTTGCTTTTGTTGATGTTCATCTTATATTCTTCTTTCAAGACACTGTCCATTCTGTTCAACTGCTCTTCCAAGTCCTTTGCTGTCTCTGACAGAATTACAATGTCATCAGCGAACCTCAAGTTTTTATTTCTTCTCCATGGATTTTAATACCTACTCCGAACTTTTCTTTTGTTCCCTTTACTGCTGGCTCAATATACAGCTTGAATAACATAGAGGATAGGCTACAACCCTGTCTCACTCCCTTCTCAACCACTGCTTCCCTTTCATGTCCCTCGACTCTTATAACTGCCATCTGGTTTCTGTACAAATTGTAAATAGCCTTCCGCTCCCTGTATTTTACCCCTGCCACCTTCAGAATTTGAAAGAGAGTATTCCAGTTAACATTGTCAAAAGCTTTCGCTAAGTCTACAAATGGTAGAAACGTAGGTTTGCCTTTCCTTAATCTTTCTTCTAAGATAAGTCGTAGGGTCAGTATTGTCTCACATGTTCCAATATTTCTATGGAATCCAAACTGATCTTCCCCGAGGTCAGCTTCTACCAATTTTTCCATTCGTCTGTAAAGAATTCACATTAGTATTTTGCAGCTGTGGCTTATTAAACTGATAGTTTGGTAATTTTCACATATGTCAACACCTGCTTTCTTTGGAATTGGAATTATTATATTCTTCTTGAAGTCTGAGGGTATTTCGCCTGTCTCATACATCTTGCTCATCAGTTTTGTCAGGGCTGTCAGTAGTTCTAATGGAATGTTGTCTACTCCCAGGGCCTTGTTTCGACTTAGGTCTTTCAGTGCTCTGTCAAACTCTTCACGCAGTACCATATCTCCCATTTCACCTTCAGCTACATCCTCTTCCATTTCCATAATATTGTCCTCAAGTACATCGCTCCTGTACAGACCCTCTATATACTCCTTCTACCTTTCTGCTTTCCCTTCTTTGCTTAGAACTGGGTTTCCATCTGAGCTCTTGATATTCATACAAGTGGTACTCTTTTCTCCAAAGGTGTCTTTAATTTTCCTGTAGGTAGTATCTATCTTACACCTAGTGAGTTATATCTCTACATCCTTACATTCGTCCTCTAGCCATCCCTGATAGGCCATTTTGCTCTTCCTGTCGATCTCATTTTTGAGACGTTTTTATTCCTTTTTGCCTGCTTCATTTACTGCATTTTTATATTTTCTCCTTTCCTCAATTAAATTCAATATTTCTCCTGTTACCCAATGATTTCTACTAGCCCTCGTCTTTTTACCTACATGATCCTCTGCTGCCTTCACTATTTCATCCCTCAAAGCTACCTCTTCTTCTTCTACTGTATTTCTTTCCACCATTCCTGTCAATTGTTCCCTTATGCTCTTCTTGAAACTCTATACAACCTCTGCTTCTGTTAGTTTATCCAGATCCCATCTCCTTTTTCCCACCTTTTTGCAGTTTCTTCAGTTTTAATCTACAGTTCATAACCAATAGATTGTGGTCAGAGTCCACATCTGCACCTGGAAATGTCTTACAGTTTAAAACCTGATTCCTAAATCTGTGTCTTACTATCATATAATCTATCTGAAACCTTCCAGTATCTCCAGGCCTCTTTCATGTATACAACATTCTTTCGTGATTCTTGAACCAAGTTTAGCTGTGATTCTGTGATTTTCAGAGTGCCTATACATCACTTCCTACAGGTGAATACTTTACTGCCTTGATTATGATTATTGTTTGCTTCCACTTGGGACCAATAACATAAATGAAATGCATTCCTGTCTATGAAGTAAGTTATTTGTATCAGAAAAGACCTGCCCACCTGAGTGATGAACTACACAATTACAAAAAAAGGTACACCATCAATGGGTGTGTAAATGATTAGATTTGCTATTCTCAGTGACAGGTAGAATGGTCTTTAAAGTGCATTAATATTGTTAAAGGGCCTGCAAGGTATATAAGTGGTCGTGATCAACATCAAATGTAGAGTGATCAATTTGAATGATGCACAGTTGCTGTGTATTGCTATGAGACAGCGTTATCAGCACATGACAGAGTTCAAAAGGGCCTCATTGTGTGTCTCACTTTGCCGGTTGATCAAATTGTGCAATATCCAGATCTGGGGATGACGTTCAGACACAACGGTGGACCGATGTCAGACTACAAGGGAATGCGGGGGGCAGACATATAAGTCATCAAAGACCCAGTCAATCACATGTGGCCAACACAGGTGAGGACTACCGTCTTCTGCACCGAAAACATCATACCACATTCACATTTGTTCCTGCCATGTGAGAACAAGTAATGTACTCCTTGCAACACTGTTTGTCATCTCGCAGCATCGGTCGGAGACTACCAGCAGCCAGATTAGGGAGTTATCATTCTATGTGTAGGCTGCCATTATTACCGTAACATAAACAGCTGTATTTGGAGTGACGCTACACCTGAGAAGCACAGATTGCTAACAAACGGTGTCACATTGTGTCCAGTGATGAATTGCAGTTCTGCACTACAACGGATGATCATTGTCAGTGAGTATGGCTGCAACCTGGGGAGAGGTCCCAAATGTTTGTGAACGGCAAAGCAACGTTACTCCTGATGTCACAATGTGGGGTGCCGTCAGGTACGACTTCAGGTCACAGCTGGTAGTGATGGAGGAAACTACAACAGCACAACGGTATGTCACGAACATCTAGCACCCTCGTACGTTACCTGTTATGTGATAGTCTTGCGGTGTCATTTTTCAACAGAACAATGCTCATCCACACGTGGCACATGTATCTGTGGACTATCTGTGTGATGCTGAGGTGCTCCCGAAGCCAGCAAGATCCCCAGATCTGGTCCTGATGGGACACGTGTGGTACCAGCTCCGATGTCGACTCTGTCCCAGCGTCAGTAACTGGGATATTGAGGACCGGTTACAGCAGCTGCAGGCCAGCTTGCCTCAGTAGGGGACACAATAGCTTTATGACACTCTTCACAAATGAATCAGTGCATGCTGACTGGCAAGAGGTGGATACAGTGTTATACTGATTAGTGGGCTCACACTGTCAAGTTCTTTGTAAATTTGACTCAATTTTTTAACCATTGAAATAACACCACATATCCTCTCAATCTGTACAGTTTCATTTCAGTTTCTCCCTCTCCATCTGGGCACTTCAGTTTTTTTGTCAGGCAGCATAAATAAAAATGAAAGATAGGTGTGGAGTTGCTGTTTGCAGAAAAAAGAAACCAATGCAGGATAGTTTTAGTGCTGCTGGTGGCAGCCAAACAACAGATTGCTCCAAGTTGTTGTATTCCTGTTCAGAACTGAAGGCATGAGAAGAGGTTTACCAATGTTATAGCTAAAATGCACTTTTCACCGAGCAGTTCTTTTCTTCGGGCCTTGTGCACTAAAAGATAACCATTTATGCCAAAATTTGAATTATGTAAAATTGTGAGCATCTCCCTTTCACTCTTTCCTAGCATTTTGCAAAAAGCCATGAAATCTCTCTCTCCCCCTCTCTCTCATATCCAGACACCTGTATTCCAGGCTGCTTTTCCTTGACATCAACAAAGCGCTTCCTGCTGTTGCAGAAATATGCGAACGTGTTTGAAAACGAGAGGGTTGGGATGGTTGAACTGCCGTACCTGACAGAGGAGCGCCTGCAGCGGATGGGCGTGCCGCTGGGCCCGCGCATTCGGATCCTCCAAGAGGCGCAGAACTTCCCACCCGCACCGACACCGACTGCGGCACAGACTGCGGCAACTCCATCCTCCCGCCACGACAAGGTTTATGTCGTCTGACGGGGTAAGTAACACGAGTGCCTTACACTTCGTACACTGGCATTAAGATGTTTATGAGTTGGTATCCAAAAGTCCCGATATGTATTATTTAAAATTATTATGTCTTGCCTAGATCTTATTCTGCACCATCACCTTCAAAGTAGTCCTCTTGGGAATGAATACATTGGTCTTAACATTTCTGCCATTTTTTGAATGCGTTCTGGAAGCCCTTCTTGTTCGGCTGTCTAGTACCCTCCAAGATTCTGCTTCAAACTCCTCCACAATACCAAATCCTCATCCCTTTCAACTTTATTTTCACATTGGGGAAAAGGATGAAGTCACACAGAACTAAGTCTGGTGAGTACAAGGCACGAAGTAACAGAACCCAGTATGTTGTCCTCGATAGCATGAGTGTTCACCTGAAACAAGTTTATATCATCAGGAGTGCCCCAGGGAAATGTGATAGGACCATTGCTATTTTCTATAAACACAAATGATTTGGCAGACAGGGTAAGCTGCAGTCTGCAGCTGTTTGCGGATGATGTTGTGGTGTACAGGAATGTGTCATCACTGATTGACTGTAGGAGGATACAAGATGACCTAGACAAAATCTCTGGTTTGTGTGATGAATGACAGCTACTTCTAAATCTAGAAAAAAAAAATGTAAGTTAATGCAGACAAGTAGAAAAACCAAATCCATAATTTTCAAGTACAGTGTTAGTAGTGTGCTGCTTGATAGTCATGTCAATTAAATTTGTAGGTATAACATTGTAAAGCAATATGAAATGGAACAATCACGTAAAGATTGCAGTAGGGAAGGTAAATTGTCGACTTGTGATGGTATTTTAGGAAAATGTGGTTCACGTGTAAAAGAGACCACATATAAGACACTACTGCCGAGTGCTGTTAGAATGTTTGGGACACATGCCAGGTATGATAAAAGGAAGATATTGGAACAATTCAGAGGCAGGTTGCTAGATTTATTACTGGTAGGTTCGAACAACAAGCAAGTATCGTGGGAATGCTTCTGGAACTCAAGTGTGCATCACTAGAGGAAAGGTGATGTTCTATTGAGGCCGATGGCAGAACGATTCTACTGCCGCCAATGTACATTTCGTTTAAGAACCGTGAAGATAAGATTAGAGAGATTAGGGCTTGTACAGAGGCATATAGGCAATCATTTTTCCCTCCCTCTATTTGCGAGAGGAACAGAAAAGGAAATGATTAGTAGTGGTGCAGGGTACCCTCAGTCATGCACTATATGGTGGCTTATGGAGTATCTAAGTAGATGAAGATGTAGGGGGAGGAGGGACAACTGTCATCATCTTTTCACAAAAAGATTTCTGAATAATGTAGGCCACATGCAGTCATCCATTGTCTAGGCGGAATATCTGCTCATTTGTACTCCACTATCTCAAACATCTTAAAGGAATGGTTTAGCACCTTTTTTATAAACCACCTCAACCATTAGCTTTTGGACTGAAGGTTGTTGCTTAGTTTCAAGACCATAGCCAGAGAGACTACTTTCGTCACTAGTGACAACTTTTGAAGGAAAGTTTTGATTGTTTTGAAGTGGATGTTTAATACAAAATACAGTTGCAAATTCTGTAATTATGTATAAATTTATGGTGATGACTTCCAAAGCTAGTTCTGGTGCCATCATTTAACAACATACATCACATCTTTGCTAGAGTTTTTAAAGGTTCAATGCAACTGACATTGGTAAATGGACAGACATCCCACCTGAATCCATTAGTGTGTGTCAGGCATAGCTTTTGTCCTTAGTTCAGTAAGAGTAACCAGACAGGTAATGTAAAACTTTGACACTGATAAATTCCTAGAAGTACATTTGATGAACAGGGTGACACAAAAATACCTGCAGCTGAACCTGTCGACCTTCAAATTGGTCACTGGAGAAATTCCAAACTTATTAAGACGTGAGCCATCACAAGAAATTTATGAATACATAAAATTGCAAAGTTGTGATGTCCTTATCTCAAGTACTGCACAATAATCAGTAACAATGTATATAGTAAGTTTCTCTGCATCTAGTGCCTCACACTGTCTTTTCCTTTTCAGTTCGGAATTCTGCACCCTGCCAGTAACGTGCTGAAGCCACATCGTAAGTTGTCATCTGTAGTAAATGTGTGTGCGCGCCTATAAACATTACACATGTGAAATGTGCTCTTTGCAAGAACTATTCTGCATTTATCAAAGATATTTGTAAGTGTTCACTACTTTGTGAAGAGACTTCACAACATTCATGCAACTGCACATAACCAATCAGCATCAAAGCCTCAGTGCATGAATTTCCATTTCTTAATATATATTCTTATAAAAACACAATAAAACTTGTTTTATAAGAATTTTTGATACTGTCATATCCAAAAGAAGTGAAAGTTGAAGTATCTGACCAAAGAATTTTCTTTTTTCACAATGTAACTTTAACCTTTTTTAAAAACTTTTGTGTGTAATATACTAGTATTTATTAGTGTCTGGAACTGCCAACTGTCTTATACAATCAAAAATATATGTAATATATTTCTGCACTGTAATATAAAAATCTTAATTGATACTTTAAAGTGTTCGATTTATTTGGTCTCATCCCACTTCATTCACATACTCCAGGTAAGCAGAAAATATTGGGTATAGCACAATTATTCTGCAAAGAAAAGTGTGCACTTTCAAATTCTCCATCTTTCATTCTACAGAAGAAAGAAAGTCAAGTATCATTTGACAAAGCAAGCTGTATATCTCGCTAACGTCATAATACGATTACATATCACCATGTTTCAGGTCAAAGTAATGCACATTATACCCTCACAATGCACGCACAGAAATTGACAGCAGAAAATGCTTTTCCAGTATTCGACGACATCTCGCTGCTATCTTAATAAAATTTATTGATATTGAAAAGGAGAAAGCAGCAACAGTGTGACTGAAAAGGGAATGAAACATGCAAACAAAACTCAGCAACTTGTTGGTGCAAATTATGAGACAAGGGACATGGTGGTGAGCAGAATGGGATGCAAGTACCTGCTCCAATGCAGACGCAACAAAGGGAAAATGTATCATCTATTTTCGGCAAAATTCACATACTGAAGACAAAGCCCCCCCCCCCCCTCGTTTATTCTCTTAAGAAAGTGGTTGGGATGCTTTCCAACAGAAATGTTCATTTTTGATTAACTCCAACAGTTGTCTTCCCATTTATTTATTTATTTATTTTTTTGCTCTATTTTAACTTTCAACAAATGAGTGTTTCTGCTGAGAAGCAGCAGCATTTTCCCGTATGTGAACACAGTGCTTCTCTGATTGAAGGTGTTTCTGGCATGTTTCTTTTTGTACCCACGTTAATCATTACAAAATCTGAACACTGATTTTGATCTTTCATTGGCATTCATAGCCATGTGACCCATGCTTGACAACACCACAGACAGAGCTGACAAGGTACTCAGAAGCAGAACCTAAAATAACGATTCAAAAATTAGGAGAAGCCTTCTGGCTTGGTCACATTGCGTTGACAGGTTTTGGTTTTCCTGTTTCTACAGTGCAGAGTGTGAACACACTAAATTGGTATACAGCTCTCAGTGTAAAAAAGTAGAATTACAACCACCAGAGGGCAGAGGAGTGTTGTGTGTTTCTGATGAACTACACCTGACACACAGTCATAGGGATCTCTAATCCCTTCTGGTGTTGCAAGGCGTTGTAATCGAACTCTGTGATGGACCCAGATTAGTCTCTGCACTGATTTCAAAATAAGAAAAGAAAACAAAAGAGCAACATACAGCACAAATAATTTGGTAATGGCTACTGCTGAGATTGGCAGTGCCATAAATAGGGTAGTTCTGGTCTGGCTTCTACCAGTATTTGATGCAACCACAGTTGAAAACACACACTATATAAAAGTGAGCACACTATACCAACTTTTGAACTGTAGCGGGCAGATAGGTGTAGGCATTCTTTGTTCTAAGGTGCTAGTTCCCATGGATGAATCCTACATTGCATTACACAGTGTATTTCATATACAGGCCATTCAACCATCCGCAAATGGCGTAGCACTATAGCATCACGTGCAATGATACGCCATTGCAATCTTGCACTGTTTATTATGCAAATGTGTTCTTACACACATTATCTTTGCAAATTGGGCTTCGCCTGATCATGTGCAGTACTAGAAATGGATAATTAGTTACATTTTTGATACTTAGGCGCACGGAATAAAGCTATTTCAAACAATCTCTCACAAAGTAGTTCATGTGGGTACAAGTTGCTGATATAACATTCATTAGGAATTTCTGCATTTTTGCATTTCGAAGCAGAATTTGTATTTATCAAAAATACAAATTTTTTAGGTTCCTAGTTTTTATGCAGAAATTTCTGTGATCTTACGAACAAAACAAAGAAAAATCAACTTTGTGCAAAATGCAAAAGTTTCGTCATTCAGAACACGATTACAAGACTAACAAGAAAACTCTGAGCTAAATTGTTCTGTTTACAGGGATTTGTTTTAAAAAGGTGGTAGAATAAACGAGTCATGAGTGAATGACATTTTTAAGAATAGAGGCCAGTGGGTTATTCAGACAAAATGTCAATTCATGAACATTGCAATGTGAATATATGTTGTCAGAGTGATAATTTATGAGGAGAACTATCCAACAAAATGACCAGGCATTGCCAGATAGAAGTAGGTGTGTGTGTGTGTGTGTGTGTGTGTGTGTGTGAGAGAGAGAGAGAGAGAGAGAGAGAGAGAGAGAGAGAGAGAGAGAGAGCTTCACATGTTGTAAAAATATCAGTGTGTGCATTGCGGGTCATGTATGACATGAAGATATGTTCTACAAAAAAGCATACAAATCCTGTATGAGGTTTAATGTTAATGGTTAAATAAATGTGTCATTCCCAACAAAATTATTTAATGTAATGTACTGCATGTATGTTGAAAATTGATACTAAAATCACAGAGATACCTAACAGTCTAGTATGGCCATCCTATTTGCATTAGTGCTATACTAATAAGGGGACCTTATCACATACTGGCCCTCTTCCAATTTCTTCACACTTCAAACAATTTAAGGGTCAGCAACCACACAACTTCAGTAAGCAGCACGACACAATTGTAGTGTAAGTTTTGTAATTAAAAAGCCACTGGTTTTGTTCTAAGTAACAGAAACTTTTTTTTATATTGTATTTGAATTCAATATTTATTTTCAAGGCTACTGTTAATAGAAAAATACTGAATAAATTTTTTAAATTATATTTTAAGCAATTATTAACTAAAAATAAAGTATATATAATAGATTAAAATTTGAAACAAGAATGCGAAACATCAAATAGAAAATAAAATAATTTCCTATTGAGAGAGACTGAACAATTTTCATTTAACAATGAGGCATTTTGCATTTCTTTAAGAAATTTTAATTTATTTTCATGTGACTGTTAAAACTAAAAAAAGTAAAAAGAAGCCTTTTGTTTGAAAAAGAATACTGACAGATAAAACTAAAATCATGACATTTCTGGGATTGGAACCCATAAGAGCCAAAAGCAAAAAAATTAAAGAAGTAAGAGAATGGATATATTTAATCCTATGGCACCATCCTATGCCAACCTATTCATGGGCCATCTAGAGGAATCCTTCCTAAAAACCCAGAATCCTAAACCCTCCACTCAGTTTGGATTCATTAATGACATCTTTGCGATCTGGATCAAGGGTGAGGACACCCTACTCATATTCATCCAGAACCTCAACAACTTCTCCCCCATTTGCTTCACCAGGTGCTACTCAACCCAACAAGCCACCTTCCTAGATGTTGATCTCCACCTCTAAGATGGCTACATCAGTACCTACATCCACATCAAACCTACTAACCACCAGCAATACCTCCACTTCGACAGCTACCACCTGTTCAATACCAAGAAGTCTCTTCCGTACAGCCTAGCCACCTGCAGTCATTGCATCTGCAGTGATGAGCGGTCCCTCTCTAAATGCACCGAGGGTCTCACTGAGGCCTTCATAGATCATGATTATCATCCCAAACTTGTACAAAAACAAATCTCCCGTGCCTTATCTCTCCAGTCCCCCTCCACCTCCCAAAGTCCCACCGTCCGGCCACAGAGGAGCATTCCCCTCGTAACTCAGTACCACCCAGGACTGGAGAAACTGAATTACATTCTCCACAAGGTTTTCGGCAATCTCTCGTCATGCCCTGAAATGAGAAATGTCGTGCCCACTCTCTTTCCCAACACTCCCACAGTGGTATTCCGCCGTCCACCGAAGCTACACAATATACTTGTCCATCCTTACACAAACCCTGTTCCCAACCCCTTACCTCATGGCTCATTCCGGTGTAACAGACCTAGGTGCAAGACCTGTCCCATACATCCTCCCACCACCACCTACTCCAGCCCAGTCACAAACATCACCTATCCCATCAAAGGCAGGGCTACCTGTGAAACCAGTCATGTGATCTACAAGCTGGCCTGCAACCGCTATGCTGCATTCTATGTGGGCTTGACAACCAACAAGCTGCGTGTCCACATGAATGGCCACTGACAAATTGTGGCCAAGAAACGAGTGGACCCACCCTTTGGCTGAACACGTTGCCAAACATGACATCCTTGATTTCAATGACTGCTTCACAGCCTGTGCCATATGGATACTTTCCACCAACACCAGCTTTTCTGAATTGCACAGGTGGGAACTTTCCCTGCAATACATCCTACGTTCCCGTAGCCCTCCTGGCCTCAACCTTCGTTAGTCACTGTCCTAAACCACGCAGCCCCTGTTCCCATTCCAGCACTACACAGCCGTCATTCCATCATCACACTCAGTCTTTTTACCTCTCTCCTTTTCTGCTGCTTCCCCTTCCCCTCCCCACCTCTCCCCTGCCCTCGGTCAAACCTGCAGCACTTTGCTGTCCGCCACCCCCACCATACTATCCCTCCCCCTCCCTGCCCCAGCCTCCTCCTTACCCCCACACAGTCGCCACTCCCATCATGCACTGTTGCTGCTGCTCGAAGTGTGGTTTCAGTCACCTGAAACTGCAGTAGTGTGTGTGAGATGTATTTTCGTTTGCATTTGTGTGTGTGTGTGTGTGTGTGTGTGTGTGTGTGTGTGTGTGTCGTTGACAAAGGCCTTAATGGCTGAAAGCTTTATTTGTGACAGTCTTTTTGTTGTGCCTATCTGTGACAGCATCTCCACTACATGGTAAGTAGCAACTTTCCTTTTCATAATACTGTCACATTCCATCCTGGGTTTTCCATTGTTTGAAGTAACAGAATGTAAATATCTAGAGTACAATTTTAAATTTCCAAAGTCAGATGATGCAAGAGCTAAATTTTGACAGATTCAGACATTTCTGTAGAATCAAACAATGTACATTAAAATGTAACGTATTGAAAGAAACTTTAATTAAACCGTACAAAGTAATGGCCTTCCCTCTGCTGTTACATCTATGGTGGCAAATGTTGTAACCTAATATCAAATCAATTATGAGAAACTGAATCATCAGCGGTAAATTTCCTCTGCTTTGTAGCAGGATATTCATTACTGGACCATAAAAGAAACACCAGTATTAGACAATAGCTAAACGTAGAACCCATTAGAAATACAACTGAAAAATATAGACTGAACTGGAAGCAATGTTGAGCATTCCTTAAAGACATGGTGTGAACAATTCTGAGGTGGAACAGGCCAAAAGGCCTAATCGTTGAATATTATGATGACGAAATAGTACAATTCAATATTTGAAAATACCAAATTCAAACAAAACTAAATAAACAATTAAAATTTTAAAAAATTGCTACTACTAAGAATCGAGCCAGTGACTTGACAGTTACCAGACTCATAATCTACACATTCTGCAGCAGATGTGTCAAAAAAGCTCGAAGTATGTTGTACTTAATAGCGCTCTGAAATCTTAAAAGTTAATTTTTTTTTGTTTAAGAACTGCACTATAATGCCTTAGGAAACTGAGGGCTGGTTATAACTTTCATATACAATAAGGCAATAAGTATTAAGAAAATCTAAGAGGGCCAGTCCATAACGTCCCCTTGCAAGTTACAAAAAATCTTGTATAAGGTGTAAGCAGATACATGAAGTGAGAAGGGGAATACTTTCTAATATTGTTTCCCTGCTACCATATAACTTAAACATATCAAGACCAAACTACAATAGCTGGAGTAGAATGTTGGTTTCTGTGCCTATTGCCTATCTTCATGAAATATGGAAGAACTGTCTTTAGAAACAAGTAAACTGAAATATTCAATAGATACGTGAAATCTGCCTTTTGAGTCAGAACATAGAATGTTGCCACGCATATAATCTACCATAGTCCCATGTTTGCCACATGATTAAAGGAGGACAAGCAAAGGTGGTTTCAAATGTAGACACTGAAAGATGAGGCAGTCTAGATGTGAAAGGAGACACACCAAAACATCCAGATGACACTCTGGATACCGCACTTTTGGCTTGAAGCAACAGGTAGAATAAAGTGAAGAAAATCAAATGTCTGGGTATGCTTCACCAAAGAGAAATTCTTCTTCATTAATCTTCAACCATGAGGTTGGTTTGCAGCAGTACACCATTCCTCTCTCTTGTCTGCCTTCCTCTTCATTCCGCATATGTAGTGCATTTCGTACCATTCATAATTTTGCATTTGTGACATCCTTGGTTGTCGCCAGCAATTCCTCCCCTGAATACCACCTTCTGCTTTTGTTCCAATAATGTTATTGTGTCTTAAAATGTGTTTTATGAGTTTGTCACTTCTTTTGTGGAAGTCTCTCCAGAGATCTGGTTTCCTGAACTCTTCTCAGCGCTTCTTCGTTGGTAACTCTGTCTCTCCAACTGATCTTCATCATAGCACCAAATCTCCAGGGCTTCTATGCATCGTTTCTTTCATTTTCCTATTGTCCATGTTTCAAACCTGTATAGGGCCACACCCCAAACAAATAATATCATGACCCGTTTCCTTATTTCCAGACAGACATTCTTGCTGAAGTTGTTTCTCAAATTAAATGCAATTTTGGCCTGCTGTATTCTGATCACACTTTCGTTCTGGCTTCTACCATCCATTGTGATCCTGCTTACCAGGTAGATAAGTTCCTCTACCACTTCAAACTCCTCTCTTCCAATGCTTATTCGTAGAGGTTCATATTGTTCTTCAATAATGCATACATTTTTTGTGTTGAGGGACGGCTAGGGCTCTACCTCCTGCGGAGATTGCTTTTTTACTGGGGATACCATTTATCTGCATAAATTGGGCACCAATGTAAATGTTTGAGAGCTTTTGTGCACTAACTTGGGTCCTTCAGGCACTCACTTCTGGTATCATCAAGAGTGTTCTCGTGTAGTTGATTTTTTGTTCAGCACGATTTACTCATCCCTTAATATTGCTGTGGGAACTCATTAACTTTGTGCTAGGGTGCTGGTTCAACTGTTGCCAATTCTTGTAGTTGGTTGAGAGTATGCCTACCTTGTCGAAAACTCGTCTGTCGTGTCAGTGATTCGGCTTTCCATAGTGGGCATTTCGAGTTCTACATGGGTGAAGTGTGTGCTTGTCCATCGTGGTGCATTTAGAACAAGTTTTAGACACTAGTTTTGTAGTACTTGCAGTGGTCTTTTGTTTGATTTGCTCATGATTCCCCATTATTAACATCCATGCATTATCATGGGTTGGGTGATGGCCTTGTATATATATAGTTTGGTGAGACGGTGCATCTCTTTGCTTGATAGAAGCAGGAATGTGACGTAAATGGCTTGTTATAACCGTAGCTTTCTGTCTTCTTTCTGGGTTTTGAAGAGCATTTTGCTGTCGATTGTGACCCCTAGGCATTTCACATTGTTAGTCCAGTTTACATGTCTGCTGTGGATTTCAATGGAGTCGTGGAAGGTCAGCTGCTGTTGGTGAACATAATTGCGTCTGTTCTTTCAGCACTGATTTTTACTTTGTTGAGTCTGGCCCAGTTTACTTGCTCCTGTAGCCTTCCTATTGTTGTGTTCAGCCTTCAAAGACTCGTCAGTACTGCCGTGTAATTGGCAAATTGCGCAAGAATGGCATTCCCACTTCTTGGGATGTTGTTTATGTACACGGTCAATAGTGATGACGAGAGGACAGAGCCCTTAGGTACTCCTCCAGCCAGTGTCTTGATTTCGGACTGTTTCCCATCTATCTCAACGAAGCATCTCCTGTCTTCTAGGTAACTGTCCACTATCTCCAGGTAGCAGTCTGGTATGTCCATGTCTTCCTGGATTCTGATGATAAGGTTGTCCCACCACACTTTGTCATTCGCCTTTTCTATGTCAAGTAGGACTGCTGCGGTGTATGGGGAGTAGTTCATGTTTGTTACCTGTGATTCCTAACACCTGCAGTTCAGCAGAAAACGTCTCCTGGTAGGTGCACTGTTCCCTTCTGATTATGTTTCCGTCAAGTACTGGTAGCCGGATGTGAGGAAGCAGCACTCACTCCAACACTTTTGACATAGTGGGGAGGAGACTTATGGGTCTGTGGTTTCCTGATTTCTTGAGGTACTTTCCTTTTTTCAGCATTGGGACAACTTTGCAGATCTTCCATGTTCTGGGAAGTAATGTTGCAGGAGGTAGGCATTGAAGATTCTGGCAAAGAGAACCAAAGGTTTTTACGGTAAGTGTTGGAGCTGAAAATTTGTTACTGGGTCAGAGTCGGGTGCAGAGTTGGTTCCCAGTCTGTTTATAGTCCTTTTGACTTCCACTGGTTCGAGTCTGTCGTTTGGTGGTGTTTCTTTTACGTGTCGGGTTGTGGCTGTAACTCGATGTTCAAATTCAGCGGTGTCTGCTAGAGGGTGGTCCTCGTTGTCTACCTTGTTCTGCTGCTCGTATGTTGTTGCGAACAGTTCTGCCTGCCATAGTGCATCAAAGACAAGTGTGTTGTTTTGTACGAGTGCTAATTTTCTTTGTTTGGACCCTCTGATGTCTTTAATCAGTTTCCAATCCCCTTTATTTCCGAGCTGGAGCGCACTCATTTGGTCCTCTTGTACTTCCACTTTCCATTCCTGGACTCGGCAGTGGATTTCCCTGATCACTCTGTTCACTTGTCTTTCGTCTCGTGGATTGCAAGTTTGAAGACATCTGTGGTGGGTTGCAAGTTTGAAGACATCTGTGTCTTGCTCTGTGTGTTTTTTTTTTTTAATAACCTGAGGTCCTGGTTAAGAGGTGGAAGTGTGCAGAAATTGGAGTTTCGATATGTCACCTTGGTGGACGCGCGTCTGTGGACAGTTTTTATATTGTCCATCAATGATCCTACGGTTTTCTTAATTTGCTGGTGAGAGCTGAGGTCTACAGTCGGGTGGATGTCGTCGTTAAGCCACCTTTCGATTACCCCCAGTCGACAGTTGCGGTGTGGCACAGTCGTGGTGGCTCGATCGTGTTGCCTATATATCCAACTACCAGGAGGCGATCGGAAGTTAATTCATCGAGTGTTCTCAGTTAAATGTCCAGGTCCAGGTTTTTTGTTATGAAAATGTCTAGTGCACCCTTTTAGTGTCAGTGATTGACTAGGATATGCATATTTACATCTACATCTACATGATTACTCTGCAATTCACATTTAAGTGCTTGGCAGAGGGTTCATCGAACCACAATCATACTATCTCCCTACCATTCCACTCCCAAACAGCGCGCGGGAAAAATGAACACCTAAACCTTTCTATTCGAGCTCTGATTTCTCTTATTTTATTTTGATGATCATTCCTACCTGTGTATGGCTCAACAAAATATTTTCGCATTCGGAAGAGAAAGTTGGTGACTGAAATTTCGTAAATAGATCTCGCCATGATGAAAAACGTCTTTGCTTTAAGGGGAGTTGGAATGCCCTATCTCGCCAATGTTAAATTTGCTAACTTTGTGTACCTTTTTCTTTGGAACTATTATCTTCAGAACTTTGAAATTCTGGCAGAGGTTTTCAGCATATATTGTGAGCCCACTGAACTAGAACCAATGTTTTCTTTTTGTTGGTATAGTATTTATGAATTTTTTACCATTAAGCCATTTTTTATTGGAAAAAGTATAACATAAACTTCCCTAGTTCAGAGAATAAGCCAGTTCTTGTCATGATTCTAGTTCAGTGGCCTCTTTGAACTGTTTTGCAGCATTTCTGAAAATTTGAATGTTGTTGGTTGAGTGGTTTATGAGATAAAGGTACATGTAACACTAAAAATGTCAAATGCCAGAAAATGCGATTAAAGTAATTTATTATGAAAATTCACAAATACCTTTTATTCTATTATCAAAAGTGTCCAGCAGAGTAATCAGGGTCATCTTCTAGTTCTTCTTCTTCACCTAGAAGCTTTCTTCTCCTTGCTGCCCTTGCTTTTTTTGTATTAAATTCAGCTGCATACTGAGCCTTCCTTACTCGCACGCTGTCCAGAAGCTGAAGACCTCTGATGGTGTTGATACCAGGAGCAATGCCGAGCCTTGCCATGACCTTTAGCCTACCCATATGACCATCATTGAATGAAATAACAGCATCACTGACTCCCCATTTCAATGTTTTTATCCCAACAAATACATTCTTAGGTACACGAGTCCAAATGAGGTTGTTGAACGACTCGTTTTGATTCTGGGTACAACCATGAAGACATTTTCGCAGAAGATCAGGATGCCCCAAGTCTCTATATATTGGTTTAATTACTTCCATAACAGCCAATGGAATATAATTTTTATGGTGATAAGGATCCCCAGTAGCTTGAGATTTTCTATAATTGCACCATGACTGAGGACCATCTGGACAAGCAAAATGTTGAGGATTATCATCAGTTGATGATCGATGTAAATATGTGGCCCATACAGCTTGTCTCATTTCCTGCAAATTATTTGCATTATTTCTTATTGCCATACCATAGTATTGTTGTAATTCATTTATAATTTTATCTGACAGGCGACCTCTAATGGTTTTACCATCTGACAAAATTTTGTCCTTCAGATTCTGTTTCAGTTTCCTTAGACGAGTGCCCATTCGTTTCTGAACATGACCGACACATTCTAGTTTAGTTATTGTCTTATTGACATATGGCATGGATTCTGTAACACTTTTGTATGCCTTGGAGTCCCCATCTCCAAGGAATTTTGTGTAAAATACTCCCCGTTCTTTTTCTGATCTGCTAAACATTTTCACAGCAGCGGCAGCCTCCATGCCTCCACTCGTACCTTCATAATTCTTGCTACATATGTGAGCTGCTTCTTTCTTACCAGATGCACAATGGTAACAATGTTTAGTGAGCACTTCATAGTCCAAAACTTTACCGCTGTCCACACTAGTAACAGTAGCAACAGCATTTTTGGATGTGTGACCCCTTTTCTGCCAGGTTCCATCAAAAGCAACAGGGATATCTGGGTTTCCTTCATTTATATATTTTGCTTCACTGGCAGCAGCTTTCATTGATAAATCTGCTACAGACTGAACAGCATCTCCTATCACTTCAGTGTAATTGTCAATTTTAGCAGGTGGAGGTGGAAGATTCATTATGGCACAAAATGTTTGAGCAGCAGTATGTCCTTTACCAATTGCTCTCATTGCATACATTAGCCTGATATTACTCTCAAACAAATTGCTACTGCATGTTTTAGAGCTCCAAAAACAGGTCTCATTTTCACAACTGGCACAAACTATAGCAATTTTGCAGGAAAGTCCTATAGAGTTTGTTATGTTCATATCAAAAGAACCTCCACAAAGATTACAACACAAACATTTCTTCATAAACTCAGTAAAAACAGGAAAGTCGACTAAAACATATTGTTCATTAGAAGCTTCATCTGTAATTTCACTTGCACAGTTTGATAACTTCTTTTTTGATGCACTGGTGGGCGTGTCTCCTTCACACATCTCAGCTGTACAAACGTCAGAACTTTCACCAGCATCAACAGGTGCTGAAGCAGAATCACTTGAACAAACGTTATTTGTAAATCTATTACCGCGAAACTTTCGCTTTTTAAATAATGATGCACTCCTAGGCATCGTAGAAACTACGCACTCACCACTGAAAGTCAAAACAAGACAGATAACAAACTCCAAATGAGCGACAAACTAAACTCGAGGCTCAAAACAAACACTCACAGATCAAAAACTGAACAATAAACACAGCTAGTCGTAAAAACAATGGTACCTATGGAAGGATCAAAGATTCTACAACTGAAGAGTGAAATCCACAGCCTTCTATATGTAATGTTTTCGGAAATGCGAAGATTTAAATGTGTACAAATCACAAGATGGGTAACTTTGCTGGGCGCACATGTAATTTTGAAAAATTAAATAAAAATACTTCCAATTGGAATTTCTTAACAAATTTTGCACCATTTTAAGCAGAAAATTTCAAATTAAGTTATAAGGTTAAAAACTGAAAATGTGAATTTTTTCCATTTTCCGGCATTCCAACTCCCCTTAATGACTTCTATCCCAACTCGCATATCATATCTGCCACACTCTCTCCCCTATTACGTAATAATACAAAACGAGCTGCCCTTTTTTGCACCCTTTCGATGTCCTCCGTCAATCCCACCTGGTAAGGATCCCACACTGCACAGCAATATTCTAACAGAGGACGAACGAGAGTAGTGTAAGCTGTCTCTTTAGTGGACTTGTTGCATCTTCTAAATGTCTTGCCAATGAAATGCAACCTTTGGCTCGCCTTCCCCACAATATTATCGATGTGGTCTTTCCAACTGAAGTTGTTCGTAATTTTAGCACCCAGGTACTTAGTTGAATTGACAGCATTGAGAATTATTTCTTTTGGAACTCGTGTGGATCACCTCACACTTTTCGTCATTTAGCGTCAACTGCCACCTGCCACACCATGCAGCAATCTTTTCTAAATCGCTTTGCAACTGCTACTGGTCTTCGGATGACCTTACTAGACGGTTGTGGGGGTCACGATTACCGCACGTAGGCGACCTTCCAGGTCATGTAGATGATTTCCTCAAGCATTGTTTCGACGTGAATTCCGCGTTGCATCCTTTGCACGAAGGTCTCCACCAATTAACACTATGCCGGCGACACCACAGTGGTGTCGACTGCATAGTATCATGCAGTGTCGACTGCATAGTATCATGCAGTGGCCGGTGACACCAGTGTTGTCATGAGCATAGTACCGTGCAGTGGCCAGTGACAGCACATCAGTATCTTTTGCATTCTGTTGGTGTTTTGTTTAGGTAACAATAAGTTAAGCACATCAGCAAGTGTTTTGTTTTTATAAGTACTTGTGCCCTTTCATCATGGCGGATGAAAGAGACAATAGGATTATTTACGATGAATGCGGGGACGTCGTGTCTGACATTCCGGACGACTTGGCCGATTGGGAAGAAGGCATTGGATAGCAAAAAAATGAAAGTGAAGCAGAATCGTAGGAAGATAGTGAAATACATCCAAGAACAATTCGGCAAACGCTACTATTGCCAACTGATTCGGCTGAATCAGACAAAGAAGACAGTGCACAGTGGTCAGACTTTGATTTACTGAGGACCAATAATAAATTTGAAGGATCCTCTGGTCCAAACATATTTCCCAAAGATACACAGAGCACCGAGGATATTGTACAATTATATATTGGGAACGATCTATTTGAATATATTAGTAACGAAACCAAAAAGTACTACAGTCAAAATTGCAATAGAAGGATATTGAATTGAAAAAATGCCAAATTTGTTGACGTTACGGGACCTGAACTTAGAAAGTGGTTTGGGCTTGCTATCCTTATGGAAACTGTAAGAAAAACTAGGATCAATGATTATTGGTCAACGAATCCATTGATAGAAGCACCGATATTTTGCAAAACGATGTCCTGCAACCGATTCAGACAAATATTATCATTTTTCATTTTTCTGACAGCAACAATAAACTGGGTGGTGCCGACCGGCTTGTCAAAGTGCAATTCGTAATTGATTATTTTTCCAAAAAGTTTAAAGAAACATTTAATCTAAGTCAAAACATCTCAGTTTGTGAAGGAATGATACCATGGCATGGACGGTTAAATTTTAAAGTTCACAATCCGTCGAAAACTGCAAAATACGGCATACTCATTCAGATGCTGTGTGATTCGAGTACGGGATACATTTCCTCATTCGAGATATATTCCGGCACTGGACAGCCTTTAGCAAAAACAGTGACTGAACTATTGAGACCTTCTGATGGAAAGTGGCATCACCTCTGCATGGATAATTATTATAACAGTGTAGAACTTGCAGAGAAGTTACTTGAAAAGAAAATTCAAGTTTGTGGAACAATATGGCAAAATAGAGGATTTCCGGAAAATTAAAGCGTGGAAAAGTCAATGTGTTTGAAGCTTGTCATCAACAGAAAGGTGACAAGCGGCCAGTGACAAGCCAAGTAATCTGATTTAGCAGTGCTGGCACCAAGGCAATAAATTTGTACGAGATGTGCGGACGGCAAAGTGTTAATACACTTTCTTGGTTGCCAAAAATTTGTACGACATCATTCTCATCAAATACTGCTCTTGGGCTGAGGTATGCTGCTAACAGGATAACTTTGCCTTACTGCTGTGGCCTTCAGGGATGTCATCTGTAGCTTCCGGGTTGTGCACGATATGTGACCGTCGGAAGATGGCCGATCATCGTCCCTGTCGGTTGGTACGGTCTGTACGGTGGCATACCATGTTTCGTAAGTTGAATGTCTCGATGGGGAGTAGTGGGTTTCTGCCAAGAATAGTATGTCTATTTTGAGGTTTCCCACAAATTCGTTGATGATGCCCTTTTCATTCTTCAATCCTTCTGTGTCACAGTTGCTAAATAGGATTGTTCTTCTTGTGGGCCTGATTTCCATGGGAGGTGCACAAAGAAATTTGTCACTCCTCCGATATTGCCACGATTTTGGATGTGAGATCTGATGCAGTTATGGATAGTTGAGGAGGCGATGGAAATGACGTCAGTCCACTGGAAGTGTTCCCCATGTTTTTGATTGGACTGGAAATGTCTAAGACGGCTGACAGTCCGCTGTTTTGTCAGTCGGTATTTCTTTCTTGTCGTGATTGGCTTCTGGAGGTCGTGGAGTTGTTTTGCCGGAGGGTGGCCCAGGTTCTTCTTCCCATTTGGCGTGCTTCTGCTGGTGTGGGCATTAGGGTCCTTATTGATTTCTGGTTGGGCTGTTCTGGCTGTTGGTGCTGTCATTTGGGACTTTTGTGTGAGGGTGGTGTGCCCTGACGGTCTTTTGAAATTCTTCACACCCTCTAAATGATGGTGGACGGACATTCTGGTTGCAGTTAACATAGCTGGGGGTGGCATTTATTGGTCACTTGCAGACCCTCGCGCTGGGGATGTCTCCACATCACTCACACCTGGCTAGCATTTCACAATAGTTTAGAGTGAGGAAAAAACTGGCATTTCTTGCACTGTAGTGGGCCGTCTTTGCTCTCATACAACTCGACAGGCACCTCCGTGTCGAGAATATAACTGACGTGGTAGACTGCCTCATTTTCTGGTTTCTTCTCTAGAGTGGCGCAGAATACATGCGTGGGGTGTAGACATTTGTTTCATTGTCCTCTTTTTGTGCTGGTCTACTCCTTGAGACTGGAAGTTCAGCAGTCTGATGTCTTCCTCCACTTTGTTCTCTGTCATTGTTTCACGAAGGCCTTTTATGACCACCTTAAGTTGATGCTCATTCTGTGGTAGGTGTGTGATATTGTTTACATTGTGGTGCCTGAAGAAGTCTAGGCAGTCTCATCTTTGCTGATCTCAAAGTGGTACTTTATAGTTTTTCCTATATGGATTGCCTCGATTGGGCCGTCCGTGCGCTTTTTTAACGTGACGTTTAGTGTCAAGCTGTAGCCTGCATATTGTATTGTGCTCAGCGCAATCCTTGGTTTTCTTGTTGTTGTCTGTGGCAAGTTGGTCAGTGTGTTAGGTTGGTGCGATGTCTCAGCTGTGCCGGCTGCATCGGTCTGTCATACAGCTACGGTGAGTGGTCAGAATTGGTTTTCTGTGCGAATCGTGAACTGCTTGTTTGGCGCACTGTCGTCACCTGAATTTTTTCTTTCGATGGTTTCTTTGGTGGGAGAATTCTCCTTCCTCATCACTCTGCTCCATTTCTTCATCTCCACTTGTTTCTGGTTCAAATGAGTGGTAGTACTGACTGTACTCCTCATCGTCAGTCTGGTGTGTTACACCTTTGTTCGTCTCGATTTCAGCCATCTCCACATTGCAGTTGGCTGCCATGAAGGTGTCGTGTTGTTCTCGGAACTTCTCTTTCTGTTCGCGACGTGCCATCTCGACACTTCGTTCCATTGTGGGTTGTGGGTTTGGCTCAGACCTACTCACAAGAGCTGCCTTTTCCCTACTCTCAGCCTTTGCCTTGAAGAGTGCGGGTGTAAACCCCACGGGGGCCGACTTCCTGTCAGTCGGCCTTCCAGGGCTGAGGCTCTGCACCCTCATAATTCCTTATACTATCCATCTAGCACCTAGCTACTATGGGTTCTCTCGCCCGTCATCTGTAACAGACCTAATCGATGGCAATTTTGCTTTCTATGCATCAGAGGGTGAAGACACTCCTGCCATGTGCACACAGCTTGGCTGCTCGGTGGCCAATGAATGCAATACCATCACTTCAGTCTTTCGCGTATTTATTCTCATACCACACTTATTACCGAAAATCCTTTTCATTGTACAGAGGACCTCCTTCCTTCATCCCTGTGACCACAGCAGTATCATCTGCAATACATATAAATTACAAGAGATAAATAATTGACACTATGCACCATCACAAACCATGAGAACCACATTACAATGAAGTTAAAACAAGACAAAGGACAAAATTTAAGAAAATGGGTTCTATTGTCTTTTTGTGACTTGCAAAATACCAAGCAGTTGTTGTTGTTGTTGTTGTTGTTGTTGTTGTCTTCAGTCCAGAGACTGGTTTGAAGCAGCTCTCCATGCTACTCTATACCGTGCAAGCTTCTTCATCTACCAGTACCTACTGCAACCTACATCCTTCTGAATCTGCTTAGTGTATTCATCTCTTGATCTCCCTCTACGATTTTTACCCTCCACGCCGCCCTCCAATACTAAATTGGTGATCCCTCGATGTTTCAGAATATGCCCTACCAACCAATCCCTTCTTCTAGTCAAGTTGTGCCACAAATTTCTCTTCTCTCCAATTCTATTCAATACCTCCTCATTAGTTATGTGATCTACCCATATAACCTTCAGCATTCTTCTGTAGCACCATATTTCGAAAGCTTCTATTCTCTTCCTGTCTTAACTATTTATCGTGCACGTTTCACTTCCATACATGGCTACACTCCATACAAATACTTTCAGAAACGATTTCCTAACACTTAAATCTATACTTGATGTTAACAAATTTCTCTTCTTCAGAAACGCTTTCCTTGCCATTGCCAGTCTACATTTGATATCGTTTCTACTTTGACCATCATCAGTTATTTTGCTCCCAAAATAGCAAAACTCATTTACTACTTTAAGCGTCTCATTACTAATCTAATTCCTGCAGCATCACCTGATTTTATTCGACTACATTCCATTATCCTCATTTTGCTTTTGTTGATGATACAAAGCAGTATACTGTGTAATTCCAATACAGAAACTGTTCATCCAAACAAGAACGCTAATGTCATATGTGCAGCAAGACTTGTTACAGTCACATCAAATATACACTTGAAAAAGAGGGACAGCACACCATAAAAGATCTGAATGGGGAAGAAATTGGTAGTTGTGATGTACATGTACAGATAAACAAATTGGCATTTATTTGGTAATAAATATGCAACTAGTCACTTTTTTACGATTTATTCAACCACGAACATGTTTTCGAGCTACTGCGAGCTTATCTTCAGGTGGAGGTGTTACAGAAACATTATCTTGTGGACCAAGTGTAGCTAGATACAGTGCTGGTATTGAGTGCACTGCCTTGTGGTATTCACATCAGATTGCTTCTTATAACATACATTATTACGCTATGTACACAAATAAACATTGTATGTAGCTACACTTGGTTTTACCTGTGAGCCAGTGTAAAACCAAGTGTAGTTCCATACTGTGTTTATTCGTGTACATAGCATAATAATGCACATTATAAGAAGCAATCTGATGTGAATACCACAAGGTAGTGCACTCAACACCAGTACTGCATCTAGCTACACTTAGTCCACAAGATAATGTTTATGTAACACCTCCATCTGAAGATGAGCCTGCAGTGGCTCGAAAACATGTTCTTGGTTGAATAAATCAAAAAAAGCGACTTGTTGCATATTTATTACCAAATAAATACCAGTTTAAATCCCAGTCGCAGTTTGTCATCCACAATGGATATACTGAAGATAAACAAACGATTACAGTTTCAGAAAAGTTGGACAATTTATTAAAGAGAAAGAGTTTCACAAATTGAGCAAATCAATAACACACTGGTCCACCTCTGGCCCATATGTAAGCAGTTATTCGGCAAGGTATTGATTGATAGAACTGTTGGATGTCCTCCTGAGGGATATAATGCCAAGTTCTGTCCAATTGGTGAATTACATTGCCAAAGGGTTGTATGGCAGATGACAGTCAGTTTGGTATTCTACTGGTGTCTGGGGTATTTCCAGACACATCTAGATTGGTCAGAGAGACCTGGAATCTCACGGACTGAAGTAGAATTGTTTTTAGTGACGAGTTCCACATTGAACTGAGCCCCGATGACACGTCCAGAGATGCCCCGGACAGCGGTGGCATACCAGCCTGACAGCTGCCTGCCACACAGCCCAACAACCAGCAGTGAAGGCCTGTGATGCTATTACATTTCATAGCAAGACCCCTTTGGTTGTCGTCCGTGGCACCCTTACAGCAAAGTGGTATTCTTTGCCCTATTTTGTTGCCTTTCATGCCAAGTCATGCTAGGTTTACATTTCAGCAAGACAATGCCCACCCACCTGCACACAGCAAGAGTTTCTACTGTTTGTCTTCATGCTTGCCAAAACAAACCTTGACCAGTCAGGTTTCCAGATCTCTCCCCAACTGATTAGATCAGTACTTGTTCCATAGATCATGAATACGACACTTCTTAATGATGTGGAATGTGCCAGGTTAATAAAAGGTGTCTATACAAGATATTACATTACATAAAATATTACATGACACTTAATATTTTTAATTTTTTTTCCCTGGTGGTTGGGGAAATTACCCATTTACTATATCCAAAAATTCATCTAATGAGTAGAAGGAGTTGCCATTAAGAAGTTATTTTAATTTCCTTTTAAATGCTATATGGCTATCTGTCAGACTTTTGATGCTATTAGGGAAGTGACCAAACACTTTTGTGGCAGCATAATTTACCCCCTTCTGAGCCAAAGTTAGATTTAAGCTTGAGTAGTGAAGATCATCCTTTCTCCTAGTGTTGTAGCCATGTACACTGCAATTGCTTTTGAATTCCTTAGGCCCCCTACAAAACCTTTCACCTGACTCCATCAACCTCCTGACCCCACCAACACCCCGCACCCCTACCTTCTTCCTAAAATTCACAAACCCAACAACCGGCCGCCCCATTGTAGCTGGTTACCAAGCCCCCACAGAACGTATCTCTGCCTACGTAGATCAACACCTTCAACCCATTACATGCAGTCTACCATCCTTCATCAAAGACACCAACCACTTTCTCGAACACCTGGAATCCTTACCCAATCTGTTACCCCCAGAAACCATCCTTGTAACCATTGATGCCACTTCCTTATACACAAATATTCCGCGCATCCAGGGCCTCGCTGCGATGGAGCACTTCCTTTCACACTGATCACCTGCCACCCTACCTAAAACCTCTTTCATTACCTTAGCCAGCTTCATCCTGACTCACAACTTCTTCACTTTCGAAGGCCAGACATACCAACAATTAAAGGGAACAGCCATGGGTACCAGGATGGCCCCCTCGTACGCCAACCTATTTATGGGTCGCTTAGAGGAAGCCTTCTTGGTTACCCAGGCCTGCCAACCCAAAGTTTGGTACAGATTTATTGATGACATCTTCATGATCTGGACTCACAGTGAAGAAGAACTCCAGAATTTCCTCTCCAACCTCAACTCCTTTGGTTCCATCTGATTCACCTGGTCCTACTCCAAATCCCATGCCACTTTCTTTGACGTTGACCTCCATCTGTCCAATGGCCAGCTTCACACGTCTGTCCACATCAAACCCACCAACAAGCAACAGTACCTCCATTATGACAGCAGCCACCCATTCCACATCAAACGGTCCCTTCCCTACAGCCTAGGTCTTCGTGGCAAACGAATCTGCTCCAGCCCGGAATCCCTGAACCATTACACCAACAACCTGAAAACACCTTTCGCATCCCGCATCTACCGTCCCGACCTGGTACAGAAGCAAATTACCAGAGCCACTTCCTCATCCCCTCAAACCCAGAACCTCCCACAGAAGAACCACAAAAGTGCCCCACTTGTGACAGGATACTTTCCGGGACTGGATCAGACTCTGAATGTGGCTCTCCAGCAGGGATACGACTCCCTCAAATCCTGCCCTGAAATGAGATCCATCCTTCATGAAATCCTCCCCACTCCACGAAGAGTGTCTTTCCGCCGTCCACCTAACCTTCGTAACCTCTTGGTTCATCCATATGAAATCCCCAAACCACCTTCCCTACCCTCTGGCTCCTACCCTTGTAACCACCCCCAGTGTAAAACCTGTCCCATGCACCCTCCCACCACCACCTACTCCAGTCCTGTAACCCGGAAGGTGTACACGACAAAGGCAGAGCCACGTGTGAAAGCACCCACGTGATTTACCAACTGACCCGCCTACACTGTGAAGCTTTCTATGTGGGAATGACCAGCAACAAACTGTCCACTCGCATGAATGGACACAGGCAGACAGTGTTTGTTGGTAATGAGGATCACCCTGTGGCTAAACATGCCTTGGTGAACACCCAGCACATCTTGGCACAGTGTTACACCGTCCGGGTTATCTGGATACTTCCCACTAACACCAACTTGTCAGAACTCCGGAGTTGGGAACTTGCCCTTCAGTATATCCTCTCTTCTCGTTGGGAGCTCCAATGTTAGGCGCGTAATGGGGCCCCTTAGGGATATGGCGGCTAAGGAGGGGAAGAAATCCATTGTGCACTCCGTGTGCATTCCGGGTGGAGTCATTCCTGATGTGGAAAGGGTCCTTCCAGATGCCATGAAGAGCACAGGGTGCAGCCAGCTGCAGGTGGTGCCACATGTCGGCACTAATGACGTGTGTCGCTTTGGATCTGAGGAAATTCTCTCTGGATTCCAGCGGCTATCTGATTTGGTGAAGGCTGCTGGTCTTGCTTACGAGATGAAGGCAGAGCTCACCATCTGCAGCATCGTTGACAGAACCGACTGCAGACCTTTGGTGCTGAGCCGGGTGGAGGGTCTGAATCAGAGGCTCAGACGGTTTTGCGACCGTGTTGGCTGCAGATTCCTTGACTTGCGCCACAGGGTGGTGGGGTTTCGGGTTCCGATGAATAGGTCAGGAGTTCACTACACTCAGCTGGCGGCTACACGGGTAGTGGAGGCTGTGTGGCGTGGACTGACCGGTTTTTTAGGTTAGAAGGCCTCGGGGAAAGTACGGGGTGGGCTGCAATCTCAAAGGGTGCATGGCAAATACAGGACGTGCTTGAATCATGGAACAGTCGGAATTGTAGTTGTAAATTGTTGTAGTTGTGCTGGGAAAGTCCCTGAGCTTCAAGCGCTAATAGAAAGCACAGAAGCTGAAATCGTTATAGGTACAGAAAGCTGGCTAAAGCCTGAAATAAGTTCCGCAGAAATTTTTACGAAGTCTCAGACAGTGTTCAGGAAAGATAGATTAGGCAAAATTGGTGGTGGAGTGTTTGTGTCTGTCAGTAGTGGTTTATCTTGTAGTGATACTCCGAGCGAATTGGTATGGGTGGAGGTTATACTTAACAGCCGAACTAAGTTAATAATTGGCTCCTCCTACCGACCCCCAGACTCCGATGATATAGTTGCGGAACAGTTCAGAGAAAATTTGAGTCTCGTAACAGATAAATACCCCACTCATACGGTTATAGCTGGTGGGGACTTCAATGTTCCCTCGATATGTTGGCAAAAATACTTGTTCAAAACCGGTGGTAGGCAGAAAACATCTTCCGAGATTGTCCTAAATGCTTTCTCCGAAAATTATTTTGAGCAGTTAGTCCACGAACCCACGCGAATTGTAAATGGTTGCAAAAACACACTTGACCTCTTAGCCACAAACAATCCAGAGCTGATAGAGAGCATCTTGACTGATACAGGGATTACTGATCGCAAAGTCGTTGTAGCTAGGCTCAATACCGTTTCTTCCAAATCCACCAGAAACAAACGCAAAATAATTTTGTTTAAAAAAGCGGATAAACTGTCACTAGAAGCCTTCCTAAGAGACAATCTCCATTCCTTCCGAACTGACTATGCAAATGTAGACGAGATGTGGCTCAAATTCAAAGATACAGTAGCAACAGCAATTGAGAGATTCATACCTCATAAATTGGTAAGAGATGGAACTGATCCCCAATGGTACACAAAACAGGTCCAAATGCTGTTGCAGAGGCAACGGAAAAAGCATGCGAAGTTCAGAAGAACGCGAAATCCCGAAGATTGGCTAAAATTTACAGACGTGCGAAATTTGGCACGGACTTCAATGCGAGATGCCTTTAATAGGTTCCACAACGAAACATTGTCTCGAAATTTGGTAGAAAATCCGAAGAAATTCTGGTCGTATGTAAAGTACACAAGCGGCAAGACGCAGTCAGTACCTTCGCTGCGCAGTGCCGATGGTACTGTTACCGACGACTGTGCCGCTAAAGCGGAGTTATTGAACGCAGTTTTCCGAAATTCCTTCACCAGGGAAGATGAATGGAATATTCCAGAATTTGAAACACGAACAGCTGCTAGAAGTAGATACCTTAGGGGTTGCAAAACAACTCAAATCGCTTGATACGGGCAAGTCTTCAGGTCCATATACAGACACCAATGGAATGTGTGGATGGATATGTATGTGTGTGCGCGAGTGTATACCCGTCCTTTTTTCCCCCTAAAGTAAGTCTTTCCGCTCCCGGGATTGGAATGACTCCTTACCCTCTCCCTTAAAACCCACATCCTTTCGTCTTTCCCTCTCCTTCCCTCTTTTCTGATGAGGTAACAGGTGCGCGAGTGTATACCCGTCCTTTTTTCCCCATAAGGTAAGTCTTTCCGCTCCCGGGATTGGAATGACTCCTTACCCTCTCCCTTAAAACCCACATCCTTTCGTCTTTCCCTCTCCTTCCCTTTTCCTGATGAGGCAACAGTTTGTTGCGAAAGCTTGAATTTTGTGTGTATGTTTGTGTTCGTTTGTGTGTCTGTCGACCTGCCAGCACTTTCATTTGGTAAGTCACATCATCTTTGTTTTTAGATATTTTTCCTACGTGGAATGTTTCCCTATATATATATATATATATATATATATATATATATATATATATATATATATTTTCCACGTGGGAAAAATATATCTAAAAACAAAGATGATGTGACGGGCTCTCCCATCACCTCAGGATTTTGACAATCTAAGGCAACATTTGGAACAAACTTGGCATGATATCCTACAGTTTGTTGCGAAAGCTTGAATTTTGTGTGTATGTTTGTGTGTCTATCGACCTGCCAGCGCTTTCGTTTCGTAAGTCACATCATCTTTGTTTTTATATATATGGCTACAGTGAAGATCCCTAGCTCTTTAAATAAGTGTCTGCAGGATGATCTTGGATGAGCTCCAGCAATTATTCTGATTACATGCTTTTGTGCAATGAACACACTTTTACTCAATGATGAGAATCAAAATAGGCGTGTTAAGCTAATTTACTGAGATGTATAATGCCAAAATTTGCAATGGCCCTAATAGCATAAGTAGCTGAACTCAAACGTTTCAGCAGATCCTCAGTGTGTTTTTTTCCAGTTCAACCCCTCATCAATGCATACATATAGAAATTTTGAATATTCTACCTTAGCTATCGATTTCTGATCGAAGTCTATATTTATCAATGGTGTCATTCCATTTACTGTGTGGAACTGTTTGGAGCATTACGGGCAGGGCTCTCCCATCACCTCAGGATTTTGACAATCTAAGGCAACATTTGGAACAAACTTGGCATGATATCCAACAGGACAGCCAACGACTCCATCAATCAAAGCCAAGCAGAATAATTGCTTCCACAAGAGCCACCAGAAGTGTATCTACACATTATAGACTTGCTAAATTTGTGAAGACCTTTCTCTTGAACAAATCGTACATTTTTTCTGCAATTATAATCATTTATTTGTCTGTGCATGTAATCACATCTACAGATTTCCATCCCATATGGATAATTCCTTCTTGGTGTGTTGCTTGCTTCTACTTTTTCTTAGTGTGTATTTCTCCATTATTCTTGGTTATATATACACACACATATACTGCATCTTCTGCTGTAAGTAGATGTTTCTAGTTATAGCAAACTCAAGATGACACATATTCCTAAAATATTAGTCTTTTATATTCTTCCTTTGTCTTACCTGATTGTTGTGCATCATACAAACTTTTACTAATCCATCTCTTTACCTGTAACAATGCTCGTTATGTGTCAAGGAATTTAACTGAGTTTCAGGATAATGAAAGCAGACTGTAATGGTGACATATGCTATGTGAAACCACTTCACAGCCTGTAATTTCATGAAGAAATGATCACACGATAAATATTAACAAAATTTGTTTTTATATATAAATTTCATTTACAGATACATTGGTGTACAAAATACAACACAAGATGGAAGACATCACTCACATAAAATATTAAATACCTACACTGCCTGACAGTTCTGCAACAGTGCACCAGTTCCAGTTCCAGTTCCATTCATTAGCAAGCATGAATTGCAGTATCCTCTTAAAGTGTGTGTAAAGAAAAATCTATACGAATGAAATCCTTAGTTACTACAAATTAAAAAGTACTCTTGTCATGCATAATGAATTTAATGGCCCTTCGATATGAAGAAAAATAAATACATAAGGATGACAGACATCTCATATTCACCCCTTTTGAGAACCCATCCAAAACAAAATTAACTGTTGAGTAAAGAACACATCTTGCACAGTGCAATTATTACAGCAAGTTTGCAACTACAGCCATAATGAAAAAAGCATGGAAGAAAGTTTCTGTATGCATCTTCAAATCTCATTAGTTTATTCACACTCATTTCCCCTCTTGTCACTACCAACTACCACTGCCAGCATTTAATCCTCTCATTCTTTTGCTATGGGCAAAACCACCAGCTCATCATCAGTGGACTCCAAATCTTTTGATAGTCACAAGTATTGAACACACAATTAAATGGGAAAAAATACTTCTGTCACGATAGAATGACTTCATAACCATTGCCTCGACAGTGAGACAGTATACTGTATTGCTCAACTGAAATAGCTACACCATTACCTAGAGTGCACAGGTTGGTAATTTTTAAAATGTAAATCAAGCAATCTACTCAGCAAGTAATGAAGACTACACACTGCAGTAAATCTGCCACTGCAATTCAGTTGCATCACTGGTACTGCTTCAAGTCCATTATTGCTTAACAGCACTGGGTATCCAATTACAGGCCAAAAGACAAAATGTCAGTACAATTTGAAATGCAGATTGACATACCTTCTTTTCTCTAGCATCTGGAAGAGAAGACAGAAATATTCACGTAATTACAAACAAGAATCGGATTGTCCAACCTAGTCTTTCACTGAAAACAACATATTAGTAATGAGACATAAAGGACTGTAATACTTGCACCGAGATAATCTTTCTTCGCACAAAGTGAACTGAGCTAACTCATTCAACACACAAACCACAGAAGAGGTACAAAGCACAGTTCTACTACTTGGTGATATAGTTTAAAGGAATATAAATAATGCCACAAGCAAATGTGAATGCCTCCAGAGAGTTGAAGTCTTCAGCAGTCAACAGGCTTTGTTTTCTTATATATGTTTACAAGGGAAAATGCTTCTGCAGGCATCCAAGACAGCTTAGTGTTAACAAAACTAATTTATAAGCAATGAGAAGAAGTAACTGTGAACATGGAAAAGGTAATGAAACTGGCAAGCAAAATATCAATGTTGATACATTAGATGGTGAATTATGGTAGGAGGACACAAGGTTAAGCAATTGGCATTCTGGAATCTGCCTGAAGAAAGAAGAGAGAAAGTGCACACAATAAATATCACACAAATGATGAGTATAACTGTGTTAAATCACATGGATTGCCCAGTGTGTTAAAATGCTGCTCCCGAGACTCAGGGAGGCAAGCCTTCTCCGGACTAGATGCCCCTCGTGAACTGACGACGAGAGCTGGAAAGTGAGCCAGCCTGGATGTTGTTTTTAGGCAGTTTGCCACAACCAACAAATAATGGGTTGGTACCCATGTCCTGCCCCAGATACAGGCTATGCAAACAATTGTAAAACATCCTCGCACTTGCAAGTGAGACTTACAACAGATGTGGACAGATGGGGGAGGGGTGGCATCAGGAAGGTCATCCAGGTACCAATTGTTGCTAACACTGCCTCAACCCATGAAAAACAATGCCAACTCCATAGTGCAAAAAGACAATAATAAGAAGAAGATGTGTAAAACTGTGTTATTATGCACCAATTTCAGCAAACAACAAAATGAAATACTAACTTTGCAATATCTTCACAGCTTTTATCTCACAGAACAAGGATAGAAAGGAATACAAAAAAGTGTTCTGTCAGTGAGATTTAGTTTACGGCCAGAATAAATGAGTCATCATGCACAAAAACTACACAGTTTCAAAAAAGGCAGTACTATGTTAGATGTTCATGAAAAAATGAAGCATCAGAAATAAAGAGGTCCATGGTTTATTGAGACAACACATGTGTTCATTCACATTACACTATGAACAAATGTTGTCACAGTGACAGTCTGACAGAACTTTTGCAAACAAAAGTGAAGGTAAGCGTTGAGGTATGCGTGGCAATGGTATATAGATATATAGTGTTCCACTTATAAGAATACCAGGAATTTATGCCATTACAGCCTCCTTCCCTCTTTCTTGGCCATAAATACGACAATGCTGCCACCAGGGATTGGTCTTCAGTTCCCTTTTGTCAGGTGATATTCTGTCCCATTAGAGCTTCAGTGCTTGAGAACTTGACAATGTAGTCAGCCAGAACAATCGACTGCGTGCGTCTACCCCCCACCCATTTTCTCTCTCTCTCTCTCTCTCTCTGAGTGTATGTGTGTGTTTTCACTGTTGTTGTTAGCCCTGATGAGAATAATGTATGAAAGTTCCGCAACATTTTCAGTTTTGTTTTTGTTCCTGTTTAATGTCACAACTATATCGTAAGTGGTCACACTAATTTTGTCCATTGTTGGTATTCCACTCAGGACTTTCAAATATCATTTCTCTATTTTAAAAGGTTGAGCTTCTTCAAAAGATCTCCCTTCGTCACTCAAGTTTAATTTGTAAGCTGTGTCATTGCACAACATGTGCCCCATTCACAGAATGTCATTTACAAATGGCTACAGATACAGCGTCAGCTTTCAGCAACGATACCAGAGAAGTTAAGCAAACTTCCTTCCTCTTCTAGAAATTCCCGCCCCCTCCCCTCCCATCCTCCTTGACAGATACAAGGAAACCTGAGCAATTGCCAGTATTACTTTAAATGCCAAACACTTGAAATCCAACTCAACAATCCAGTAATGTTGAACATCACAACTTGTTATGAACTGTGTCGTATCAGTACAAATACAACAATATAGGAAAAGACAGAGTAGTGCTACTTACCATAAAGAAGACGCGTCAAGTTGCAGACAGGCACAATTAAAAGACACTCACATATAGCTTTCGGCCACAGCATTTGTCAGTAGAAGAGACACACACGTGCAGCATTCAAACACATAAGCAAGCACACCTCACACGTGCATGACCACCGATTCCATCACCTCGGGAAGGAATGCTGGAGTTGGTGGTCATGTGTGAGGTATGCTTGCTTGTCTCTCTCTCTCTCTCTCTCTCTCTCTCTCTCTCTCTCTCTCTCTCTCTGTGTGTGTGTGTGTGTGTGTGTGTGTGTGTCTTTAATTGACGAAGGCTGTGGCCAAAAGCGATATGTGAGTGTCTTTTAATTGTGCCTGTCTGCAACTTATCATGTCTTCTTCACAGTAAGTAGCGATCTTTCTTTTCCTATGTTGCTGACATTCGTACCTGGAGTTCAATATAAATACAAATCAGCTTTCAGTAGTAAAAGCAGAGAAGTTTAGTAATGTCCCTCTTCTGACCCCCTAACCTTACCTACATCCCTGCCACTTATAATGCGACCAAGCATTAGGCAATATTCAGTTAAATACCAAATACGGTATTCAAAACAAACACAATGGTCCAACTGGGGTCCACATCATCACAACTTGTTACAAACTGTTACACACCAGTACAATCCAACTGAAGGGACAGTGAAGAGTGTCTCTGAAGGCACACCACTTTAAACACAGTCTCTAGCTCTTTGCGTGCACAGTCTAAAGTTCAGCACACAGCTCCTCACACAGTCTACGAAGTCCTGAAGAATGAGACAATGGCGAGGCACGCCATGAGGCGGTCCTGCAGCCGCTGCCAGCCCGCCGCCTGCGCCTCCGCCGCAGTCGGCAACAGGGCGCGTAGCTGCGGCTCAGACGCTGCGCGGTCACCGTGGTGCTTCAGGAAGAGCGCGAAGTGCGCCTGCGCCAACTCAAAGTCCTTGCCGTTCCTCATGGCATTAGTCAGGAGCTTTATAAATGTGGCCATGAGGGAAACCTGTAACAAATAACTCAAAAATTTAATAATTTTTACTATCTGATACTTACTTCAGAAGAGGACAGTTAATTAATAGTGTCCTGTCAATGCTGAAATAGGGGACTCCGCTGTCTTGGAAGGAAAATGACACAGGATAGATGAGTAGTAGGGGGATACTTAGTTAATCACAGTTCAGATTTCAAAAGGGTTGCTCTACTGAGGAAGCTCTTTAGACCGTCATGAAATACATGACAAAATGTCACCAGCTGGGATCTTCTGTTACTTATCAAAAGCCATTTACTGGAGCCGTTAGTCTATTATAAAAATGCAGCTTTTATGGGATACCTGTTCTGCACACAATTGGTTTAGTTCGTACTTAAGTAACAGGATGGAGGAATTTTTCATTGCTGGTGGCAGGCTGGTATCGAGGCCGCGACCAGAGTTCTACCTGTTGCACCGACACCATTGCAGCACAGGAATCTAGGATCTGTTTGCCTTGAGGCTTCCTTCTTTCTTGTTAAAACTATTGTCATGCTAATGAATTTCCCTAGCTTCCCTGAACAAGCAGGCACGGTAATTCTTCTTCATAGTGAGAGCCTGCATGCCAGAGAATTTTATTGTGTGGTCAGTCTCGCATGGCAACACGAGGTGAATATTTGATAATGCCAGTCATTCAAAGTGACAAAATATCAAAAAAATCATTAAACAAATGTTGGCCATGATGAAAGTCAACATGCAATACATCAAGAAATGGCCACAAAAGCCTGAACAGTTTTATAGGATGCAGGAAGTTACAATTGGATTTGTGAGTAATAAAAACAAAGACATCATAACAGCTACATGAGGAGAAACCACAATGGACTTTCCACAGGGTTCACACATGGGCCGATTGCTGTTCCTGCTCTGTGTTAATGATCCATCATTGTATTTCAATCAGAAGGTAAAATTAGTCCCTTTTGAAAAAAATGCAAGCTTTATTGTCAAGTTCACCAAAGATGCATCCAAAGTAAATTATGTTTTTGTTAAAATTATGAACCAGTTTTGTACAAATGGATTAGCTTTCAACTTTGAAAAAACACAGCTGACCTAGTTTTGCACAGTCAAAACTACCCATGTACTATGAATGTACCAACAAAAAATAAGAAACTGAGTACAAAGTTCTTGGGTGTGATGAAAATCTAAATTGGAAAAAAAGCCATGTAGTAAACCTGGTACAATATTTACGTTCAGCTACCTTTGTCAAATGAATAATTGGCATCTTTAGAGAGACAGGTTATCACCAAGTTAACATGTTTCACACATTTTCATTCACTGCAGTAATGCAGGATAATACGCTGGGTTAACTCATCAATTAAGCAAAAAGTATTCACTGCACAGAAAAAAGTAATTTGAATTATATGTGGAGTTCGCATACATACATACTGACAGCATCTGTTTCAACAACTGAAAATAATTAGGTTTTAAAAATAAATATATGACATTTAAACAAAAAGGGAATATCATTGTAAAAATCTCAAGTTTCCCGTCGAACGAGTCTTCAAAATGGTGTGACATTTCAACAAGGGTCACACACATTAAGTTTCCAAAGTTGATGAAATCGGTAGTCATTAATAATCCCCGAAAAGGAAGCAACAATCAAAACAATGGTTCACTACTGGTTAATCTACTTGATAGATGGTGTACCTGGTCCTATTAACCAAACAAGTTACTGCAACAATTTATCAGATGTGAAGGTTGCAATACTCAAACATTTTTTAGAAAAAAGGAAAAACAGTCACAAAACTTTGACAAGAAACTGAAAGAAATGGCCCCATTTGGTGAAGAACAAAGTGCTGTCTCAGGTGTAGTTGCTGTTTATCTTCTATTAGTAGCCTGGTATTTACTTAATTACAAATAGTTACCTACATTTATAAATACTGAGTCCTGTTCATCGTGCATCATTACATGTCACACAGCACTGTAACAAACAGTGCTATTTGCCATGTAGATAGATAACAGACCTTTGTAATCACTCAGTCTAGATATGCAAATAATTTGTAGAAAGAGTGGCCAATGATGTACCTATTTGATTTTCTTTTGAATCTGTAGGCTTTCACTATTTCTTGCTTCTTGTTGGTCTTTAAAGAGGGGCTGCACACAAAAACAAAGTCAGCCTGTTCCAATACTTTATGGTTAGATGTATACAGTCAGTCTATTTTTAGCCTTCATTGTAGTGTACAAAGTTCCATGTCAGTCAGCATTTAGCATAATCTACTGCTTAAAGTCACTGCTGATGGTACTGTCACAGAGTAAGATTTAGACAGTCAGTCGCTGCACATTCAATCACTCGTGTGAGGTTTTAACTGAACACTTACGGAGTATGGAACAAGCAATAATGCCGCTTGTTCGTGTAACTTAGACTCATTGTAGACATTATGAGTTTACTAGTCTGTGTTACTGTAAGTGTGAGTTTATTATATAAAAGCTAACAATCATTGTGCAGACAGTGAAAATGAATGTTCATCTTTCTTCTTCATTTTTTTCTGGCGTTACCCCTTATCTTCACAGAATAGGCATTCAAGTCTGAATTTGGCAGTGTTAGAGGGGTAGAGGGTGACCAAATGCCCTTCTCATCCCCACCCTCTTCCCTCCCTCTCGGGAGATATATATATGTGCCTCTTCTGTCTGGACCTTAAGTTATCCCATGTGGAAGTGGGAGAACAGGTTTGAAATGTTTGTAAATCGTGTAACTGAGGTGGGACATGGGTACCAACTCAGTATTCACCTAGTCAGTTGTGGGAAACTGCCTAAAAACATCCAGGTTGGCCGGCACACCAGCCTGGGCCGTTAAACCATCGGGCAGATTCAATACAGAACTGGTATGACTCCCAAAATTCTGGAAGCTGTGTACTCACATGTACAACTGTTGGGGCAGGTTGAAAGTAAATATAAAAACTTTAATATCTACTTTGATGGTGTTTTGAAACATTATTAGGGTGTATACGTTGACAAGGAAAAAAAAATTCCCGGATTTTTCCAGGACTTCCCAGTTAAAAAAATACACTTGTTCCCAGGTGAAAATGCACTTTTTTGTGTTAAGTGACACTACACTTCCCAACAGAGCTGTAAAAGTTATCAAACCTTTGAATGGTTAACATTTTATACATCAGCCGCGTAGAACTTACCACTGCGACTTGAGGGAAAAAAACATGCACTGTTGTTGTTGTTGTTGTTGTTGTGGTCTTCAGTCCTGAGACTGGTTTGATGCAGCTCTCCATGCTACCCTATCCTGTGCGAGCTTCTTCATCTTCCAGTACCTACTGCAACCTACATCCTTCTGAATCTGCTTAGTGTATTCATCTCTTGGTCTCCCTCTACAATTTTTACCCTCCACGCTGCCCTCCAATGCTAAATTTGTGATCCCTTGATGTCTCAGAACATGTCCTACCAACCGGTCTCTTCTTCTAGTCAAGTTGTGCCACAAACTCCTCTTCTCCCCAATTCTATTCAACACCTCCTCATTAGTTATGTGATCTACCCATCTAATCTTTAGCATTCTTCTGTAGTACCACATTTCGAAAGCTTCTATTCTCTTCTTGTCCAAACTATTTATCGTCCATGTTTCACTTCCATACATGGCTACACTCCATACAAATACTTTCAGAAACTACTTCCTGACTCTTAAATCTATACTCGATGTTAACAAATTTCTCTTCTTCAGAAAAGCTTTTCTTGCCATTGCCAGTCTACATTTTATATCTTCTCTACTTCGACCATCATCAGTTATTTTTCTCCCCAAATAGCAAAACTTCTTTACTACTTTAAGTGTCTCATTTCCTAATCTAATTCCCTCAGCATCACCCGACTTAATTCAACTACATTCCATTATCCTCGTTTTGCTTTTGTTGATATTCATCTTATATCCTCCTTTCAAGACACCGTCCATTCCTTTCAACTGGTCTTCCATGTCCTTTGCTGTCTCTGACAGTATTACAATGTCATCGGCAAACTTCAAAGTTCTTATTTCTTCTCCATGGATTTTAATACCTACTCCAAATTTTTCTTTTCTTTCCTTCACTGCTTGCTCAATATACAGGTTGAATAACATCGGGGATAGGCTACAACCCTGTCCCACTCCCTTCCCAACCACTGCTTCCCTTTCGTGCCCCTCAACTCGTATAACTGCCATCTGGTTTCTGTACAAATTGTAAATAGCCTTTCGCTCCCTGTATTTTACTCCTGCCACCTTTAGAATTTGAAACAGAGTATTCCAGTCAACATTGTCAAAAGCTTTCTCTAAGTCTACAAATGGTAGAAACATAGGTTTGCCTTTCCTTAATCTTTCTTCTAAGATAAGTCATAAGGTTAGTATTGCCTCACGTGTTCCAACGTTTCTACGGAATCCAAACTGATCTCCCCCGAGGCCGGCTTCTACCAGTTTTTCCATTCGTCTGTAAAGAATTCGCGTTAGTATTTTGTAGTTGTGACTTATTAAACTGATAGTTCGGTAATTTTCACATCTTTCAACACCTGCTTTCTTTGGGATTGGAATTATTATATTCTGTCTCATACATCTTGCTCACCAGATGGTAGAGTTTTGTCAGGACTGGCTCTCCCAAGGCTGTCAGTAGTTCTAATGGAATGTTATCTACTCCCGGGGCCTTGTTTCGACTCAGGTCTTTCAGTGCTCTGTCAAACTCTTCACGCCGTATCGTATCTCCCATTTCATCTTCCTCTACATCGTCTTCCATTTCCATAATATTGTCATCAAGTACATCGCCCTCGTATAGACCCTCTATATACTCCTTCCACCTTTCTGCTTTCCCTTCTTTGCTTAGAACTGGGTTTCCATCTGAGCTCTTGATATTCATACAAGTGGTTCTCTTTTCTCCAAAGGTCCTTTGATTTTCCTGTAGGTAGTATCTATCTTACACCTAGTGAGATAAGCCTCTACATCCTTACATTCATCCTCTATCCATCCCTGCTTAGCCATTTTGCACTTCCTGTCGATCTCATTTTTGAGACGTTTGTATTCCTTTTTGCCTGCTTCATTTACTGCAGTTTTATATTTTCTCCTTTCATCAATTAAATTCAATATATCTTCTGTTACCCAAGGATTTCTACTAGCCCTCATCTTTTTACCTATTTGGTCCTCTGCTGCCTTCACTACTTCATACCTCAAAGCTACCCAGTATTCTTCTACTGTACTTCTTTCCCCCATTCCTGTCAATTGTTCCCTTATGCTCTCCCTGAAACTCTGTACAACCTCTGGTTTAGTCAGTTTATCCAGGTCCCATCTCCTTAAATTCCCACCTTTTTGCAGTTTCTTCAGTTTTAATCTACAGTTCATAACCAATAGATTGCGGTCTGAGTCCACATCTGCCCCTGGAAATGTCTTACAATTTAAAACCTGGTTCCTAAATCTCTGTCTTACCATTATACAATGTATCTGATACCTTCTAGTATCTCCAGGATTCTTCCATGTATACAACCGTCTTTCATGATTCTTGAACCAAGTGTTAGCTATGATTAAGTTACGCTCTGTGCAAAATTCTACCAGATGGCTTCCTCTTTCATTTCTTACTCCCAATCCATATTCACCTACTATGTTTCCTTCTCTCCCTTTTCCTACTCTCGAATTCCAGTCACCCATGACTATTAAATTTTCGTCTCCCTTCACTAACTGAATAATTTCTTTTATCTCATCATACATTTCATCAATTTCTTCATCATCTGCAGAGCTAGTTGGCATATAAACTTGTACTACTGTAGCAGGCGTGGACTTCGTGTCTATCTTGGCCACAATAATGCGTTTACTATGCTGTTTGTAGTAGCTTACCCACACTCCTATTTTTTATTCATTATTAAACCTACCCCTGCATTACCCCTATTTGATTTTGTATTTATAATCCTGTATTCACCTGACCAAAAGTCTTGTTCCTCCTGCCACCGAACTTCACTAATTCCTACTATATCTAACTTTAGCCTATCCATTTCCCTTTTTAAATTCTCTAACCTACCTGCCCGATTAAGGGATCTGACATTCCACGCTCCGATCCGTAGAACGGCAGTTTTCTTTCTCCTGATAACGATGTCCTCCTGAGTAGTCCCTGCCTGGAGATCCGAATGGGGGAATATTTTACCTCCGGAATATTTTACCCAAGAGGACGCCATCATCATTTAACCATACAGTAAAGCTGCATGCTCTGTATATTTTCGTATTACAAAATGCTGCATATTTTTGTAATTACAAACATGTAAATTCAAATTCCACCAAACAAAGACATTGGTTTCCAAAGTATTTAAACTGAGACTGTGATGCCCTTTTGTAAGCCAATCATAGTTCATGTCACATGATCTCGCCAGCTGATGACAGCAGATATTCAGAGGATAGGACATGTGATGCAGTCAGCCAATAACCACATCACTGGTAAGAAGTGTGAACACAGAAATAGGGAAAGTTAATGGTTTAAATTAATATATGTAGTATAACTAAAAGAAAAGCTAAGCTTTCACTTATAATTAAATCTTGAAGATTAATAAGCTACAAGAGAAGCTAGACTTTCACATGTTATATTGGTCTTTGTGTGTGTGTGTGTGTGTGTGTGTGTGTGTTACACTGTAAGATACATCACACAAATGTGCCAGTAAAATTTAAAATAATGACATAAATTTCTGGTCTACTGGGCTCAAAATTCTTCTAAGTAGCTGCTCCTCAAAATGTTAAGTTTTAAACAAGAGTCAAACACTCTGTGATTTAAGAAATTCATTGCATATTCTCATACATAACGTAAAAGGAAATTTACTTTGAAAGTAATGCTTTTCAAACCACCATTCACAATATTTTCCCGAGACCTCTAAGAAACAGGTTCGTTTCAGCAACTGATACAGTGTGCCAGAAAACAGGCATTACTGCACTTGCGCAGCTACGACAGTGGAGGAAGCCCTTATGTTCCTATGTATAAAGCATTAAGATATATTAAGTCATAAAAGAAACAGGACATCAGAGGATACTCCAAGAGCATAGGAAATTCATAAACCATACTAAATTGTGTAAGTCAGCTTGAAGTGCACATTCGTATGTCAAGATCCACAATGAACTAGGCCCCAACCTGATATTATGCTTTTCAGTGTGGTTTTCGGGATGCAAATTTTCTTGGAGTACCAATACTGTACTATCCTGTGTATGGTTCTGTATTATGGCAAAATGCCATATGTGCCAGAAGATGAAAACGTGCACTTGAAATTTAGCCAACAGGAGGAACTGGCCTATACTGTGTAACGAAATGCTTCATTTCAAGTAAATTGACTGCCTCAGTGGAAAAGATCAATAAAAGCCAACCTTCTTTAGCAAACTGACAAAAATAACTTCATTGTTCAGCCAGGTGATTATTGCTTGACTGCCAAAAATGTGGAAATGAAATAAAATCAGAAAACAGCCTATCATAATTATGTGAATGTATTTTAACTCATTTGAGTGCCCCCAGTCACAGAAATCGTTTATGTTCCCATTTGACGTGGGAGCTATACACGAAGAGGAAACAGCAAAATCACTAAATATAAACATGGGTCACATGGAGACTACCCCCTCCCCAGTACAATTCAGACTGCTCTGTGCATGTGCGAATCTGGCAGCTTGGGCAAGCCACAAAAAAACTTTTCTGGTTAGCATGTGGCTTCAAGTAGCCAGAGAAGCGGGAGAAGGTATTGCTCATATGCAACTGAACTTCGCCCGCTGACAACTGCTGGAACGGACCTAATGTAAACAGTTGTGATGTCATGCTCATTGGAAGCAGTGTCTTGTTATGAAGTATATCATAGTCTTCATCCTAAGGCCTTTGACACATTTTGCCGTTGGCAGACACTTGCGTGCGCATGGTGTTTTGTTGTTGTAAATGGCACATTTTCTTTGCAACTAAAGTTTTATTTTCGTATTTTTCTCTTGTTTGTTTTATTGCTGCAATATTATTCTGCACTGATGGGATACAGCAATATTCTTTGTTAGACTATCAGTTCTTCCCAGTCAAAATTTAAAAAATTAAACTGAAAATTAAAACCATGAAAAATTCCCAGAATTCCGAATAATTTCCGGGTTTTTCCCAGTTTTCTCCTGGATGAAAAAATTCCTGGGTTTTTCCTCAATTTCCCAGTTGTCCTGTGGTGTACACACCCTGATAATTTAAAGTTCACAGAAAGCAACCAGCAACCAACAACTGCATTTTAAAAGACGACTAAGACTTTTGAAGAAACAGATTAAAAGGTCAGTAAACTTTCAATGTGAACCACTGACAGTGGGAAAACCACAAAAGGAGAGACTTTAAGCATTTCAGAAGTGGTCTTACAGAAGGATACTGAAAATTAAGAGAACTGATAAAAGGAAGAGAGGAACATGTGGAAAACACTGGGAAGAAGAAGGAGCATGATGGTAGGACACATGTTCAGACAACAGGAGAGAGAACCAGGTGGCATATATACCGATCCACCACCCTCAGGCGCGAGGGACAGCACTTCCACCTCGAGGGCGGCCGGGCCAAGCTGGCGCAGCTTCTCCAGGGCAGGTGTCGGATCCGCCCCCTCCTCCCCGGCGTCCCTCAGCAGTTTGCCAAACACCGTCAGGCTGGATGGTACCAGGGCACGACTGCTGTCGAGCTCTTTGCCTGAAAATTTATTTTGCACTACTGTATGCAAAATATTTTGGTGTCAAAAATTCAAACAAAAACTAGAAGGTATAGAGGGCAAACCTGAACTCAAGCGACAAAATTTCAGAGGTCGTTTAGCGATATTTTGGTACAATGGATGTGGTGTCTTGAGATGGTTCATTACAGATTAACTCCAATTCATTTGTTCTGTTACCTTCAGTTGTATCCGTACCTGTAGAGCACTAAAAATACCCACACAACAGCAAAAATGTCAATGGCATTCACTGTGTACCTTGTATGCAAACAAACTTGCTCCATTCACCCACAGTACTTGCTGTTGGTGACAGTAATGCCACCTTAACTCTATGCCCTCAAGTTTGCATTCAGTACTGCCCGATTCAGGTTTGTTTGCTGGCAGTGTTGGTTGTCATCAACAGTGACACACAGCTGTACGGATAGTTTTACTGATGAAGAGTTGACAGTATGCACCAAACTGTTTCTGCAGTGACGGCAATCACATCACCTGTAAACCTAGCCATACAGCTGTTTATCACTAACACTGCCAGAGAAGTACACAGTAGTACTGAGTGTACGCTTTGAGGCTAAAAGTAAAGTGGGAATTAGATATTGGCATGTCCCATGGATCGTAAATGCAGTCTCTCACTATAATATGGAACAAGTCAGTTTTACAATTTTAGTACAGTTTCTCAACGGGAAATGTGGCAACATGCTGAACACTTATATTATTCCATTACAGGACACTACTAAATCTACATAAATTATCCTATTGAGTAGGAAAGCAGATACAACTTCAATTTGTGTTTTAAGTTAATTATTTATATGAATATCACAGTGCTTTCTGTGCCACACTAACAATGGACACTGTAAATCACTCCTCTACTACTAGAAATATATCTATGAATGTTAATGTTGTTTTCACATTCTTCTGTGCAAGAAACACTTTTTTTCTCAATGATGAATTACCTATCAATATGATACCGTAAGATATTAGGAAATGAAAAAGTCCTTCTCCAAGGAAAGATTCCCGACAGTACTGATAATAGAACCCAAGTTCTCTGCTCACAGCTCAGCTACAGAGGTGGAAAGTTTGAATATTGTGAAAATGTTATTTTCTGTATGTATATTATTTGACAGAAACCTTGAACACACCTGGGATAAATAATTAAGGAAATACACTGGACACATTTAAATTAGTGAAGAGACATAAGCACACCTTCATATAAGCCTGAGTTTCTTCAATTTCAATATCTCCGGCACAATGCGAAACATTATGTGGAACGGATAAATAGACTGTTTCAAACAAACAGATTTACGAGTAAGCCTTCCTGTAATGCACAAAAGCTTTCTTGCAATGCCATGCATTGCTGTTCATGGAATATGTCTATGGTGCTCCAGAGCTGATTAAACAAACCCAAAATAATCATACAGTTCTTTGAATTTTTTCTATCTTTTCCATTAACCTACCAACGAAAGAGTCCCACAATGCTGAACAATATCCTAGAATTATTCAGTCAAAGGTTTTGGGAAGACCATCTTTTATGGCATTCTTGGAATAATACTCTGTCTAGTAATTATGTTCATTTCAACTAAGCTCATGTGACTACTTCTTCTTAAATAATTCTGGCTGAATATTCCTAGATATTTAAATTCTGGTAGTGATTCCACCTACATTTATACTAGCAGATCAAAGAAAGTGTATAGCTGAAACATGTAACACAATTCCAACAACAAAAATCATATCTGGAGTTTTTTCATACATCAAAGCTATTATTCTCTAGAGTATTTCTGGTTTGTCATTGCAACTACAAAAATACGTGATTTTTTTCACAAGACGTGTTTCACTTTATTGAGGTGAAGTATGTGTGTGTGTGTGTGTGTGTGTGTGTGTGTGTGTGTGCGCGCGCGCGCGCGCGCGCGCGCGCGCGCGCGTGCACCACCTGTCCTTTTTTCCCCCTAAGGTAAGTCTTTCCGCTCCCGGGATTGGAATGACTCCTTACCCTCTCCCTTAAAAACCACATCCTTTCGTCTTTCCCTCTCCTTCCCTCTTTCTTGATGAAGCAACCGTTGGTTGCGAAAGCTTGAATTTTGTGTGTGTGTTTGTGTTTGTTTGTGTGTCTAACAACATGCCAACGCTTTCGTTTGGTAAGTTACATCATCTTTGTTTTTAGATACATATGTAAATATAAATAAAACAATATTCACTGCTAAATGGTCAGTATTGGTAAACAATTAGTGACCTATCCCCGTTACGCACAGATGGCACTAAGCATCGATGGCTGGACAACTTCTCTGGTATGGCTAAGTAATATGTATGTTCTGAACATCTAAGACAAAGTTTGATAAAATTCAAGCCTTACAGCTAATGTTGTAACAGTTTCCATTTCTGTCAGTGTATGTAGAGCTGGTCCTGTATAAATAAACATGCAGGGGATGCTACTGACAGAGAATTACTCAACTATTAACTAAAACATACCTTTTTCAGTTTGCTTCTCTGATTCCACATCAAACTGGACTTCACCACTCAATGACGGGACAGTTGGCAAGAAGAATGGAGCTGACTTTACAGTTTTTGGTGGCTCCCTCGGTTTATTTCGTTTGCGGATCTACAAACAAACACAGAATCAATATTACAACTTGTGTTACAAATGTATTTACAACTTGCATTAAACACATATGGAAATGAAACAAATAAATAAAAAGATGGCTCCAATATAATGTTCAAGATTCTATGATGACAGAGGGAGGGGTTCTGGATTGGGTGCCTCTTCAGCACCTGCTGCCTTAAATGACAGAGAGACACACTGCAACTGCACAGCACAGTATAATAAAGTTTCTCAGGAAGGATAATATTTTCACCTCTGTAATTAGTAATTGTTTACTCCTGCAATTCCAGGACAGAACTGTTTAGTCACAGTATGTGAATCACTGATGTAAGGAATTTGAGAAAGAGGGGAGGGGGGGGGGGCACTAAGCCACCAGAACGAAGAATATTGAAGGTATTTGAAAAATTGTCGATGGTGATCAGCTTTAACCCGTGCTCGAAACCTCCCAGCATCTCAAAATCATTATGGAAGTTGTAAGGGAACTGTAACTGATACAGCTGGCCACACAGTTAGTTGATACACAGCATACCAAGAAAGGACACTACCATTCACACACAATACATGCCACATATGTCTTCCAGTTCCGATCAGCAGCCTTCAGATGCCACTCACATTACAGAACTAAATTCTACTTCCACAACGAGTCCGTCAACTTGTCACATCCATTCTTCGACAGTGATTTCATCTGCCTCATGGAGCACTGACAATCAGGACTACTTCACATCTTCACAGTACAGCACAGATTGAGATCTTTCTGCCAGATGTGGATGTAACGAGACGCATCGTCAACACTCGGCCGCTTTTGTACCACCAACAGTTCCACGAGTTCAGCAGTTCTGGATAGTTCTGCAGATTCTACAGGTCTCTGCAGCCCATCTAAGTTCATGCAGCCATTGCCTGCACCAGACACAGCCACTGACAGACATAATCAGTTACCATTGTAACAGCCACAATTTACAAAGTGACAGTGGGAGAATTAGATGCCAAGACCAATTATGAGGGGCATTTAATAAGTAACGCAATACCTTTTTTTTTCCTCAGCTAAAATCAGTTGAAAAAAAATGTAGAATCTGTTGTGGGACATCGTAGAATATTCTCATTTTAGACCCTACAGTTTCGCGAAGTTCCGACAGGCAGCGACACTATACGTAGGCTTCAAAATGATGTCTACAATGGAGGTGCATTCCAGAGTGCTGTCACCGAGTTTGTTTCGGCGGAAAGTCAGAACACTGCACAATAGGCACTTGCCGAATGTCTGCGGAAACCTGGCAGTGAAAAGGAGCACGGCGAGTCGTCGAGTAAGGCGTCTGTCATCACAGCAACAATGTCACGCAAACCTGTCCAATCTCCTGCTTGCCGGCCACCCGCGACTTCTGCTATGTCGGAACATGCGATCACACTTATCCGAGGTGACCTGTGGATCGTAATCGAAGAACCTCGCTGCTCAACTGGACATCTCTGGTGGTAGTGCTGACACACTCATCTACCAGCTCGGGTACTCAAAGGTGTGTGCCCACTGGATTTCTCGTTGCCTGACAGGAGACCATAAGGAACAATGTGCACTCACCTGCACGGAATTAACTGCACGTTACGAGGCTGATTGTGACAATGTTTTGTCCGATGTCATCACAGGTGATGAAACACGGTTTCACCATTTCCAACCAGAAACAAAATGGCATTGTGTGGACTGGCACCACACCACCACTCCTCTGAAGAAAAAGTTCAAAGCCACACCCTCTGCCAGTAAAGTCATGGCGTTGGTCTCCCGGGACTCTGAAGGGGTATTCTGTTTGATGTCTTCCCTCACAGTGCAATGATCAACTCTGAAGTGCACTACATGCACTGCACTACTCTCAGGAAATTGAAGAAACGACTTTAGCACATTCTTCACCACAAAAATGCAAATGAACTTCTCTGTGACAACACAAGGCCTCACACAAGTCTGCGCATCGGAAAGGAGCTCACAAAACTTCATTGTACTATTCTTCTTCATCCACTCTACAGCTCAGATCTTGCTCCTTCTGACTTCCATCTGTTCATCCCAATGAGAGATGCACTCTGCGGAGGAGCAGTACACGGATGATGCGCAGATTATTGATGTGACAAGTCGTCAGCTCCGATGTCAACCAATAGTGGTACCGTGTGAACAGGCACGCCGTCCCAGTATGGCAGTGTAAGGTCATCACATTAAATGGAGATTATGTTGAAAATAGGGTTTTGTAGCCAAAAGAGTGCAGAACAATATGGTGTACTGGAATCCTCAATAAAATCAACCTGCTTTAAGAAAAAAATATGTTGCATTAGTTATTAAATGGTCCTCATACATACAGTCATTTTGACTTGATTATACACTGCCACAGACAGCAAAGTCTGTATAACATTTTAGATAGTCAGTTCTTATCAGTTGTGTCAGGTAAAGTGGAATGCATGAAGCTACCACACAAGTTGAGTACTACCAATGCATATATGGCAAAAATAAATTATATTTATTGCTTTACATAGCGTTGCCACATTTGTATTCAAGTGTCATCATATGATGATGTGGATGTATTATGGATATTTACTAGCGAGCATATACTGCTACCTTCTAAAGAACAATGCTAGGGAGCTCTCTTCCTCCTACCGCAGGTCAGGGTTAGGTTAAACTGAACACCAAGTTACAACATCCCAACAATACCCTCACTAAACAGTGACATTGGTAGCTCATTTCCGGGGGCTGCAATATTTCTGGCATGCTTCAATATTTTGGACATCTTAGTTCCATGCCAGCAGTTGGGGAATCCCAGGCAGATTGTGTGCACTTTTGAGACAACGGGGTGAGCCAGTCAATAGTTGGCAGTCAGGGTGACAGACGAGATTAGACCCACAAGGGCAAATAGAAGTTTAATTTGAAATATAAAGAGTTTGAAAGTGATAAGAAGTAGTATTTGAGTCATACTCGTGGTTGGATGTTCATGGGAAATAATTTTGTAAAGCAGAAGTGTGCAGAATCCCGAGTTTTAAGCACTTGTGAGTTATGGGTATTGAGTGATACATTATGGCAACCATTAGTAGCACTTGGCAAACTAACTTCTTTGTAAGTTGAATACTGAAAGAATCACGGACAACTCATGCTGTGAAATATGAAATAGTTAGGAAACTGACTTGGATGTCTAAGCTGGACTGGTGATGTGGGACAGAGAGAGACTGATGAGGGACAGTTTACTTCCTAAAAGTGAAATAAAAAACTGTTTAATTTGAGTGGCATTTATAATTACAGAACAATCATCAAATATATTTTCCCATTCAGTTTGGTTTAGGCAAACAGTTCAATTTAACATCTGCCTCCATATCTGTTGTAATAGACTTCTTTCACTTGTCCAATCACCATAACCTCGAGTGCACACTTTAATTACTGAAAGACGCAGATAAGGAGGAACTGGCGTTGGGAAAGGTGTACGGAACAAAGTTTTGAGAATGAATTTTCATTCTGCAGTGGAGTATGCTCTGATCTGAAACTTCGTTAAACACAGAACGTTTGCCACTTTCGGGCAATGCTCTTACACAACAAGCTATCCACGCATGATTCACGATCAGTTGTCACAGCTTTATTTCCTCCAGTTAAATAAAATTTAAATTCAATTGTAGAAAAGACAGGAATAGGTGCTTAAGAATTGAGGAAAATTGCAAGCAAGCAACTGAAGTAAGATGTGTGTAAATTATGGACTACGCTTTCGACAGTTTACAATAGTGTTGACACAAACTACTAGGAAATTTTTGTTATTTAGACTGTGAAATTAAGTCCAAAGCAGAAAGGATATAAAATACAGGCTGGCAATAACAATAAATGTTTCTGAGAAAGAGAAATTTGTCAACATTAAGAATAAGATGGTGAGGTAGGAAGTCTTAAACCTTTATTGTCTGAACTATCAGATACATATAAATTTCCATTTTTTCATGGATAACAACAGTAAATAGCAACAAAACAACAGCAATTTTTTTAATTTTTTAGCATTTCACAAGGGTGGTACTTTTGAGTACCGTCTGGCCTTCCAGTGGCTTGCCGAGCAACAGTTCTCAGTACAGCACTTTTTTTTTAAAGTAACAGACCCAAATGTGTTAGAATACACAACAGCTACAAATCAATGAACATTAGGAAGGTAATTACAGAGTTAGTAGATGGAGTTTCGCAAAAAAAAAAATTATTTTCATTGCAGCAGAGAAATACTGCGCAAAATAAACATTTTGAGTTTGCCCTTTCTTTTAGGGCATACTTCTTTAGCTGATAGCTAAAATGGCCAAATTAACGCCTTTCTTTCCTAATTTTACATCCTGTGGAACTAATTTCTTCCTTTTGTTTCATGTATTTTGCTTTCTCTCAAAACTTACCTTGCAGCTTTTGGACTGATATGCTTTGCATTCATCTGTCTAGTTGGTCACTGAGCAACATTTCTCCCCAACTCCAGAAGTGAAATCTTTCTGTACAGCTCACAGTAGAGTACTAAAGGACTAAGAAACACTTTTGGATCTTCTTCCCAGCCCACAAGCAGATCTAAGACAGCCAGCATGGTTCAAAAATTCCTTATTACAACTGTAGTCCTTTATTACAGAAAAGCACTGAATGTTGACATTAATGGCTTTCTCCTGCTTTCTGAAGACAAATATTATTTCTGTTCCATGATAACTGGAAGCTTGAGACCCAACTTTGTTGTCTTTCAACAAAGAATCCCAATTCCACAGAATGAGATCCTACAATGAAAGTAATCATTTCATTTCCTTAGAAGGTAAAAGGCTGATGGTAAACTTTCCCTTTTACTCCTCACTATGGCACAAATCCAAAATTTTCTCTACTTTTGCCCTCCAGGCAGGAAAAAGTACATAAAAAATTATAAAAATCTTGTCTCCTGTTTTTTCCCCAACATTTCTTTGAATAACCTAAAACTACCCTCACACACAATTTTCAAATTCCCTCTCCAAAGCTTCACTTCCCCCTTGATAAAAATCAAAGGCCAGAACATAGCCTTTCTGGTCTGCAATACAATACAGTCTGTAACCCATGTTGTACAGATTTCATTGCACTGTATTGGCTGACAGAGTTTTTCCTGTTGAAGAAAATAACTGAGTTATCTTTATTTCCTCCACCTTCTGTCAGTTTTAGTCTCAGACATCTTTCTACTTTTGAGATGGTTTTCATGTAAGCAGTCATTCATCCCTTGTTTTTCATACTGCTCTACAGTTTCAGATAAACTGATTTCAAATTCCATTGGTACACATTCTATTAAAACTCCAAAAATTGCATCAAAACCTAAAACTTTTTCAAAAATCTTGTCCAAATCTATATATAACAGATTATTAGCATCATTTGAATCAGTATTATTGTCTGCATCATTCCCTACTTCCATAACATCATTATCATCTGGCGAATCTTTTAGAAGAGCTCCAACAATTCTATCATCTGTTAGTATTGCCAATGCCCAAAAAGTGGTACTTCTCTGTGATGTAGCACTTACAATAATGACAACTGTGCTAAGACCAAAAGTCTTCTGCATCTAGGTTGACAGCAAAAAATATTAACAAAAGTGACAAACCACACCTGTGTGGCAGTAAACAAAAAATGCACATATGGCCAGAAGGTACTCTACAATACCACGTGGTTTTCTGCTTATTTCATAGATAAAAAGCACAGTTTTAACAAAAGAGCTGCACAAGAAGAAAAGAGGACCTAACCTTCATTATACCTTTGCTAGTAAACACAAAAATTGCTAACAACTGTGTGACCGTAAATAAAATAAGAACAGTCTCTACAAAGCAAACCTGCAGCTGTCACCAACGACTAAGCAAACTAACACTTTGACTAGCAAATAAGATGTAGAAGGCAGTGAAGTGTTTCTACGATAAATATCTACTTAAATGTACTCGCCAGTCTGGGATCAGTCTCAGACTTTGTTGATCAGCCTTTGTAGATTGCAGTAGCTATGCAGAGATGCAGAAACATTACTATTGTGGAGGCTGCATGAAACCAGTCTTCAGATGGAAGAGAACAACAACAAAACAACAACTTTGCAAGACACATACCACATCAAGCATAAGCAAATTCTGCCAGCGCACAGCTGCGACCCCAGACAGAGTGGCCAAGCCCTCTGATATCTGATCTGGAGACTGTGGCCTCTCCACGTCTTCTCCATCCTCATCTCTGTCAGGTGCATCGAGATCTTCAGCACTGATATTTGCACCTTCGTCTGGGGCAGAAACTGGCAATGTGACGAGTGCCTCCGCCTCACTGTCCTCCAGTGGATCGAGAGGATGCAGTGCGATGTGCTTGAAGAGGGCTCTGTTCGCCCACAGAAACACACCCATGTAGTCCACGTGTGTCGTCGCCAGCAGGTCGCCGACAGCTGAGAAGCTGATAGATGTGCACGCTGAATCGGTCTGGGAGAGGAAAGAAAACCAATGAACACACATTTGTACGATTCTTACAAGTATATTAAACACAAATGATGAAATACTTTAATTGTGTGCAAGACAATACCCCATTCACTCTATACACTAGACTCTCGCTAATTCGGCCATTCCTAGCACATACGGATGTCAGATTAGTGGAAATGCTGGATTATTGAGTGTCTGAAATTTATTTTATTCATTTATTTTGTTTTTTATTCATTTTGAAAACACAGGGGATATAGTGTACTGTACTTTATTAAACCAAAGGATACAATTTTAAAACATATACTTTACTAAATCCAAAAATACATTAATTTTCAAAAGAAAACTTAGTCCTTGAGTGTACAATATACTGTACATAATTATACAGTCATATCACTCACTATGAAACATGTACCTATTTTTTAACTGTCGCAATGACGATAAGCGATGGTGGCAAGCTTTATCATGCAACCACTTTACAAGCATTACATCGGTACTGCATGTATCTGATTGTTGCATAATGTACTCGAGGAAGACCTTGGCAGCTTCAGCAGTGTGAGAAATCTTCATGCTCTCTCCTCCTGTTTCCTCTTCTTCATCACTTTCATCATTACTTTCTTGCATGCTTTTGATTATTTCTTCATTTGTTACGAGTTTGGTCCGTATCACAGTTTCCCTCATTCAGCCATTTAGTAACATCTTCATCATCAATTTCTTCTCCTCCTGGAAGGTTGTGAAATATATCAGTGTACAAAGTACTGTAACTGATAATTCTGAATTGACTGGCTCATTGCTGTCACTCACTACTGGATACAACTCTGCATCAATGGATGGTCACAATTTTCTCCAGCTCTTCATTATGGTAGCACTCTCCACTTTATCTCATGCTTCAGTTGTCTGGAAAACATCATGTATGTTAATTGCTTTCCACACCTTCAGCATAGTCTTCATAGAGTCGTTTTCACTTTCGTGCAGCAAGGAGACGAGAAGTGAATGGTGATAATAATGTTTAATTGACTCCAAAATTCCCTGGTCCATGAGCTGAATTAGGGCTGTCACATTGGGTGTGAGAGAGAGTGCTTGTATACCATCGGACTTTAGAGAAACATCTGGAGGATGACTGGGAGCATCAATTATAAGGATAGCTTTCAGTGGAAACTTTTTCTCCTTTAGCTCTTTTCTTGCAGCTGGTACAAACATTTCATGGAACCACCGAGAGAATATTTGTCTGTCCATCCACACTTTCTTCTCAGCACAATACTGCTCTGGTAGAGTATTTATGTCAGCGTGTTGAAAACAATGTGGATGTTGGGATTTTCCAATCACCATAAGTCGTAGTTTATGACTCACATTTGCATTACAACTCGCCATTAATGTTACGCGCTGTCTCTGTTGCTTGTAACCACGAGCTTCCTTCTCGTTCTTGGCAGCTAATGTTTTTGAAGGAAGCATCTTGTAAAAAGGGTCCTGTTTCATCAGCATTACACAAGGCATCAGCATTTAAATCTTCTTCTTCTATTATCGCCCGTATCTTGCTTACAAACTCATCAGCGTCCTTATCGTTCGCTGAGTGACTTTCCCCGGTGACTATCAGCTGCCGAATATCATGTCGTTTTTTCCAGTTTGATAGCCATCTTTCACTAGCTGCAAACAAGTTACTACCGCCAAGTTGTCTGTTAAATGCAGCTGTTTTTTCCTTTATAATTGGGCCACTGACTGTAATTCCTTTACTGCGTTGTTGTATGAACCATCTATAAACATCTACATCAAGTTCTTCATTCTCACTCTTTTGCATAACCTTCCATTTTCCCAACTTACTACCCATTTGTGTTGAGTACTGTCGAATAACATCATCTTTCTTTTTGATGTCATACAGAGTTGCTCATCCAGCACAAAACTCAGCAACAACGGCTTTCTGTGAAGAACTTCGATTTAACGTATCTAAAATTTCGAGTTTCTGCTTGAGGTCTAGCATAACGGGTTTCCTTTTAGAAGCCATGAATCCGAACTGTAAAGAAAGCTACAATTTCAAATACAGTATATAAAGCATCTTTTAACTAAGCATTGTTGCACATGATAATTCATTGTGTGTTTTTGGATGTGCACTGGATTAGTAAGAGGCCGGAGTAATGAGGGCCAGATTAGCAAGAGTCTAGTGTACTTCTCTCTCTCTCTCTCTCTCTCCCCCCCCCCCCCCCCCAGATGTGCACTTTGAGAACCTGCGAACTTGCATGTATTGGCTACCCATAAACAGCATAATAGAAGCATTTGTTCACATTTACCTTTGCTCATGCTTATTTACCACTTCTCACTAAACTAAACATCCCACTGAGTGTGAAATATGCCCTGTGATTTATTTCCTACATGCAGAAGATATGAATGTAGTAATCTTTTCATATTTTTGGGCCACAGTCATGTAATAATGTCTGAATATTTCCATCATTTGACTGTACAAACTTCTTTACTTTATACTAAACAATGGAAAATCCAGGATGGAATATAACAATACCAGAGAAGTGTGAAACATTTCACTGTCTGCCACTCCCACCATACTATCCCTCCCCTCCCCGTCCCAGCCTCTTCCTTACCCCCACCCAGTCGCCACTCCCATCATGCACTGGTGCTGCAGCTCGCAGTGTAGTTACAGCTCTCTGAGACTGCAGATGTGTGTGCAAGTTGATGTGCAACATAGACTTTCAACCTATGCTGTTCATCTTTGGCCACCAGTCAGCCAGTAACTTCCATAGGATATTTTCAGACCATGCTCACTTCACATGTAAGTACTGTATTGATGTTTATTCTGTGGCTAGTTTTTCTATGGATGAAAGACATGTTTGCTACCTGTCTGCCATACATTTTGGTGATTTTCGAGCGCGCGCGCGCGCGTGTGCGTGTGTGTGTGTGTGTGTGTGTGTGTGTGTTTTGCTGACAAAGGCCTTAATGGCCGAAAGCTATAATTGTGTGAATCATTTGTTGTACCTATCGCATCTCAGAATCTCCGCTATATGGTGAGTAGCAACTTTCCTTCTCTGGTATTGTTTCTTTATATTACTATCACGATTTTGACCTTAAGCCATTATAAATTACAACAATGAAAATTTTTTTTTACACATGCATAGAAAGTGAAAAGGATCAAAATTTAACATAAGTATGCCATGCCAACGTCAGATTAAAATTTATGAAAGAAATACTACTTACATGTTGGGTACAATTAGAATTTGTTAAGAGAAGTCGTCATCAAGGTCCATTGAGCTGGGAGTCCCAGAATGTAGATAAGTGCAAAATCACCAAAATGTATGGCAGACAGGTAGCAAACATGTCTTTCATCCATAGAAAAACTAGCCACAGAATAAACATCAATACAGTACATGTGAAGTGAGCATGGTCTGAAAATATCCTATGGAAGTTACTGGCTGACTGGTGGCCAAAGATGAACAGCATAGGTTGAAAGTCTATGTTGCAGAATCCAAAAGATGCAGAACTAAGACATATTCATACATCTTTGAAAGAAATATGTTTTTTGTGAATATATTTGTAAATACATCTTTGAAAGAACAGTCTTATCTGTGAATACAAGGTGTAAACACTATGTCTATAGCACAAAAACATGACATCATGTCAAAAGGAGTACCCTAAGTCATATAATGGTTTAAATGATAAATACGCACGCGTCAGTGCAGTGTAGAACAACTATAACCATGACAGAATACAACCATCTCTTTGTCTTTAAATATGTCTGCTTGTGTCTGTATATGTGTGGATGGATATGTGTGTGTGTGTGTGTGTGTGTGTGTGTGTGTGTGTGTGTGTGTGCGCGCGCGCGCACACGAGTGTATACCCGTCCTTTTTTCCCCCTAAGGTAAGTCTTTCCGCTCCCGGGATTGGAATGACTCCTTACCCTCTCCCTTAAAACCCACATCCTTTCGTCTTTCCCTCTCCTTCCCTCTTTCCTGATGAGGCAACAGTTTGTTGCGAAAGCTTGAATTTTGTGTGTATGTTTGTGTTTGTTTGTGTGTCTGTCGACCTGCCAGCACTTTCATTTGGTAAGTCACATCGTCTTTGTTTTTAGATATAATCTTATAATAAAGTGGATCTATGTGTCATACATAAATATGCCACAGAAAATTATGAAAGTTTGCCATTACAATATTATGAATTGTAACCAAAACGTTGTAGTAAATCAAGACCACAGGGTGGGAACTTGAGTGTCTCCCACTTGAGTTGATGTAACTTCTGCATTACATTTGAATCATGGGGTGTGCATTATCATGAAGCAGCAGCACCCCTTGTCCACAACAGTAATTTTTGACAGACATGCTGCGCCATACAGATTCTTCATTCTCCAATTGATGTCTACTAGTGTTTGTCCTTCGGTGGTCAAAAAAAAGAATGACAGCACCTTGGTCCTGTTTCGACACACTTGCTCAGAAAATCACCATAGTTCACGTTTTCACATTTACCGGAAGCACATCAGAATGACACGAATACCAAATAATCCCTTGCATACGTGTCACTGTTCGTATATGGCATTTTCCCACTTGGTGTATGATATATGTATATAATAGGCATCAAAATACTTGTCAGGGACTTGTTTACCACCTAATAATGGTTTATTAACGAATAAAAACTGTTGATGCAACTGGAATTGGTAACTGTCTTGAAAGTAGAAGCGTGTGACTCAATTTCATACATCATAATTGACATTTTTGGAAAGCCTGAAGCTGTCATTCATTATTTAAACAATGGAACACTGCAACAGTTACAAATTTTTTTCACACTTAGCGTGACAGTTTTCCATAATTTTTTCAGGTTGTCAAGTGCAAATATTTACATAAGTATTTTGTGTAGTGTTTTCATTTGTTTTGTTCTGCATCTCTCTTGCACAGTAGTCACCTTTTTGAGGTTATCAGGTACTTTACTTCCTCAGTTATGCAGAAAACCACACAAACGCAAACTATCACTCGCATTGTTTGTGTAACATCACAAAAAAATACATATGTGAATACTGCACTTGATAGTGAGAATAAATTCTTGAAACACATTTTGCTCACCGTGAAAAAATACGTAATTTGCATTGTGTTTAAACCAAAAACATTTCAGCAATGCAAAGTGAGTGAAGGTGTCAACTGGTGCTTCAAGTGGCAGAAGGACGACAGACGCTAAACATAGTTTGACAAAGGTGTCACGATAATCACAACAACTGCAGATGTGCAGTAGAGACAGTTTGTAAATTGTGCTTGCTCGTGGTATCTTTATTAGAACAAACCTAGCTACTTCCACCGGCACCAAGCCAAATAGAGCTTGGCATCAGCTGGAGATACGGCACATTAATTCCAGGAACGTAAAATTGGGGTTATACTGTACCTACATTGCCTGCATCAGAGTCATGTTACACTGCATATATGCTGCAGCAACACCCCTAAACAGGAACTTCCAGATTGCTCCTTACACATGGACCTCAGATAGAGATAAGACATCAACTTCCTTTTCATATTCTGGACCATATAAACAGAGAAGGAGTTCACTAACTTTGTCCTTTAGCCCTCTATATATTGGTGCATAATGCTAAGGATATCCAAACAATTTTCTTTTGTGTGGGACCCTTTCTCTTTTAAAACATTCTGTCTGAATGAGAAGTTTAACCTAAAAAAAAGACTTATCTCATATCTGTAATCAAAGGAATTTTGCCACTGGTGACAGTGGCTCCCTTATATTTTCAATTATCGGTTCCGCTACTCCATCTTTTCTCTTCCTGTTAATGTGTAGGCCACTTGTGTCTCCCCCTACCCAACAGCAGCAACTCACACAGCATCAATGTGAACACCACCTACGTTAGCAGTAATTTGGCCAGCACCTGGTTAACTTGCCCAGGCTCATACAGGGTGGATCATATTGCTGCAGAACCTCAACAATGCCCACAGATGTATGTGCGATTGTTGTAGATAGCTTCTCATTGGTACATCAACGAAGTTTGATAAGAAAATAGGTTAGAACATTTCAAGGCAGCTGTACTAATATTCATGATGAAATCTTAAGTGGGTGACCATCTGTCTTCACTAATCACTTGCTGCAGAAAGTTGCTGTGTTATCTAGTGACTTTCCTTAAGTTTCACGATGTGTTCATTACGAAATTCGTACAGAAAACAAACTACTTGTTTCCCCTATGTATTCTCATGAAGCTCAGTAAATAAGGTGTCACATTTTTAAGCTGAATTGACACTGGGGGCAAAACATGAGAGATCCATGTTGCAGAAAAATCAAAAAAAGAAAAATTTAAGATCACCAAAGACAGTGAAATTACACAACAGATTTTTAAGAGACTGTAATTCAGAAGTCCGTTCTTTGTTCTTTTGTAGAAATTATGTTAAAAACTAGACGAAATTATAAACTTTTTCTAATAATAAAATTGTTTTAAAAAAGTACATGCCCTTGTCTGACACAAAAATTATATTTATTTAAAAAGCATGTCTCACATTTATTTATTTTTCCTCATACATTATTTTTAATTTGGAGTCCAGATTTTGTGCAGTGCATAAGACACACATATCCTTACCTGAAACGAATCAACAAGTTTTCCCGAAGGAAGATCCCACGTGCGGATACGGCAGTCAGTGCCGGCAGTAACCAGCCACCGTGAGTCGGGACTGAAAGCCCCGTCTGTGATCTGCGCACCCGGGTGTCCGGCCAGCTTCCGCACCACTGTGCGACTCTCTGTGTCTGCCACCGACACTGAAAAGTCTTCCAGGGCAATGGCAATCAGAGACGACTCGTGATGTGTCCGCAGGAACAGTGGTCGCTCATCCAGGTCCACTTTCGACAGTGGCTTTGTACCTGATAACAACACATTCATCTTCAGTAAAATCCCTCAGAGACCAGAAAATTTCTTAAAGGAAGTTATTTTCCTCTGTACACTTTTCTTTTGTTTTCAAATAAACACTTTATTTCAGTATTTAGAAATTAACTATGCCTCTGTGAGAATTATCAAACTATAGCACAATAAAAATTGTTATGATTGAAGTATGTTATGTTCAACACATTACTGGAATGGAAAAGCAATGAGACAGCATTCTTAATATGATGGTAGGCAGGAAGAGTAGGATTTAACATCCTTTGAAGTCACAGGAGAGGGAGCACAAGCTCAAATTTCTTCAAGGATGGGGAAGGAAATTGGCTGTGCCCTTTCTAAGGAACCCTCCCAATTTACGGAAATCTCACAAAATCTAAATCTGGATGGCCCGACACACATTTGAACCACTGTCTTCCCAAATGTGATTCCAGTGTGCTAACCACTGCATCATCCTGCTTCATCCTAATAAAGAGTTTCATACAACCATTGTAGGTGTGGGCACCACTGTACCAAATATAAAGTCTATTTGTAAATGGAAAAAAACATGGCCATTATGTGGGTTTTTCCACTGTACCAGCATATGTAACACACTGAAATAAATTACCATATATAACTTACTTTAATGTGTTATACTGGAGAACTAACATTACATTAGTGCTACTAACATATTTTACAGTAACCGTCACAAACTGAATTTATCCTCCACACCTTGTCCAGAAACAGATCTCCCATGCCCACTGACTACCCACAAAAGAATGCCCCCATTGTGACTTAGTAACACATAGGACTGGAGCAACTGAATCACTTTCTCCGCAATGGCTGCAACTATCACTCATCATTGCGTGAAATGAGTAATATCCTCCCCACCCCTCTCACAGTGGCAGCCCACTGATCCCGATCTATCCCCTTCTCCCCCCCTCCCCAACCCATACAACAGTCTTGTCCATCCCCATTCCACCACTACCCTCAACACATTGCCTCATATCCATCATAAAGACCCAGGTGCAAGACCTGCACATACATAGCCTCACTACTGCCTACTCCAGTCCTGTCACAAACATTGCCTCCAGGCTTCTTGCCATCAACAGCATCTTTTCTGAATAGTGCAGGTAGAAGCTGACAATCCAACATATCCTTTGCTACTGTAACCCATCTGGCATCATCCTTTGCTAGTCAGTATCCCCACCTGCCCCTCCCTACTCCCACATGCGTCCCCGATTCCCCCTCATGCTTACTTGCACTGTCCTTTCCCTGCCTCAACTTATAAACAAACCCATGCTCAGCATACCCCAACACCCTGCTCCTACCCTGCTATAATTCCCCACCCCACATTTCTTATGAAATCCAATACTCAACCCCTTTAGGTGTACCTTCCCACTAATCGACCACTGGTACCTCCTCTACATGGTGAGTAGCAACATATTCTAACTCATATTGTTCTCATTGCATCCTGAGTTTTCCTTTGTTTGTACAAGGGTATGTTAAAAAGTACTGCCTCCAAATTTTTATGTAAAAACTCTTAGAGATTTTTATATAAAATGAACTTTATTAACATCCTACATCACTACTGACGCCCACATATTTATTTTTCAACATAGTCACCCTGGTGACTAACATGTTTCTCTCAACAGGAGACCACTTTGATGATACCATCACTTTAGGATGTTTAACTTTGTTGACAGAGCCACAACCTTACCTCTGCTTGCACCGTTTCATCACTAATAAAGTGAAGTCCTCAAACATGTTTGTTAAGTTTTGGAAATGGATGAAAATCGGATGGGGTCAAGTTGGGACTGCCTTGGGGGTGGGGAGATCGATGACAGTGAACCCAATGCATCAGATTTCTGTAGATGTTGCAGCACTCATGCATGGCCTGGAATTTTCAATCTGAAGGAGAGGGTACTCCATGTGGGAACGAACATTTCATATTCAAAACTTTATTTCATTATGCTGTTATCCACACACAGACATAGTGACGTTACATACCGCCAGGTTACAAGCTACAATTATGAGCCTTCTAGTGGCAGAAGGCAGCAAATATGTAGACACGAAGAATACAGATTTTGAAGGTTAACAACGTTTCTTTTATTTAAAAAGCTTTAAGAGTTTTCACATAAAAAATTTGGAGGCATTACTCTTCACCAAGCCCTCATATTTTCCCCCTACCCCGTCCCTTTACAGATCGCTACTTTTGTTTAATGTCACAGTTGCATTAAGGTCCTAGCTGCCGGAGATAGCGGTCGTGTGTGTATGAGGTGTGCTTTCTTGTGTGGATGTGTGTGCATTTTCTTTTCTGAAGAAGGCTTTGACTGACAGCTAAAAGTGTAACAGTTTTTTCACTGTGTCTGGCTGCAACTTAACATGCCTTCTTTATGGCAAGTAGCAATCCATCCTTTTTGTAGTACCGTTAATAAGTGGAATGTAGTTTCATGGATGTCTGTGAATATACAAACCAATAATGGAGGAGTTGTCAATAGAAAATTGCTTGTTCTCTAACTTCACTACATTACTAACAAGGCATCTAACTTGTTCTGGTGGTTTCTTCAATGTGTATCCTTATATCCGACTCACTGTTCTAATAACGTTAAAACCTAGAAGTTTACGTGAATATTGTCTCTACTCCTGGTATTATATTCATGCTTTGTACCATATTTTGAGAAAAAAAGAAATACTGGAAATGACATAGGACAGTAATAAGCGAATATATACAGTGAAACAGTTGTCAAGACACCAAGTTATTAAAAGACAGACCATTCAATTTCAAATAGCAAACTTCATTCTTAAAACACATTTCTGCATTTTGAACATATGCTCTGCGTATGTCAAATTTTCTAAAAAGATGGTACCATAACTCATTAGTGTGTGGAAATATGCAGGATAAAAAAGTTTCACCGTCACCATTTTTACATCATCTACAGCTGTTGTCATCCATACTTTCCTCCCACGTGACAGAAGTATATGATAAATCTTCATAGAAGTTCATATTAGCAAGTGTAAAAATAAACACATTTTGAGGGTGCTAATAATGCAGTATTTGCGAGTACGAAGTCAAGCATGTGGGTAATATTTAAGGTCTGCCAACACTGATGGATAGTGCAATCTTAACCTCTTCAGGAGTGCTAGCAATTTATTGCAACAGATAGAAGTAAACAAAGTTAATGTACCAATAAAATTCTAAAATAAGGTTAACACACAATCAAATAATTTTTTAACTTACGGCTTTAGTACAGATTTTACATTACGAGACCACACCTTTACACTTGAACCGCCAAAACCGAAGCATACTATCTGCACCCACAGTGACTGTAACCTGGTTGAGGGTGTCAGTAGCGACGCCCCTCACGGCCCCCGTGTGAGCAGTAGGGGTTCCATACGTGTCCCTGTGGATACCCGACTGGATGTTGAAACGATCCACGTGGCCAGAACTCATCCCGACCACTGCAAAGTTGCCACAGCGAGTGATGCACACGCACGTCGCATAGGAATTAGAGAGAGATCGGTCACCCTTGAAATTGTTAAACCTGGAACACAATTGTAAACAGATCTGCATACCTATTTGTCTATGAGTAAAATTACAATAACTGACTATCAGTATAAAAATTAACTAACTAACTTAGCTAACAAAACAAACTGTCAGGTAACACCAAGGTTGCCTGTTAAGTTTTTTACATAACCAATAATAGATAAATACACTTTTTTTGTACAAATCATTATACTGTTTGTCACAGTATTTGCCTTAAAATTTATTTAATTAGTATGGGTTTGGATCAGTTTTCGAAAAAACATTTCCACTCTGACATTGATAGTGCAAGAATGTGACTTTGGAAGGGTTCTACATCTTACTATCTGTCAGGATTGTAACTTCAGGGACTCCGGGAGGTGTGGCAGCCACACATCAAACCAGCCTTCTGGTTTAATGTAGGAGTCGGTGTACCAGCCAGCCGGAATGTGTTTTTAGGTAGTTTCCTACATCCACTAAGGTAAATATCTAGTTGGTTCTCACATCCCACCTCAGTTACACGATAATTTCTTATGTTGCTGTTCGGCAACTAGAAATTGTATGAAATGCATTGTAATGATAGTATATCAAGGGTGCTTTCATATAGGCACACATATATAATTTTCAAGATGGCTCACCTAAATCAATCAACAACCTATATTTACTAACAAAAGATCGAGGTAGCATCACTCTTTCATTGGTTACTCAGGAGTATAATGGGAGAGCCCACTTGATGCCCACAGTTTGGGCAAGTGTATACCACGCCAAAATATGGGTTTGTTAGAGGCACTTGTCTATACACTTGCTTTGCAACTAAGTTGTTGAGCCAGGCTCCATTTGGAACTTGCTGCAATCTTTGATGAGTTTCCACCATCTACTGTGGTCTTCAGCAAGCTCCTCCCATTTGTCACAGCCAATGTTACGTGCATTCATACCCTGCTTGGTACAATCTTTTAAGCACATATCAGGTCTTCCTGGGGACCTCCTGGCATATGCTGTCTCACTTAGCAATGCATGTCAGGGAAGACGGGAGTGGTCCACACAATATAAGTGTCCACCACAGGCAACATTTCTCGAGTGTGGCAGTTATACTCGGCAGATCCGCAACATTCGGGACCTTCTCATTTGGCACCTGGTCCTTCCGTGTTAACGCCTAGAATGTTTTGTAGGCACTGCGGATGCAAGATGTTGAACTTACATTATTGTCTGGCATACGATGCCCAGGTCTCAGTGCCGTACAAGAGGGTGCTCAGCATGCATGCTTGATAGATGAGCATTTTTGTGGTCACCATAAGATTTTTTTTTTTTGCCAAATACTCTTGTGTGGAGCATCCTGAAAGTGTTTGTCGTTTTGCTAGTTCTTGCGTTTACTTTATTGTCTGGAGGAAGATCTGATAGTAGTGAACCAAGATAACAGAATTTGTCGAATACATTCAACAAGGAGCCATCTCATCTTATGGCATGTGTAGCTGTGTCTCCTTGTGCCATAACCACAGTCTTCTTTACCTTCACAGACATGGAGAAGAGCTTGTATGCAGTGGCAAATTTGTCCACAAGCTTTTGAAGGTCGTCTTGAGTATGTGCTATGAATGTTGCATAATCAGCGAATAAAAGGTAACTTACAAATAAGACCTCACTACAGTGCTTGGATCTGAGAAATGCAGTGATGTAAAGTTTCTCGCCAACCCTGGTATGTAGATGGATGACCAGGTTCGTTTTGCCAAAGGCAACTTTGAAAAGTAATGAGAAGAATATAACAAACAGGATGGTGGTCAGTATATAGCGTTGAAAAATTTCTCTTTGCACAAGAAAATTATACAACATGCTTCCTCCACATATCACAGCATCATGAAAAGGCCCAATCATGTTCAAGAGTTTTGGATGACACACTATCTTCCTGCTGACTGTCAAACGTCTTATTTAGGTCGATAAAAGCCATAACAATGGGGCCTTCTCCTCGCAGCATTTTTCCTGAATCTGTCGGAGTGTGCCTCTGTGAACAACTGGAAATTTAGTGCTTTTATACACATATGTAAAAATTAGCTTCTGCACAGAGAATAAACTAGGAATGGAGATAAAGCACAGAACAGGCAAACCTCAAAAATATACAAAGTAGATGGGGCGACTGCAATACGTTCCACATTGGACAAATAGAATAAAAATATACTATAAGACACAAGGAATGCAGAAACAAATGTGAAAACAACATCTCCACATTTAGTAGGACTCTTCGGGAAAATCGACACTCTACAGCAGATACAAACACTAATCTTTCCATTCTTGATAGAATGGGCAAAAGAAGCGACAGAGGAGTTTTGAAGATTGAGAAAATATGGTTGTGGAAGCATAAGTAGGAAGTGAAGGACAATATAAAGATGAAACATGGAAACATTTTTATAGGAATAATGTTATTGATTTTTGCTATTTACATACATATTGGAACAAATCACTATTGGAATACTATCTTCTATTTCTCTATGATAATAAAATAGTAGAAATGACTTTTCCATTGGTCACAACACAAGGCTACCACCTCTCCCTTCTTCCTATTCACATATTTGCAACAAGTTACTTTAATAGGTTAGCAAAAATCACTGTAATACTGTTTCAATAAATGATTGGGTGGAAGACATTACTGCTCAAGAATTTTATACGAAGAAAACATATTTATTATATATACTGAGAAATATTAATTTCTAACAGAAATACATGCAACACCCACTAGGATACAGTCACTTTACTGACAAGTGATGTGACAGGTAGTTCACTGTAGAGGTATATGATAACATATTTAGATCAAATTAAACACACGTCACAATAAAGGGTGCCCAAACAGTTGTAACAATAAGCAGCTTATGTGTGCTCGGAGTCTTCACATTTTCAATAAAATCTACTCAATTTACATGACAAATCACTTGGAATACAACATTTGCACTTTTGATAGCTGTCTCCGTGACGTCATGAGGAGCTAAAATCACTGACTAGGGCTGGCATGGTTTTGTGTTTACATAGATGTAATGGTTGGTTGGTTGGTTTGGGGAAGGAGACCAGACAGCGTGGTCATCGGTCTCATCGGATTAGGGAAGGACGGGGAAGGAAGTCAGCCGTGCCCTTTCAGAGGAACCATCCCGGCATTTGCCTGGAGTGATTTAGGGAAATCACGGAAAACCTAAATCAGGATGGCCGGACGCGGGATTGAACCGTCGTCCTCCCGAATGCGAGTCCAGTGTCTAACCACTGCGCCACCTCGCTCAGTAGATGTAATGGCTGTGACTGAAATCTACCACAGTGACAAGTGCACAGAAGGTAAGTCGAGCAGCTCCTAGAAGCTCCATCCCGCCGGGAGACCGAGTGACATCAGATGACGCGAGGGGCTGGTGCCACATTTGAAACTGGTACTCACGTGTCCCTACGAGTGTTGAGCCTACGTCTTACCTTTCAGTCCATGTTCAAACCGAGCTCCCGTGTCGTACTAGGTGTGTACTCCCAGTCTCCATTAAAATTGCTGTTGTTTATTCTAATGGCAGACGCTTCATTGGTAACAGAATCCCAGTACGATGGTATTTGAGTCAAAGCTCTTGCCTTCTCAAATAGTATTTTATGCCCTTTTCTAGGCAATGTTCAGGCACGGTCGACTTCTCCAGTTTGCTTTGTGTGATGCTTCAGACTTAATGTACTGGCCGTGTGGATCCTGGCCTTGCTGTAAACAAGCCCACTTCCCGATTTGCTGTACCTGACATGACCATTGTCGCTGCTTTCCTCGACACTGTGACAGAGAGAGAAATGCCAAAACGATGCATCCGACAACACTGGGCACCGTAAGAGCACCATGCCACCTTTTCAGCTGAATTCCAATTCTGCATATAGCATCACAAAGGACACATACACGTGAGGAGACTCTAGGGAGAAGAAATGTTGCCAGATTTGTTCTCATCATTGGCATATAGGCCCAGTACTTGGTATCACTGTATGTGGTGCCATTGAGTTACAACACCATCACCTCTATTTCACACCGTCAGTAATTTGGACATGAGCTATTACATTTCTGAGATTTTAAGGACAGTGGCTGTGCCATATCTTTGAGGTCTATTCTATATTATCTTTCAACATGTTAATGCAACACTGCATGTTGCACTTGAAGCCCTGACCTAATTCTACACAGAAGGTGTTCAATTATTGCCCCTGCCATCATTTTCTCCAGACCACTCATCCACTGAGAGCACCTGGTTGCAAATTGCCAAGAGACTGGCATTCCACCATTTGCCAGCCTCTATAATCTGGTACACAATTAAAGCAGCACAGAACGACACATTCTTATCTTTCTTCCAAGCTCAGTTAGAAACAATTGCCAGCTTCAATGGAGCCTGTGTTGTTACAAGATGCGGCAGTTCTGTTTACTTTATTTCACATGTTCCATACCCTTAAATTTCCACAAATTTAAGAGGAGCATTCAGTAAGTAATGCAACACCCCCACCCCTGCCAATTTCAGTTGGAAAAATGTGGAATTTGTTGTGGGACAGTATGGAATATTCCCGCTTCAACCTCAATAATTCCATGAAGTTCCGATAGGTGGCGGTGGTATACATAGCTTTCAAATACTGTCTAATGGAGGTGCTTTCGAAGAAAAGCAGAGCATCACAGATACACTAAGTGATCAAAAGTATCTGGACACCCCCAAAAAGATAGGTTTTTCATATAAGGTTTATTGTGCTGCCACCTACTGCCAGGTACTCCACATCAGCGACCTCAGTAGTCATTAGAGATCTTGAGAGAGCAGAATGGGGCGCTCTGCGGAACTCACAGACTTCGAATGTGGTCAAGTGATTCGGTGTCACTTGTGACATACATCTGTACACGAGATTTCCACACTCCTAAACACCCCTTGGTCCACTGTCTCCAATAAGGTAGTGAAGTGGAAACATGAAGGGACATGTACAGCACAAAAGCGTACAGGGTGACCTCGTCTGTTGACTGACAGCGACTGCCGGCAATTGAAGAGGGTCGTAATGTGTAATGGGCAGACATCTATCCAGACCATCACACAGGAATTCCAAACTGCATAAGGATCCACTGCAAGTACTATGACAGTTAGGCAAGAGGTGAGAAAACTTGGATTTCACGGTCGAGCGGCTTGTCATAAGGCACACATCATGCCGGTATATGCAAAATGATGCCTCGCTTGGTGTAAGAAGTGTTAACACTGGACGACTGAACAGTGGAAAAACTGTTGTGTGGAGTGACGAATCATGGTACACAATGTGGTGATCTGATGGCAGGGTGTGGGTATGGTGAAGGCCCAGTGAATGTCATCTGCCATCATGTGTAGTGCCAATAGTAAAATTCGGAGGTGGTGGTGTTATGGTGTAGTCATATTTTTCATGGAGGCGCCTTGCACTCCTTGTTGTTTGGCATGGCACTATCACAGCACAGGCCTAGTTTGATGTTTTAAAGACCTCCTTGCTTCCCACTGTTGAAGAGGAATTCGGGGATGGCGATTGCATCTTTTAACACGATCAAATACCTGTTCATAATGCACGGCCTATGGTGGAGTGGTTACCTGACAATAACATCCCTGTAATGGACTGGCCTGCACAGAGTCCTGACCTGAACCCTACAGAACACCTTTGTGTTGTTTTGGAATGCCGACTTCGTGCCAGGCCTCACTGACCGACATTGATACCTCTTCTCAGTGGAGCACTCTGTGAAGAAAGGCTGCTATTACCCGAGAAACCTTCCAGCACCTGATTGAACACATGCTTACGAGAATAGAAGCAGTCATCACGGCTAAGGGTGGGGCACTCATATTGAATTCCAGCATTACCAATGGAGGGCGCCAAAAACTTGTAAGTCATTTTCAGCCAAGTGTCGATATACTTCTGATCACATAGAGTATTTATAGGCACCTGCAGAATGTCTATGCAGACCTGGCAGTGGAAAAAAGCACAGCGAGTTGTTGGGCAAGGCATCTGACATCATCACAACAATGCCACATAAACCTGTCAGATCTCCCATGAGCCGGCCGGCTGCACACTGCTGTGACTCCTGCAATGTTGGAACATGCAAACACACAAATTCGAGGTGACTGACACTTCACAATCAAATACCTCACTACACAACTTGATGTCTCTGTTGGTTGTGCTGACACACTAATTCATCAGTTGGAGTACTCAAAGGTGGTGTGCCCACTGGGCTCCTTTCCGCCTAACAGAAGACCATAGAGACCAACGAAGGACCACCTGTACAAAATTGCCTGCGCATTACAAGACTGATTGTGAAAGTACACGGACAATGGGGAGGTTATTGATGCACCAAGACGTTGGCTCTGACACTCACCAGTAGAGTGGTATCACGAGGGCACACAGACCCACGCAGTAAGGTGGCATAAGGGCGTTGCATTCAATGGAGATTACGCTGAAAAATAGGGTTTTTTTAGTTAAAAGATTGGGCAATAACATGGTTTAGTGGAATCGTGAGTAAAACCAACCTGCTTTCAGACAAAAATGTGTTGCATTACTTTTTGAATGCCCCTCGTAATTATGTAGTCTTCCTATTTTGACAATATTATGAAACGGATCGACTGTTATTCACCACACATAGGAGATGTTGAGTCGCAACAGGTAAAACATAAAGACAACTATGTATTTGAGCTTTTGGCCAAAAGGCCTTCTTCTAAAGTACTCCTCTCACTCACACGTGGGGGAGGGGGGTGGGGAGTTGCGCACACACTCACTATCTTCTCTGTACATGCACAATAAGTATAATTTCATTATTTGCCATCCTTGCTGCTGTTGCAATCTTAATGGCCTACAGTGTATGTCCAATATTTTTAATTATACCTGAGCTCACGTTTATTGCATCCTGCTGCCGAAATTCATCTGTCTTTATAGTGCATACTGATATGTGTGTGTGTGTGTGTGTGTGTGTGTGTGTGTGTGTGTGTGGCAGGAGTGTTAGGAGACAGATAAAACACTTAAAAAACAAAGATGCATCCACTTGAGGAGATGAGCCTTGCAGCTTTTGTTCTTAAAGTGCACCCACAGTATGCAACAAAGAGAGTTTACAAGTCCATAGGGAAAACAGATGTGTTACTGTGAATGAAATTGCAACAAAATTTGCAACAGGGAACAGTGCAGTGTAGCAAATGATTCAAAGCTTGGGTTATCAAAATATTTGTACCCACTGGACCCCACACACACAAAGACTACAAAGTTCCGAGTATAGTAATCACCTAACGCCTTCTTCAGAATTTCAAAAGTGCAGATGAATTTTTCTTGTTAACTGTGACAGGTGATGAATACTGGTTTGATCACTATGAACCCTAGATAAATTCCCAGATTGGCACAATCTGGATTTCTCATCAAGATAGAAAGCAAGAACAGTGTGATTGGCTGAGAGAGTCATGGGCAAACAATTGCATTCTGGTTGATTTTTTTTTTTTAACCTAAACAGATCATATATCCTGTTTGCTACTTCCAGACACACACGAAGCTCTGTCATGCTTTGCAAATAAGTGCCTTTGGAAGAAGATTTTTCTGCAGTGTGATAATGTGTTGACTAACTCTGGTTGCCACTGTGCAGAAAATTGGGACTTTTGGGTGGAAAAGTTTTCCACATACTAGTTAAAGTCCCTACTTGTCATCCTTCAACTACCGTCTTTTCAATTATGTGAAACAATAGTTGTGAGACCAACACTGAGAGACCCATTAAGTTGTACACTGACGTTTACTGGCAGCTGGAATGGACGTCTACCACAAGGGATTTTACAGATTTACAGACCTGCGAGGAAAATGTGTGCAAAAAAAGAGACTATATTGAAAAGTAACAGTAAAGTCTTTAGACTAAGATAATGTACTAGGGATGTCTAAATAATAAAAATTAATATTTATAACAATGGGTTGCTCACAACTAGTACTGACATTACAACCCAGCACATTGTCATAAAAATATTTATGGTTGCTTCATAGCTGCTCCTCACAGGTTTCAGTAGACATAAAAACATCCACTTGATTTATACATATTTATGGTGGGAATAGTATCTATTGAAGACAACAAGCATTCTGACAAACCTTTCATGCATTAGCCTGTGGTCTCCCATTCTCAGTTTGTCATACGACCAGGTAGTGACAAAGGGCACTCCGAGGTGCACAGCCGCAATCCCGTCCCACTCCTTTTCACGCGTGGTTTCATATGCAAAACTAGTGATGGGGGGCATAATCAGTGGATCTTCAGCAATGCCTCCTTTCCGTTTTTTAGATGCCTGCAATATTAATCAGTATTCTGATACAAATGAATAATATAAAACTACTTTATGTTTCTAAGAAATAATTAAAATACTAGCTAGTTTTTAATTTCACTGCATATTCATATAGTTAGACTGTAATATTCACATTTCTTTTTAAAACAATATGTGTAAACATTAAATTTAATTAATGTTTATTGTTTAATTTAGGAAAGCACTTGTTTAATCCGCAATGTGCCTTTGCTTCTACTTTCACACAATTTAACTCACTAAAAATGGTGTTTACATCATTCTTTTTGAAAGTTCAAACCAGTTTGAAGCTTTAGCCACTTAAAATTTTTAAAACGAATTTCCTTTATGTTTGTGAAACTATAGGGAGACAAAATGGCTGGTCAGTAATTAAATTCAGTGGGTGAAGTTCCAGTAGCATGTGGTGGTACACCACATAATGTGAAAAAATAATATTGAAGAATTTCACAAATTTAACAAAACTGACGTCTTAACAAAATAAATATTATCGCAGAAAATTCACAAAGGCTATGTAATCAACTAATATGATCTACAATTGTTATTGTTATCTCTGTTCCTTAGAAAAAGGATCGCACACTTCCCTTTCGTTTCTTGGTAGTGTAAGAAGCCATTTTGTGACGAGGCATGAAAACCTGTAAGTTTCACGTAATATTTAGACTAAATATAACCAAATATTACTTAAAATTGTCACTAATATTTTACCGCAACAGATCCTATATTCATGAAGTGAATGACTTTAATGATTTATGCAAATTTTATAGGAGAACATTGGTGCGGAGGTCAATGCCACTGTTCTAAATGATAACGGCCCGAAGTTGTAATAAATATTTTAAAATTTGCTAATTTTGACAAATAATAAAAGTAATTGTAAATGTAGGAGATTTCTCTTGATTAGTGGTTCTTCCTTCAAAGTAATAAAAGTAATCAGTTTTCCAATATTGAATCATATTTAAGTAAAGTGACTTCAGTAAATTTTTTTGATCTCCACTTAACGGAAATTGCGAGAATCTCCTCAGCATTACAATTTCACAAAAGTAAAACAATTAATTAATTAAGCAGTGGTATATCTGCAATATTGTGTGTTGGTGGTGTCTTTCAATATAAAAACAGTGTGTCGGGCAAACTAACTGCGAGAAGTACCACAACTGAGCCACTGACGTAAATAATTTTCCAGTTGTGAAGCAGCCCGAATAATACTAACTCTAACTTCACGTAACAAATAAAAGCCAAAATACATAATGTAAAAAGAACCACTACAAGCACTGGTAAGACAAACTTAACAGCAATTAAAAAAACTATTCCTCACTTTTGGTACTGTTACGAGTCTTCCTCAGTGAGAGGAGAGGGGAAGGTTAGGAAGGAAGGGCAGGGCACTTGATCCCCAGGATGAAAGGATGTAGTGGGGATGAGGGGAGACAAATACGAAGGGGGGAAGGGGGGAGAGAGAAGGGGGGAGGGAGGGGGTAGAGAGAGAGAGAGAGAGAGAGAGAGAGAGAGAGAGAGAGAGAGAGTACATTCATAACCACTGCACCAGCTTCAGTATGGAGACTGTAGGACAGAGTGATAAGGCAAAATGTTGTTGTTGTTGTGGTCTTCAGTCCTGAGACTGGTTTCATGCAGCTCTCCATGCTACTCTATCCTGTGCAAGCTTCTTCATCTCCCAGTACCTATTGCAACCTACATCCTTCTGAATCTGTTTAGTGTATTCATCTCTTGGTCTCCCTCTATGATTTTTACCCTCCACACTGCCCTCCAGTACTAAATTGGTGATCCCTTGATGCCTCAGAACATGTCCTACCAACCGATCCCTTCTTCTAGTCAAGTTGTGCCACAAACTTCTCTTCTCCCCAATCCTATTCAATACCTCCTCATTAGTTATATGATCTGAGAACTTGACATTGTAAGAAGTGGTCATCTCTCTCCGATGTTTCTCTTCTCGGGCCTGTTCCTGGTCTCCTTGCAAAGCTTCCAATTTCCCTCTACCTTTGTATGGTTCTAGAAATCATGAAGGTGTAGTCCTCAACACTTCTGCATTGCAATGCATGGTGCGGCCATTTTCCACCAAAACAACAGCTTTTGTAACTTGTTCACAGCTAAACAGCATATTTATTTCAGAAAGCTGATTACAACAATCACAGGAAGAGCCTACAAACACAGGTGACTGAAAGGGGAACAATTCAGGGTACAACAATAAGCACTACAAGAGCGGGAAAATATTATTCGCTCACATTCGGTGATGAAGAAACAACAATTCAGGCTAGTGTAATAAACAATCAACACTTCATTATTGGCTTGCAAAGCAATACCAAAAACATACCCCATCTCAGAAAAATGGTTGAAGTGCTTCACTTTGATTAAATAGATAATTGCAGAATGATTACACATCATTTATTGAGTGTTGCGTTTTTTTGTGCCAGTCAGTGTACACACAATTTTTCATCATTGTGAATCTCTCATTTTATAAAATATTAATGTACAGATTCAAGGCATTCCTTAAAGCGAAACAAGGTACATGAAGTAGATGACATTACCTCAGAATTATCTTAGGGAGGCTCAGCTGTCACAAAACTATTGCACCTAGCATGCAAGATATAAGAGACGATAAACGGCCTCAGCAAAATCCCAGCAGTAATTTGTACCCATTCAGAAGCTTAATCATGAGAGTTGCCAGAGTTATCTTTATGAGGCAGCCAAATGAAAACTGAACACATGTGACAGTGGCATCAGGGAATGGTACCATCCAAAAGTAATCACCACATGCATTAAGATATTTATCCCACTAGGAGATGAGTTTTGTAGAACACAGCTCGCCATTGAAAGATTCACAACTGTACCCTCTCCTACACTTCCTTATCCTCAAACCAACATCCACGCTCGTCTTTCCTTCGGTCACCAAAGGGGTGAAAACCACATGGTGAAGGATCTACGCTGCAGTGTTTCCCAACAAAATTGTTGGAGTGCAGCCTTTATCTGATTCGCAGTATGGGGGCAGGCATTATTGTGCAACAAGTGAATTCCGTATGATAGCATTTCAACAGCCCAAGGGCTGACAGAAAAGCCAACAGTGGAAACTTCCAACATCTCTCCCACCAAAGAAATCCAAAGTTCACGCAAGTTCTGGTAAGGTCATGATGTCATCCTCCTTTGACTGCATGGTCCCTCTGCTAATGAGTTCCTTAAGAGTGGGAACACAATCAATGCTCAGCACTACGAAGACACTTTGCAGAAACTGTGCTGCACCATAAAGTCAGAACGCCCAGGAATGCAATTTGATAGTGATATACTCCGATGAATTACCATTGAGTAGGAACCTCCTTCTGCTGGAGAATCACTACTGGAGAAACCAGTAGTGATTCTCCAGCAGAAAGAGGTTTCTACTCAATGGTAATTCATCATTTTATAGCTTTATAACTTTATGTATTTTCTTTAATGTATGTAGTCCTCTAATTAAAGCTTTGTATATGACTTGTAGGTCTGAAGATGACCACAGAAGTGGTCGAAACCGGTCACCTTAATAAATAAATCGTGATCAAGACTGTTTTTCAGTCGGACAAGGGATTGCAAGAGTGGATGAGGTTTTGGACCTGTCAGCAGCTGACCGCATTCTACAAAACAGGACCTGACTGTTCTCTCCTAGAGGGACAAATGTCGTAATGCATGTGGTGGTTACTTTTGAATGGGACCATTCCATCACCCTATTGTGGTGGGTATTTGGTTTTCTTTTGACTGCTGTTCTTAGTATGACCCATTCCTTCACATCAGTTAAGTACGAAGTGAACCACTTACTTATTATACCTTGAAAGTCATTGAGCTTCTTCAAAACTAAGTTAGATTTCCAAAGTCAAACGTTTTGTTGCACAAGAATACTGAAGATTAGATGGGTACATCACATTACTAATGAGCAGTTACCAAACTGAATTGGGGAGTGAGGGAATTTATGGCATAATTTGACTAAACAAGGGATCGGTGACACATCCTAAGACATAAAGGAGTTCTGTCTTCATACTGATGACCAACAGAACAAACCTCAAATATAAGTGAACATTCACCTTACGATTATACGATGCCCGCCCGAGACTCTTGTTAAAAGTCTCATTGATTGTAGAAAAGATTCGTAGTGTCGAATCACTTCCTGCTGTGACCAAATTCCGTGAGTCAACAGTTCCATGGAAACGAACACAGCTTGGCGTCCCCGAATGACCCTCACGCATCCGCAGCAATCTCGGAGGCTCTCCAGAATCACCATCAGACATCAGCCACACCTGTGAAATGAAAAAATCGAAAATTTGCAGGTGAAAGTACTGTGTTAGACAAATATGTACATTCCCACAATGGATCTCAATTAAAGTTACTTGAATGGAAGTAGAGGAAAGCAAAAATGACAAAGTCATTATACTTTTTGGGCACTCAGAATGATGAAGTATCATATGAGCTTACAAATTAACTTCTGTAGCAATTGTGTGAAGCGAATGCCCTCTGATGAGTTCACAGCACAATCAGCTGTATGCACCATTACTTGAAGAAGGGGAAGGTGCACCCAGAAAGTAAGTTCCAATGACTGATAAAGAAAACGAAAACATCACCAAGAAATATTTATTGGAATATTTACAGAGATTCACTGGCTACTTCTCAACATAGTCACCACCATTGCTGCAGCATTTATCATAATGATGCATCATCAATTGTATACTCATGTCACAGGAACCCGTCACCAATGCCTGGAGCCACGAAGTCACTTCAGTCCGCTTCTTAGCATCATTGGGGAAACATTTTCCTACCAGAAAGAGATGAAAGTCACTTGGGGGCGAGGAGCAAGGTACCTGTAGGTACCTATAGAAACACAGACGGAGTGCCCGACACACAGCAATGACTACCTGGTAAAGCTTAACTTCTAAGCTTATGACTTGAACCAAACTACTGTAGCTGTATCTTCATCCATTCGACCTAAATTGTGTCTCATGTTACAATGCACCAACTTTGTTTCGATATGGAGGTGCGGTCTAAAACTTTTCTTTCCCCTTGAATTACGAGTTTCAAATTTCAGGTGCAGCTTAGATTCGTGAAATATTTTTTCTTTGATTTCGAGTCTCATTTATCAAGTAGGGCTTAGATTTGAGTGCGGCTCAGATTCGAGTAAATACGGTAGTTACAAATGATTAGTAGCAAAGCACAGTCATCAGATTTGCAATTACACAATGTTATCAACAGATAAAGTAGGTGTATGTGTGTGTGTGGGGGGGGGGGGGGGTGAGAGAGAGAGAGAGAGAGAGAGAGAGAGAGAGAGAGAGAGAATGCATGTGCTTGTAGTTGGGATTGTGCATGCATGCGCGTTGGTGTCAGCAAATACAGTGGTGTGCACCTAGGGCAGTGACCCCTTGGGGTGATGAGAAATACAAAGGTGCAGTTAAGTAACAGTGTAACACATGATGTTTCGACCAACTCTGCTGCTACTGTTTGTATTGTGTGCTTTGGTGCGGGTGTAGAGCATTTGGTGTTGATTTTCATATCAGATTATATATGCTGAAGGTAGGCCAGTCTAGTATTGACTATGGGTGACATAAAGCAAATGCAATTACATTAAGAAGTCTCAGCAATAGTTTTTCGGGGCTACAAATTTTTCCAGGGAGTTTCAGAAGCAGAAACATTGACACAATGTGTCACTCACTCTACACTGATAGTTACCACTGCAAATGATGCCTGGAGCATTTGGCTCGAAATAGAACCAGAGGATACACTGGCAATGTTGCGAAATGTCTCCACCTCTCTCTGTACAAAACACGTCACATAGCCACCTTCTTACCAACATCATATCATAGTCAACTGATCAGCCACCCATTACAGACTCTTTCCATTTTACAGGCACCCACAGTGAGTTCTCACACAGCCATGAAACTCGCGGGCTGTGGTCAGCCGCAGCCTGACCTTGAGCGAGTTGTCCACAGAGTTGGTGACGAGCACAGGCTCCCCCGGCAGGCAGCTCATGCCGACCACCGCGCCCGCGTGCCCGCCCGTCAACTGACCGCATGCACGTCGCTTGTCCAGGTCCCACAGCACCACGTGGCCCGAGGGCGCCGCACTCAGCATCAGTGGCCGCGCCGCCGGGCTCGAGTCGGTGCGGAAGGCCACTGCCGTGACGGGGCCCCAGTCCTTTGTGCAGAGGAAAAAAAAAAAAAAATAGTCACTGTAACGAGACAAATCTCTCTGGGCACTTTTCTCAAAATTTAATACAATAAATTAATTTCCATGCTTGTTTACGAATTTCTGTGTTAAATTTGTGAAATCTGTATTACTTAAGAAAGGAAAACTTCGACTAAACATTTGTAGGAACTACCTTGACCATGTGACTAGGTACAGCCATGTTCCAGGTGAAAATAATGTATGGTTCCCCCCCCCCCCCCCCCCCAGGAATGAGTTCTGGAGAGTGTCACACTTTCTACCTTCCTTTCTGTTCCCCACCCCCTTCCTCCCTCCCATCCCAACTCCCCCTCCCTCCAAGTATAACTTCCTGGCACTCAAACTTTAAACATTCAACAAATGCCTAGGATTTTAATAATAATAACTCTAAAATATACACTCTCCGCTCACATTAATGTAACCACTCGTCAAAAGCCTCTATAATGACCTTTTGCAGCGTGAAAGCCATGAGACGTGCAGGAAGAGATTCAGTGAGATTCTGGAAGCTATTAACAGGGATATAGAGCCATACCAACTCCAGTGCCATGGCCAAATGCAGTAGGTTTCTCAGTAGAGGACCCTTGGCACGAATAGCCCAATTGACGTGGTCCCACAGATTCTTTCCTTATTTTTTCTTTTTATGCCCTAAGGGACCAAACTGCTTAGGTAATCGGTCCCTTGACTTACACATTACTTAAACTTATGCTAAGAACAACACACACACACACACACACACACACACACACACACACACACACACACACACACACACACACACACACATCCATGCCCGTGGGAGGACTCGAACCTCCGGCGGGAGGGGTCACGCAGTTCAAGACATGATGCCTCAAACCACGCGGCCCCACAGATTCTTGACTGGGTTTAAATCCAGGTAGTTTGGTGGACATGGTAGTAGGATTAACTAATCACAGTGCTCTTCAAACCACGCACATGCAATGTGAGCTGTGTGACGTGTTGCATTGTCCAACTGGTAGATGCCATTGTGCCGAGGAAAATCAAATTGCATGTAGCAGTGGACGTGGTCTCAAGGATAGATGCATACTCGCGTTGATCCACTGTACCTTCCGCAACGACAATATTACGCAGGGAATGCCACGGACACATTCCCCAGAACATTACACTCCCCACTCTGGTTTGGACTCTTCTAATGATTGTTGCACGATGTTTGCTTTCAGGCATTTCACACCATACATACCTGTCCAATGGATGACACTGTTGATCTGCAAGATACAACAGATCAACAAAAGTATGCACCTGTGTCCTGGGGACCACGTCCACCCCTAAGCGCAGTTTGTTTTTCCGCAGCACGATGGCATCTATCACCAGGCTAATGTGGTGTCACACAGCTCACAATGTATGTGTGTAGTTTGAAGAGCATCAGGATGAGTTTACCATACTCCCCTGGCCACCAAACTCACTGGATTTAAATCCAATCAATTGGGGTGTTCGCAGCACGGATCCTCAACCTGGCCACCAAACTCCCTGATTTCAAACCCAACTGATTGGGCTCTTCGCAGCATGTATCCTCAACTGAAAAACCTAGTGCCACCGACCATGGCATCGGATTCAGTATGACTCCACATCACTGTTGGTGCCTTCCAGAACTTCGTTGACACTCTTCCTGCACGCCTCACAATGGTTCGCACTGCTTAAGGTGGTTATTCAGGCTTTTGACAGGTGGTCACATTAATGTGACTGGACAGACAGTAGATAATGTCACAATTTATGTAATAGGAAACGAAACTGTGGACTCATAATTAACAGTATTAGATTAGCTCTACGACTGCAACCAAATGTCTCCAGACTATGGGTACTTGAGTGTGTAAGTAAGAACGCTGTTTCTTCTAGTTGGTTCCACAACCATTTGGGGAGCTAAGTATTTTTCCTTTTCTGTCTTGCTTCACGCAACTTTTCGTGGTCTGCTGGTTCTATCTGTGGACTTATTGTGTCAGATTAGTTGTTGGCAGGAGATATGGTCACCTGATTGAATGTTTTCTGTTACCGTTTGAGCCGCAAGCACATCCATGTAGTCTAGCTCATTGTCAGGTCACTGAAAAGTATCCAGTATTAAATATAGCTTCTAAATTTCTAGAATTCCCAACCATTTTTAGTGTAAACATCCACACTACTTTGTTTTACAAAAATTAGCTGAGAAACTTTGAAATTGTTCTATGTAAAAATATAAACACATATTGTAAAAGTAAAATGTTCCTTGGAGGAGGGGGGAGAGGGGAGGGGGGTGGTGGTGGTTTATATCCCCTCCCCTTCCTCCTTTCTTGGATCCGCACCTACCTCACAGCCCAACAATTACTACTTCTCTTTACAGCAGGTTTGGCCAAGGCATGCGAAACTCCACCATGTACACAATGTGCTGCACACATGTGGTCTTCGCTTTGCTCAGTCCTTACCAGAAGTATTCGGTACAGTGTATCATTTCGTTTAGCAGTGCGGTGCAGCACTTTTCAGTTGTCATGACTTCCTTCAGTTAGACAAAATTGTGATGTCAACAATGTTTATCCCTTGCTATTTTCTGTGGTATACAGGAAATTCACAGGTCCAGCACCTGTTTGCACAAAAACATGGATTCTAGTAATCAAACCTTTATAAACGAGTAGGAATGACAGAAGAGAAGGATGAGAATTCTCAATATCTATCTTGCAGTTGAATAATAAACGATTACTGCAGATTTACCACGGAACAACATTACAACACCACGCAGAAAGAATATAAAGATTTAGCTGATGACGAAAGAACCAAAAATTACAATGATCGCCAGACAATTTGTATGAGATTCATTGTTCTATGCATCTTGATGCACTCTGCGCTAAATTTGCAGCACCAACAATGGTATGGTGCATGTGATGAAACTGATAGTACAAATAGTGCATTTTCTCAAGTCACATGCATTATTATACTGTCAGCTGCAACAGGTTTCGATGCACTGACTGGAGCATGTGGAGACTTAACATATTTCTGCAAAATACAGTGCATCCCCAAAGTTACGGTGCATTTACGAATGCTCATTGTGGCTAACAGAAACAAAATGGAAGGTTGAATCTTGCTTTACACAGAGCACTATCACAAAGAATTTCTGTAGTACGATGTTCACTGGTGTGCACACATAGATGATGACACAACACAATGAACCATATGGCAGCAGCAGATCAGGGCATCTCAGAAAAGATGTGGATGGTACAAAGGAAAGTTCAGTGTGTTCTGTGGTGTTAAATTCTAATTGTTGCGTGTACAATGAACAACCACCAATTGGTGGGATAAGCAGTTAAAGGATACCGGTAGTTTTATTGGACAAAACCCTATCTCGTAGGTCTTCGGTAAGAGGGGGGCTGTAGAAGCTATACAGGATAGCTAACTGAGGAGCCCTAAACAATTGGTGTGCAACTGAGAATTAGGCCTAAAACAGACTACAGTTCATAAAGTTTTAAGGGAACACCTCCAATTTTTGGGTTACAAATTGCAGTTACTGAATGCTATCAAACTGATTGATAGACCCAAACAATTTGAGTTTGTTACAGATACGCTCATCGAGATCGACTGTGATAGACAATTTATGAAGAAGGTCGTGTTTAGTGACGAGGCAACATTCCACGTCTGTGTTCACGTCAATTGTTATAATGTCAGAATAAGGGCTCCTGAAAATCCTCGTACCTACACAGAGTACAAACGCAGCACCCCTAAGGTGAACGTGTGATGTGCCCTGATGCACAATTTAGTTATAGCCTCATTTTTCTTTGTAGAATAGACTGTGATATCAAACAACTACCTCAATATGTTGCAATTGTATGTTGCATGCAGAGCCACAATTTCCAGAAGGTGTCCTCTTCAACACAAATGCACTCCTCAACACTACACTGAGGTATCATGTACCGATAGCACCCCACAGCGTTTCAGGGTCAGTAATGGAATGGCAAGTTTCCATTTGATGCCAATAACGGTCACACGGGATCTGGCAGACCCACTGAGCCACACCTCCAGTGGCTCTGGACTATGGGCACCTTCAGGCCCAGCAATACAGAATGACCGGCAACAGCTGCTCAGCCCACTTGCACTCTGGGCCCGTCGCTACGATACCGTCGTCTGTGCTCGGTAAAGCGAGCCTCATCTCAGTTGCTATTGTACGAGCTGGATTCTAAGTCTTGCTGCACTATCTGTAACGAGTCTCCGTACGCTTGGAGAAATACAAGTTATACAAACCTTCTGTTCGTTGTATTAACTTGTTCACTAATCGTTTCTGATTGCAGACAGCTTTCCTACAATGACAGTTACCGAACCACTCTGTAGTCCAAGAACTCGTACATAACACGTATCAATGATATTCACAAGTTTTTGAATAAAACTTTCCCCAGGGGTGGATAGGATGGGGAGGTCTTAGGTCACGACCACCACAATTCCCAGACCTTACACCATTAGACTTTTCCTTTTGGGGTTACGTGAAGCAACGTGTGTACTGTGAACATATCAACCACATTAATCATCATTTAAAAGAGAATGAGACACACATTCACACTGTTACAACAGGTGTGTGTGTGTGTGTGTGTGTGTGTGTGTGTGTGTGTGTGTGAACTAGATCATTTAGATGTGTGCAGCACAACAAATGGAAGCCACATCAAACTGCACTGTACTGGCATGCATGCTTGGAGAGTTTCTCTTTCATTTTCATCATGTTTCACACTTCTATCTTGTTTCATCGCTTTTCTGTGCCCAATTGAAATTGCACCATGACATTACAGATGCATTGTATGTAACGTAAGTCAAGGTGGATCGGTGAACATTTTTTTGATTTAAAACCCACTACTGCTGAATTTATGAAGGAAAAAGGAAAGCAGGAACAAAAATTAGAACATCCAGAACAGACTGCAAACCTGGCATTCTAGGTAGACTTGAATGCACACTGCCCACACTACAACACTGCAAGGAGAAACAACTTATTTCTGATTTGATGGGGATCTATTTAAAGAGAAAATGTGTTGCGGAAGAGACAAATTCACTATCTCTTTTCCTAAGCTCACTGACACTAAAGAAAATGAGTATTTCGAAGAATTTATTCTGGTGTTGAAAGAATTACAAGGATAGTTTTCTAAACATTCCGAGGACACTGCCAATAACACATCTGTTTCGAGGTGTTTCCAAGACAATTTGTCATTTCAGTTGAAAGTGTCCCTGTGCATGTGGAGAAGGAACTCATTGGTATGTAATGTAATTCCCATTTAAAAGTTTTTTAAATAATAAAACTAGTCATTTCCTCGGGAAAAGTTTCCACATCTCCATAATGAGGCTGAAAAACATTTTTAAATCAACACATACATGTGAAAGGCTTTTTTCAATTATGAAACTAAATACAGAATGATTACATGGCAAACTGGGTGTGAAAACTGTTTTAACTCTCAAGCCGCTGGAAGATTCTTACAAATGCCACCTCCAACTGATGGGAGAGATTTCAGATGCTTTTGAAATCACATCAGCAGCCAGGGAAGGATACGGACTTCCTCCTCTACTTATCAATTGTGTACTTGAGAAAGTGATTCGCAACTGGCCAAAAAGAATGGGTGACAAAGGTTTTGAAAATGGACTCAAGCCTGAATGTAGAAACACTAATTGGACATGAAAATTCCCGAATTTTTCTTGGTTAAAAACATGCTTTTTCCTGGGTGAAAATGCTGTTTTCCTTGTTAAGTGACACTATACTTTTGTGGAGCCATAAAACTTATCAATCCTTTGAATGGTGAAGGTTTCATACACCAACGTAGAACTTTGCCACACTGCAGGAAATGAAACCTAGCATAAAAAACAACACATTTTGAAAAGATCTTTGATGCATGACAATATGTACATATATATTTTCATATTATGGAAGTACAAATACGAATTCCACGAAATACAGCATGGTAGCTTCTGAAGCAGAAAAATCGAAACTGTGATGCACCTTTGTCAGCCAATCACAGGTCATGTCAAGTGATTTTGCCAGTCAATGACAGCAGACATTCAGAGCATAGGACATGTGATGTAGTCAGCCAATAGCAACATCACTGTTGAGTATTGCAACCCCACAAATAGGAAAAATTATCAGTTTAAAATAGTATACAAGCAGTGTAGCTACAAGAAAAGCTAAGCTTCCACATATAATATTTCTTTTTTTTCAGTGTGTGTTACCCTTTAAGATATATCAAACACAAATTTTAATTAACAGTATAAATGGCTGGTGTTCTGAGCCTGAATTTTTTTGAAGAGGCTGGTCCTTTAAGTGCGAAGTTTTGAACGAGAGCCAAACACTCCACGATTGAAAAAGTTCATCACACATTCTCACACGTAACAAATTCACAGGGCATAAAACAAAGTTTACTTTGAAAGTAATATTTCTCAAACCACCATTCACAATATTTTCCCAGAACTTGTTAGAAATGTAAGCAATTGTTATGTCAAGCTTGTCGAAAGCAGTTTGTTGTTACAAAGTATTGCAGTATCCATCCTAGAGCCTTTGACACATTTTGCTGTCGGCAGACACTCGTGTGTGCATTGTGTTTTCTTTTTGTAAACAGCTTATTTCCTTTGCAACTAAAGCTTTCTTTTGGTGTTATTATCTAGTTTATGTTTTGTTGCTGCAGTATTATTCTGCAGTAGTGGACCAAAGTAAAATTCTTTGTTAAAGTTACAGTTCTGACCAGTCCAAATTACAAAAATTTAGCAGAAAACTAAAACAATGACAAATTTCTGGTATTCTAAAAAATTCTCAGGTTTTTCCTGGCTGAAAAAATCCTGCATTTTCCCTGATTTCTTGGAGCTGTATATCCTGAAGTTGACTATCTAGCCCATGCTGTTTTAATTCATGAGCTCTGTGTTGCACTCCCTGCTCTACAGAGCATTGTCAATCATGAAAAATCGCACTGGACAGCAGGTGGTACAGCGAGTCTTTTAATCTGCCTCCCTAGTCTTACACAACTGCGAACCTCACATTCTTAGCTGCTACGATGTAGCAATGTGCTACCTAGGGCAAATAGGAAGTTATGGAAATGAGAAACAACTATTTTAAAAGAAAGTGAATATGTTCACAAGACTTCCGAAATTTAACATTTGCTTTTCAGAGCAATGGCGGATATATCAGGCATCAAAGTGTTTGCGGCATTAATGTCGAGTAGCATTCTGAAAAAAAAGATTGTTACTTTGTCTTTATTCTTTTCATTGTTGAGAAAAGCTGCTCACAAGAGTATGTAGATCCAAACATGCAAATGGTCTGTGTGGCATTTTTGTGCAGCTTTCGAAATATTTTTTGCTGTATTGAATGATATCACCATGACAAATTCAGTGTGTTGTAGAATCAGTCATTCAGCAAATTGAATTTTGCCAGTCAATAACTTCTAACTGGAGTAACAATGGCAAATCAACATGTGAAACCAAGAAAGAGTGCCGAACAATTTCACTTCCATTGCCAAAATGGTAAGCACTGAGAATCTTGTTTGAAAAATACGCGATGAGCTGCTTTATCTCAGCTTGGTAATCACTGAAATCAGTGCTTTCATGTAGTTTTAAACAAGCCAGGTGAATCCGGGAGACGATACAACCACAAACTCTATCCACATCTACGTAAGATCACAGACACCATTCATCCAGTCATAGGAGGAGAATTGTTTTATTTGGCTACATTACCCATGTTGTTGTTGTTGTGGTCTTCAGTCCTGAGACTGGTTTGATGCAGCTCTCCATGCTACCCTATCCTGTGCAAGCTTCTTCATCTCCCAGTACTTACTGCAACCTACATCCTTCTGAATCTGCTTAGTGTATTCATCTCTTGGTCTCCCTCTATGATTTTTACCCTCCACGCTGCCCTCCAATGCTAAATTTGTGATCCCCTTGATGCCTCAGAACATGTCCTACTAACCGGTCCCTTCTTTTTGTCAAGTTGTGCCACATACTCCTCTTCTCCTCAATTATATTAAATACCTCCTCATTAGTTATGTGATCTACCCATCTAAACTTCAGCGTTCTTCTGTAGCACCACATTTCAAAAGCTTCTATTCTCTTCTTGTCTACACTATCTATTGTCCATGTTTCACCTCCATACATGGCTACACTCCATACAAATACTTTCAGAAACGACTTCCTGACACTTAAATCTATACTTGATGTTAACAAATTTCTCTTCTTCAGAAACGCTTTCCTTGCCATTGCCAGTCTACATTTTATATCTTCTCTACTTCGACCATCATCAGTTACTTTGCTCCCCAAATAGCAAAACTCCTTTACTACTTTGTCTCATTTCCTAATCTAATTCCCTCAGCATCACCCGACTTAATTCAACTACATTCCATTATCCTCGTTTTGCTTTTGCTGATGTTCACCTTATATCCTCCTTTCAAGACACTGTCCATTCCGTTCAACTGCTGTTCCAAGTCCTTTGCTGTCTCTGATAGAATTACAATGTCATCGGCAAACCTCAAAGTTTTTATTTCTTCTCCATGGATTTTAATACCTACTCCGAATCTTTTTTTTCCTCTACTGCTTGCTCAATATACAGATTGAATAACATCGGGGAGAGGCCACAACCCTGTATCACTCCCTTCCCAACCACTGCTACCCTTTGATGCCCCTCGCCTCTTATAACTGCCATCTGGTTTTTGTACAAATTGTAAATAGCCTTTCGCTCCCTGTATTTTACCCCTGCCACTTTTAGAACTTGAAAGAGAGTATTCCAGTCAACATCGTTAAAAGCTTTCTCTAAGTCTACAAATGCTAGAAACGTAGGTTTGCCTTTCCTTAATCTTTCTTCTAAGATAAGTCGTAAGGTCAGTATTGGCTCACGTGTTCCAATATTTCTACGGAATCCAAACTGATCTTCCCCGAGGTCGGCTTCTACCAGTTTTTCCATTCGCCTGTAAAGAATTTGTGTTAGTATTTTGCAGCTGTGACTTATTAAACTGATAGTTCGGTAATTTTCACATCTGTCATCACCTGCTTTCTTTGGGATTGGAATTATTATATTCTTCTTGAAGTCTGAGGGTATTTCGCCTGTCTCATAAATCTTGCTCACTAGATGGTAGAGTTTTGTCAGGACTGGCTCTCCCAAGGCCATCAGTACTTCTAATGGAATGTTGTCTACTCCCGGGGCCTGGTTTCGACTCAGGTCTTTGAGTGCTCTGTCAAACTCTTCACGCAGTATCGTATCTCCCATTTCATCTTCATCTACATCCTCTCTCATTTCCATAATATTGTCCTCAAGTACATCGCCCTTGTATAGACCTTCTATATACTCCTTCCACCTTTCTGCTTTCCCTTCTTTGCTTAGAACTGGGTTTCAATCTGAGCTCTTGATATACATACAAGTGGTTCTCTTTTCTCCAAAGGTCTCTTTAATTTTCCTGTAGGCAGTATCTATCTTACCCCTAGTGATATAAGCCTCTACATCCTTACATTTGTCCTCTATCCATCCCTGCTTAGCCATTTTGCACTTCCTGTCGATCTCATTTTTGAGATGTCTGTATTCCTTTTTGCTTGCTTCATTTACTGCATTTTTATATTTTCTCCTTTTGTCAATTAAGTTCAATATTTCTTCTGTTACCCAAGGAGTTCTACTAGCCCTCATCTTTTTACCTACTTGATCCTCTGCTGCCTTCACTACTTCATCCCTCAGAGCTACCCATTCTTCTTCTACTGTACTTCTTTCCCCCATTCCTGTCAATTGTTCCGTTATGCTCTCCCTGAAACTCTGTATAACCTCTGGTTTAGTCAGTTTATCCAGGTCCCGTCTCCTTAAATTCCCGCCTTTTTGCAGTTTCTTCAGTTTTAATCTACAGTTCATAACCAATAGATTGTGGTCAGAGTCCACTTCTGCCCCTGGAAATGTCCTACAATTTAAAACCTGGTTCCTAAATCTCTGTCTTACCATTATATAATCTATCTGATACCTTCTAGTATCTCCAGGATTCTTCCATGTATACAACCTTCTTTCATGATTCTTGAACCAAGTGTTAGCTATGATTAAGTTATGCTCTGTACAAAACTCTACCAGGCGGCTTCCTCTTTCATTTCTTAGCCCCAATCCATATTCACCTACTATGTTTCCTTCTCTCCATTTTCCTACTCTCGAATTCCAGTCACCCATGACTATTAAATTTTCGTCTCCCTTCACTACCTGAATAATTTCTTTTATCTCATCATACATTTCTTCCATTTCTTCATCATCTGCAGAGCTAGTTGGCATATAAACTTGTACTACTGTAGCAGGCGTGGGCTTCGTGTCTATCTTGGCCACAATAATGCGTTCACTATGCTGTTTGTAGTAGCTAACCCGCACTCCTATTTTTTTATTCATTATTAAACCTACTCCTGCATTACACCTATTTGATTTTGTGTTTATAACCCTGTATTCACCTGACCAAAAGTCTTGTTCCTCCTGCCACCGAACTTCACTAATGCCCGCTATATCTAACTTTAACCTATCCATTTCCCTTTTTAAATTTTCTAATCTACCTGCCCGATCCGTAGAACACCAGTTTTCTTTTTCCTGATAATGACGTCCTCTTGAGTTCTAAAAGGGTGAGCAACTGGATTTTCTGCTTTGTGAATAAGGAAACGAAGCAGGTGTAGTTCAGTGAGGCAGAAAAAGACCTGCAAGAAGTGAGGATACCACTGAAGGATACCCATAAATGGATTTTGCTCAAGAATAAACTCCAACAGCACCTCAGTTTTCAAGAAAAGCAAAACACTACAAACTGGCAAAACATTGGCCGAAGTGCTGAATGAATAGTAGTAGTAGTAGTAGTAGTAGTAGTAGTAGTAGTTGTTGTTGTTGTTGTTGTTGTTGTTGTTGTGTGTTGGTGATGGTGTTGCTGTGGTCTTCAGTCCAAATAATGGTTTGATGCAGCTCTCCATGCTACTCTACCTTCATCTCGTATAACTACTGCAATCTGCTTACTGCAATTCATCTCTTGCTCTCCCTCTTCGATTTTGACCCCACCCCATCACTTCCCTCCAATACTAAACTTTAGAGCCCTTTATGTCTCAGAATGCGTCCTATCAACCAACACCTTCTTTTGTCAAGTTATGCCACAAATTTCTTATCTCCCCAGTGCTATTCAGTACCTCCTCACCAGTTAACAATCTATGCATCTAATCTTTAGCCTTATTCTGCAGTATCAAATTTCAAAAGCTTCTACTCTCTTCTTGTTTGAACTGTTTACTGTCCATGTTTCACTTCCATATATGGGTACACTCCAGACAAATACCTTTAGAAAAGACTTCCTAACAGATTTATATTCGAAGTTAACAAATTTCTTTTCTTCAGAAATCCTTTTCTTAGTATTGTCTGTTCACATTTTATATTCCCTCTCCTTCAGCAACCATCAGTTATTTCGCCGCCAGAATAGCAAAATTCATCTACTACTTTAAGTGTCCCATTTCCTGGTCTAATTTCCTCAGCATCACTTGATTTAATTCACCTACACTCCATTATCCTTGTTTTATTTTACTTGGTGCTCATCTTATATCCTCTCAAGATGCAGCCCATTCCATTCAACTGCTCTTCTACGTCCTTTGCAGTCTGTGACGAGAATTACAACGTCATCGTCAGATCTCAAAGTTATTTCTTCTCCCTCAACTTAAATTCCTCTGCCAAATTTTTCTCTGTACTGGGGATATGCTACAATCCTGTCTCACTTCCTTCTCAACCACTGCTTTCCTTTCATGCAGCATAGGAAATGAATGTGGAAATACTGGGCTAATGTTAAAACTCAGGCACAAGGAAAAGAAAAAGTAGGACTGAAATAGGATGGTCTGGAGAAAGCCATTATGAAAAGAGGAGAACTGTGGAATAAATAATTTAAAAAACTGATATCCCGAATAATATTTTTCCTTCATCAGTGCAAGAACTTTGTGAATATCCCTTCCATATACATGCCCATGTGAGAGCAAATTACCTGCACAAGTGTGGCTATGCTTTCATCAAAGCGCAGATTGTGCAGGACGATTCGGCCGTCTTCCAAGCCGACAGCCACCACGTCGACAGCTGGAGATTGGGCGAGCACAGTCACTGGGGACCTCCAGCCTTTGAAAGTGTGTATCAGTGCACCTTTGTGAATGTTCCACAGCTGCATCTGTCCCTGTCTGCTGCCCAGCAGTATCTGCAAAACAAACAGAAATAAAATTACATCAAATAACGTGTAAAAGGAGGTCCACAGGAACTACAGGTACATAGCAGACTACATCTTCCATAATCATTAACATATGGGGAGTGAAAATAGAAGTAACAAAATTCAGAACGCCTAGATCACTTTAGCAGAGCATTTCTTCAAATTCATGGTTTCGGCAAGCTATGTTGCCATCTTCATATCTTATGCACTACTTTTCCAGATCCAAAGATGGCAACACAGTTACCCGAAACATGTAATTTGAATAAATGACCTACTAAAGCAAATTTTCATACCAATCTAGATCACACACACACACACACACACACACACACACACACACACACACACAGAGAGAGAGAGAGAGAGAGAGAGATATACTACTTGGGATTTAGATGTAACATAAACATCTACTGTACAATCAGCTTGTCAGCTCATGCAGCCAAGTGGCTGAATAACATACAGATGATGTCAGCTGACAGACAGTTTGGCTTTAGGAAGGACAAAGACAGCAGAGAAACAGTTCTGAATTTACACTTAATAATTAAGACAAGACTTGGGTCATTCTTGTTTCTGTACACTTTCTAGTAGCGTTATTACATTATGTAATAAACATCTGTACAAGACTGACTTCTCATGTAATTTTCTAACAGTGTGTTTTTTTATTAGGATTTTAAAAATGTTGCATTTTGTTATTCGAATTTTTCTGTATATTTTAAATGGAAGACTTGCTACACTTAACTTCTACTGCTCTTATATTGTAACTGTGTATCCCCACTTTGTTGAGTTGGGGAACTATTCAGAATGATACAAGGCTCTAGCCTATCCTTGATGTTATCCTACCTGTATATTGGCCTAGTAGCAAATGAAACCAAGGAGAAATTAGTAAATGGAATTACAGCTGAGAGAGGTGAAATAAAGACCTTGGATGTTTTCTGAAGACATTGTAATTCTGTCAGACACACAAAAGGACTTCAAAGAACAGAAGAATGGAATGGATAATGCCTTGAAAAGAGGTTATAAGATTAACATCAACAAAAGTAAAACAAGGGTAATGGAGAGAACTCGAAATAAACCATGTGATGCTGAGGAAATTAGACTAGGTAATGTGGCATTAAAACAGTAGATGAGTTTTGCTATCTGCACAGAAGGGAAAGAAGGCAGGAATATAAAACGCAAACTGGTAACAACAAGAAAAACATTCCTGAAAAAGAGAAATCTGTAAATATCGAATATCGGCTTAAATGTTAGGATGTCTTTTCTGAAGGTATCTGTCTGTGGTATAGCCTTGTATGGAAGTGTGGACAATAAGCAGCTCAGAAAAGAAGAGATTAGAAGCTTTCGACATGTGATGCTACGGAACAATGATGAGGGTTAGACAGGTAGATCATGTAACCAATGAGAGGCACTGACTAGAATTGGTAAGAAAAGACTTTTGTGTCTCAACTTAACTAAAAGAAGGAACTTGTTGATGTGACACACAAAATGGTTCAAATGGCTCTGAGCACTATGGGACTTAACTACTGAGGTCATCAGTCCCCTAGAACTTAGAACTACTTAAACCTAACTATCCTAAGGACATCACACACATACATGCCCGAGGCAGGATTCGAATCTGCGACCGTAGCGGTCGTGCGGTTCCAGACTATAGCACCTAGAACTGCTCGGCCACCCCGGCCGGCCTGTGACACACACTGAGACATCAAGGAATCATCATTTCAGTACCGGAGGGAAGTGTGGGGATCAAAACTGTAGAGGGAGACAAAGGCTTGAACACAGTAAGCAGGTTCAGAGGTATGTAAGCTGTGGTAGTTGTGCAGAGATCAAGAGCTCACACATCATAACTAGCACGGACAGCATCAAAGTCATCGTCCCTCTGGAGACCAGAACAATAAAAACCAATCTAAAGATAGTTGTTTCACAACTGAAACCAGTTATCCAACTGTGACCAAGACAAACACTTTACTGGAAGCTATTACAGATTTAAGTGTCACAAACTATGTCAGGCCTCACAAAGAAATGAAATCTCTTGAAGCTTTTGAGGTGCTGTAGATGCCAGTTCGGTATAAAGGAGACTGATACAACAACTAACCAGGATGGCTCTTGAAGACCTGATAATGAAAGAATATTAAGGAATACAACAAGGATGATACAAGTGGATAGGTCACACAAAAAGACACAACCAGTTCCTTGTAAACATTCTAGAAAGAAAGCTAAAGGAAGATCTCATTAGCATTTTCAAAACGTGTCATAAAATGTAGGACTCGATAAGAATACCAAAATGAATGAGTAAGCAACCAATTGTAAAACAGATGAAGCTGAAGTAGATTGATAACATAGTGAGTGAAATGCACAGATAGCTTAGCTGTCCCCTCGCACAGCTATTCACAAGAACACACAAAATCACATCTAAGACATGATAACATGTCAAAATAGCATTTTATACTAATAGTAACATTATCGACATGCCATAAGAAGGAAACACCCATCAAACCTTGTTGAGGTACGTGCTCGGGTGCACCAGTGCAGAGGGCTCGAACAAACTGCATTCGAAGCTGAGCTCCGTGTAGACATCCTCGGCCTTAATGTCCCACACACGCAACACTCCTCTGCTGTCCACCGCAACCAGGTGCGGACCGAATGGCAGCAAAAGCTTCACATCTGGGCCACCGGGCTGCCCATAGGTATGTTGGAGTTCCGCACCACGCCGCCATGCAAATATCTGCAACACAAATAATTATGTCTGAAGTGATGACATAAAAACAAACAAAAATAAAATAATGAAAATTTTCACCAGTGGTGTCCTCCAACACTTACCAATGCTCTAGGCATTGCCTCTTTCACCATCTGATGGGACGTCGTCTGAAAATGATTTCTGATAAAATCAAAACCGGTTACCATTTGGATGCTTCATTATTAATTTTTAATGAATCCTTGTGATCAAAACCGATGTGTATTTGAATCAGTTGGTCGAGAAAGGAACTAAGTCACTTTTTTACATAAATGTATTAAACAGACCAAGACGCACGTTATGCCGACACAGATACAGAAAGCATAACAGAACACTAACTTGGTGCCAACTTCGTGATGTGTCATGGTTATTGTTGACTGTTGTTGTAGGTTATTGAATGGCATCTTTCAAAATGTCTCCCAAATGAAAGTGAAATGAAAGTGAGCATAAGATGAAAAGAATCAAGTACTGACATTTATCCATTCAACAAGTTTATTGTAATATAAATTCCATAGTATGCACTACAGGCTTTGCAATTGTTTGATAAATTCCGGATGCCGAATGGAATGTTTCTAATGTATCGGTGAGAATGATCACATTAAGATACTTTCAAACTTTTTAAACATGGAAAAAATAGTCAGGATATTTATCTACAAGGGTTAATTGTGGCAGGTGAAATTTCGATAAGAAGGCCAAGAAAAGTTGTAAGTGACATTGACAGCATCAAAAAACAACATTCCTTTGTTTACCATGCCAATGTCTATGGTAGAAGAATTCATGTCTGCAAATGTGCTTTTCTCAGTCTTCATGGTATATTACAGAAATGTGCTTATTTGCCAGTTACTAATTCAAGGCCAAATTCCAAAGGACACGCATGGGCCAAATCCATGCATGGCCAAATCCAAGCACAACAAAAATTTTGGAAAATGTAATAAATTTGATAGATACCCACATCACATCTTTCCCACTCAAAGAAACTCACTATGCTGGGAAGGAAATGAAATACCTAGATGCACCCTTAGATCCAAAAACTATGCATGATATGTTCCTTACGAATTATCCAGAAGTAAATATGGAACACGACTTCTATAGGAAACATTTTCGAGAAAATTACAATTTTCCTATTGGTCGTACCCAAATTGATGTATGTGGCAAATGTTAGAAACTTCCCGCTAAGTTGAAAGGTCCACATACCTCTGACAGTAGTAAAAGAGCTGCACAACTTGAGTTGGATATTCACAAGTGGTGCAGCAGGACATTTTATCAATTCATTAGAACAAATGAGCAAGAATGTATGGGCAGGAATGACATCGTTGGACTAGTTTTCGACTTCATGCAAAACTTGCCTCTGCCAAACACCCCAGTGTAGGAAACATTCTATTTACGTCAGCTGTGGGTTAACTGTTTCTGCATTTATGATATAAGGTCCAGGCATTCCATGATATACTTGTATCAGGAAGGTGAAGCAAAAAAGGAAGCAAATGAGATCTCTTCATTCCTGTACCACTACATTGAAAACTATGTAATGAAGAATGTTAGAGAAGTACACCTGTTCTCAGACATTGCATCTGATCAAAATAAAAATAATGCTGTAGTAAGGATATGCCTTCCATTGACAGACTGGAAGATTTTTAAAAAATCACTCACAGTGTTCCCGAAAGAAGTCATTCATTTCTCCCTTGTGACTGTGCATTATCCATGAAGGCCAACAACAACTTCACAAGGCATCCAACCACATGTCAGCATGCTGCCACCCTCATAAGACAATATACTTTGCAAAATGAGAGAAGGTAACTAGTGAATGAAATAGTTTTTATAGACTTTCAATAGTGTTGGTATAAATGATCACAGAACTATGGTTCTTAAGATGTTATAGTGAAATGTGGAGTTACTTGTTACAACAGAAATGCTGCTGATGTTCTGACTTATGTCCAAGGAATCCAGCAGAATATGGCTATTGACTGTGGTTTTATGAGGGCGGATCAAGTAGTGGAAACAACCGCACCAATAAATGAATCTAAGCAAAACAAAATCTATAGTACCAACAGCAGTATTAGTAGATGGGTAATTGGTTATGGGGTTCATAGTAATTTTATAGTGGTAGAAAGTAGTAGTAAGATTAGCGTTTTTGTAGTATTAATATTTTTATTTTTTCATAATGTTTAAAGTACCAAGAATAATTCCTATATACATTCTTTTTATTATCCACAATAATGCAAGTTGTATGGCCTTTGTTAACTTTTCCGATAATACGCTGTCATTGTGAATAATAAATAAAAAAACAAACAAATACATAAGTTAACTGAATTTTCCGTCGCTGCTGGGCAGAACATGATCATTATATTAAGACAGAAAAAACTTCTTAATGTTCTGCAAAATTATGTTTATTTGGTCATGCGTTGGCTTTCAGCTTCTTACACAATCCTGGGCATATAGATATTAACACAACAAGACACTTATTTATCAATTAATGAAAAAACATAAAACAGATACGGTAATCCCAAAGCAACCATACGGCCACAAATAGGCAACTTCCCACACGATGTCACACTGCCTCATATCTTTTCCATTATCTGTGTCAGCCTTTCGAATGGAAGAGCAGGTCATCAAACGTATCACTTCCTGCAACGGCTGGATTGAGCAAGATTGACAACGTACTACGAAAACAGAATGTGCATAAGATTAAACCATTTTGTACAATGGGCTACAGAAATTTATCAGTAGTTACAAAGCCTGGCGCACAATCCCATATATCGGCAACATTTAAGACAACCTTGGAAAAAAATTTAAGTCTCAAGACTACAGACCTGCATTTTATAATACCAATAACTACCTGAACTTGAGAGAAGCTGGAGATTGCGGAAGAAAGATCGAAACTTTGCAGATCATCTTTTAATAGAAGAACATTCATAACATGATGCAGAATGTGAACACTTACAGTCTGTTATGAATGTTAGCCTTTTTGGCTAATTTAATTATTTGCATGTGACAAAGTGCAACATTTTCCTCTGCAAACACTCTGTAACATTTTTGCATCTTCTGTACCAATAATATCTGTGTAAGTTGTATAAATACATGATTAAAGACCCCCAGGATGCTACAAAGTTAATATTTATTTAAGAATAAAACCAAAATGAAACATCTATTGAAGAGAAGCATTAGCAAAGTTGTTAATTATCAAGGCGCGGTTAGGCACAGACAAATGAAGAGACTTTTTGTGCAGTTTTCTGTTCTAGACACACACACACACACACACACACACACACACACTCTAAGACTCTCGTATGTAGAAGGACGATGAAGATGTGTGACTTTAGATATGAAGTATTGCGATCTTGATGTATCAGATGTGTGCCTGAATAATATGATGTTAGAAAACAATATCAAGCATTTTATTTATTGAAGTAAGTGAAGATGAATACTATAGGAAGAGGATTTTCATGATTATGAAAAGCGTCGGTGTTCCCGGAGTCTGCTGCCGGCAGCTTCAACTAAAAGGTCAGCGAAGTCCAATCGCCAAGAAAAATTAAGATAAGCACAGACATTTTAGTAATGCAATCATTTTCAGTATTTATTTATTTCACATTACAACTGTCAACGCGCGTGAAAGGACTTCAGGACATCGGTCGTGAGTAGTGTTTGTTAACTATTGTTATAGTAAGAAATTTCTATGTCATCATTATGAATTATAAAAAAACAATTGCCTGTATTTTCTGTTTGCATGAATCATGACGGGGAGCAAGCAACGCAAAAAGGCAAAATTGAGGAGAAAATTTTTGAAAGGAATAAGAACTGGATGCAGGTTATGTAAAAATTTTCCAAAGTAAGCTGTTTTGTTCAGCGCAACAAAGGTAGGATGGCTATGCAAGTTGCTTGCACGGTTACGCTTTGTAGTGCCTCTTTTGATGTAGATAAAAACCTTTTCCTATTATTCCCTTCCTTGAATTTTATTGGCGAAAAATTTACAGGAATTTTTCAGTGTGATACACATTGTCAGTAAAACATAACGAATTGTGACACAATAGTTTGCACATTATAATAGATGATTATCAAATGTAATAATTAGCGTATGAAATTTTAACATTTTTGTGAAATTTCTATATTTTGCATATTCATATAACATGGCCGAAAAATATATGCCCATTGTTGATAGCGATAGCGGAAACGCACTCAGCCAAGATGGTGTAGGAATTGCAAGATCGAACAATTGAAGTTCACGCGCCATGCATGCCTACTGCAGAAGGTTTATGCAGATCAGAGATGAGTGTCGCAGGAGTGAAAAATGACAGCGACACTCCACATCAGAATAACCTTGAAGACACAATGTTTACAACTGACGAGTCAATGTCACACACCTCCCAGAGCGACATACCACTCATGAATGTTTGACACAGAATCTGAACAGTCACACAAGATATGAACATGGTAAAACAGCAACAAAACATTGTTACGCAAGATCTAAATGCAATGAAGCAAGAACAAAAACAAATATTCAAGGATTTGCAAGACACGGTCTCACAAAAATTCGATGAGTTAGTCAAAAATTTTCGCACTGAAATCGATAAAAATTGAATGATATGAAAACACAAGTAAAGCATGAAGTAATTTCTGAAGTTAACAGTAACATTATGCAGGTAAAACAGAAGGTAGATTCTTTTAATGACCATCACGGCTGAGTAGAACAACAAATAAAGAAAATCACAAACACAGACATTGAAGCCACACAAAACCAGTTGGTTTCGACATGAAAAAGGTAACCACTGTCGTTAACAAACTAAATAATGACTGTGAAGGTGTACCTCTTGCTGTAGAAGAGCTACATTAAGGGTAGCAACATTAGAAGTTGACTCAGCATGCACTAAGAAGGAGAGAAAGAAGATATCGTGAACAAGGTAAACATTATCCTACAAGCCCCGGAAAATAGGATCCGCAATCTTTTAGAAGAAAATATTACCAGATCTCTAAACATGCATGTAAATAATACACAGGCTACAGTGAACATACCCCAACCTGTTGGTATCTATTCACAAACTGTCACGAGTCCCACAGCAGGTACCAGTGACAGTTGTAGATTGCAAAATGTAAACATATCCACAACTCCCAACACCTGAACAATTACCAGCCAGAATTACAGGTAACTACAATAACAACATAAATACAATTGAAAATGCCATGAGTCTGTCAACTATTTTTGCAGACCAAGGTTTGCTGAGACAGCAACAGTTTCCTACATTCACTACCGAAGGTAAAAGAATGAATCCCATATTATTTATCACTACTTTTCGTCATGTATTTCCACGCAACTGGATGGAAGCACAGAAAATCAGATTTGTCGTGCAATATATGCAAGCTGATGTGCTTTTATGGCCAACTGAATTGGCCGAACGTTGGAGCACTTATATCCAATTTGAACGAGCTTTCCTCAACAAATACTGGTCTGAGCAGTGCAAGAAAGACTCAGACGCGAAGTTTTCAACCCTCCACCATTCAATGGCAAATACGGTAGTCTACGTGGATACTTTGAAAAATACCTGAACAAGACGCACTACTGGACGAAACCAATATCACAGGCAGACGTGTCAAAAATTTTGAAAAGTCGTTTACCATCTCACATTACAGAAAAATTAGTCACAACACCCGCGCACAACACTAAATATTTTCTGTCAGTGCTCGATTCTATCAACTTAATCTGTACCCCACAGAGCAACAGAAAATCAGGCACAACAGCAATATATTTATGTAAATCAGTCAGGAAAACATGATTAAAATACACAGCAAGGTTGGTACACACGACAGCAAAATTACATACCCAAAGGTAATGAGTAAGGTAACGGGAATGGAAAAAAACAAACGATTTAAAAGAAATTTCCAAAAGCAAGCAAATTAACTATCACAAGGCCCTATGCCAAATATGAATAGAAACAGTCAGCCGAAACAGTGGTCGACGCGCGGCAACAATGCCATGCCTTATGCTGTACCGCAGCTGACCTTTGGACAGCAAAATAAATGCACAGGAACACAAATTGGCGACGTACACACACAGTGCAACTCACTGAAATTTCTCCAGGTATTGAACTAAGTCACACTACGACACCGGAAAACAACAACTGGTCGTAGTTAAGCCTCAGGCTATGTTGTATATAGCTTAGTACTTAATTAAATCTCTGTGTACGTATATCAATAGGTTCCTTAGTTCTTAGACAGTAGATGTATTTGTGTAGTATTTCCGATTATTTTGTATTTAAGCTAGGTACATATTGCATTCCTATTTTGGTTGCACTTTCTGCCAGCATGTCGCGCATGCGCACAGGTCAATGTTTCCTCTCCTGCCATCAACGAGTATTGTTGAGCACGCGACAGCTGAGCCATAAGCTAATTTTGTTTATACTTTTGCTTTGCATGAAGCAGTGTATTACGTCTCATTGCTGTTAATTTTATGCCTATGTGCACAAATCAAAAGAATTACTTATGTCTATACACATTACTTTATCTTAAAATATACTCCGGAAGAAAAGTTACACTTTGAATTATGTGCACTATGTACAATTATATTGCGATAAAAAATTAATGTTACCATGCTTCGTCATTCTGTTTTCCAATTTTTGTCAATTTAGTATCCTTTATTTAGTGTGCCAATTTTTGTCAATTTAGCATCCATAAGAGTACTCGTTGTCCTTCAAAATTTTGTCTTATAGTGTCATTTCTGCAGTGGGTCCCTTTGGTATGGGCAACTCCCACTCATTGATTTGTCGGAACATCAATTCATTAGGTGTGAAACCTGTTGAAGAATGTGGAAGGTTATTGACAACTTGCATGAAAGGAGTTGCGTATTCTACCAATCGGGTGTGTTTGTCACGGGTGTACGTCCTAATAAGCCAGTTAAATACTTTAAAGACTTGTTCAATGGGGCTTACTTCTGGGTGAAAAAGGCTTACTAATATGTGCTTTATGCCCTGTGAGGTCATAAATTGTTTCCACTTTTGCCCAACAAAGTATGAAGCATTGTCAGTGAGTAGTCCCTTTGGTTTACCTGTTATTCTCAAATAGTCTACCTCAATTCTCTTTCTGATATTTGTGGCTGTTGCATTTTTAATGGCATACATTTTGATATGTTTCGAGAAAATATTGTATAGTGCTACTACATATCTTGCTCCTCCTTTACTTCTTGGATATGGATCAGCTATGTCCAGGGATACAATATCTATAGGGTTTTTTGTGAGTATTACGTAATACACTCGTATATTTTGACACATTGGACTGTTTTGATTTTTGACATATTGCACACTTTCTTAATACCTGTAAGACTCATCTTCTCAAATTTGGAAAATAACAAAGTGTTGCAATTTTTTCAGTATATTTGCCTATTCCATAATGTCCCCATACTTCATGAATGTGTCTTATAAATTTGTCGATTTAATCTTCAGGAATACACACACGATATCGATCAGATTTTTAATGTCGCCTATGAAACAAAATGTCCTTGTACTCCTAATACCATTTACTTACCTTTCCACCTTCACCTTGCTTAAGGTTTTTCATGACTTTACTCCATCTGTGATCTTGCTGTTGTATAATTTTCATTTGCTTACAAAACTTATGGTAATCAGACTGTTGTGTTGTACCTTGCATTCTGAGTTCTGCATCTTGCTCTGTTAATTCACCAAATTCCTCTGAACCTTGTGGTAGCCTAGCCTAGACAGGGCATCTGCAATAGCATTCTGACTTCCTTTAATATAAATGATTTCGAAATTGAATTCCTGTAAATATAGGCACCACATAGCTAATCTACGGTGCAATAGTTAGCATGTTAAAAGAAATTACAGTGACTGATGGTCACAGTGTACGTTGGTACTTTTGCCCCACAAAAAATATTCAAACTTTTTAAATGCCCATATTACCACTAAACTTTCCAATTCTGATACAGAGTAAAAGACCTTTCTGCTTCCAATAATGTGCAACTAGCAAAACAATGGTTAAAATGCCATGTTTCACACTAAGCTACCCACAAATTGAAGTAAACAGCACTAGCACATGAAGAAACAACATGACACTTCGTAAATGATTAATCGGTACACATTATTTCAATGAACCAAAGTTCCTTGGCAACTAGTCCATGATATCCTCATGCATCCTTGAACCAGTAGCTGAGTATTTCCCTTCTTCCTTCCCAAACAATGGAGGCGGCGCCAAGCGTAATTAGGCCAGCAATGTCCCTTTCTGTTTGCAACATTCATTAGCCACCTTAAGATGGCCTAAGAAGTCAAATGCTAGTTTGTGAGCAAATACATGCAGTTTTGCAGAACATTAGGAAATGTTTTGCTTTTTAATATTAAATCAATAAGTCCATAAAGGCGTGAACATAAACTGGAGCCAATATCCAGTTTTCCTACCTGTGAGCCGGCCGCAGTGTAGACGTGGTAGGTGTCGGCCGCAAGGCAGGATATGTCCTCTGCGTGCTGCGGGCTGGTGCTGAGCAGGGCAAGGTGCGACAGCCCGTACGTGTGGAACGCCTTCCCGATACACGTCACGACCAGGTGCTCCTTGCGGGAGCGTATGTACCTCAGCGCGTGTGGCACGTGGTTGCTGACCAGCCCCAGGGCACGGGCAGGAGCGAAGATCCGGCTGCCTGCCCTGCGCGTCTGTGTCACTGTTGCAGTAGTGGATACCATTTCCTGAAAACGGGTCATTATGTAGAGTATATAGCACAGAGGTGGTTTATCCGTGTGGCACACGGCCCCACACTATAAGGAACCCTGCAGTCACACTGTCCATACTTTTCTAGGGAGCATTAATGATCAGAAATTTTGAACTGAAACAAATAACTCAATTTAGGGTTATATTTGAACACTTGTAAAGTATTTTTAAAGCACCAGCAACATTTTTAATGCACCAGCAATAATCTCTCATCAACCTTGTGGTGTCACCGCCAGACACCACACTTGCTAGGTGGTAGCTTAAATCGGCCGCGGTCCATTAGTACATGTCGGACCCGCGTGTCGCCACTGTCAGGATCGCAGACCGAGCGCCACCACCCGGCAGGTCTCGAGAGACGTACTAGCACTCGCCCCAGTTGTACGGACGACATTGCTAGCGACTACACGTACGAAGCCTTTCTCTCATTTGCCAAGAGACAGTTAGAATAGCCTTCAGCTAAGTTAATGGCTACGACCTAGCAAGGCGCCATTAACCATTTGTAACGTTGCATGTACCTCAAGATAGAGTCTCACTTGTATCATCCAGAATGCTGTATACCAAAGGACAATATAAAAGTTAAGTGTTCTAGTAGCTACGTTCTTTTCTTTATCACATTCATTACGAATCCTGTTCCAGACTTAACGCCAGACGGCGTGAGTTGACGCGTGCCCTTTCAGCTACTTCACTGTGGACTGGCTGCCTTAACAGTCCACTACATACCTGAAACCGTATATATCTTTGAACCTTTGAAGAATATACACTGCTGGGGAAAACAATTAGTACATCAAAAAATTAGTACAACAGAAATGATGATGTCAATTCTGATCTGATGATGGCATATGCCACCAGGAAGACAGTAGATGTACAGATAATGATTTTAACATCATCCGCCAATAGATAGTGTAGCGGCATAGCAACCAGAGCATCTGTGTCTACCCTTTAACAGGGAATGCTCAGAGCAGAATAGTCTGTGTGGTGCAAACATGTGAAGCAAGCAGGCAATCATTCCATGGAGATGCACTTGTGTTTCCTACAGTCAACAGTGAGTTTGAAGGGGTCAAACTGTGGCCTTCTGAGTAGGATGGTCATTCTGTAGAACTGCCACACAAGTTGGACATGCTGCATCAGTTGTGACATCAGTGGTCACATGAACATCCTCACACCTGTAGAGAAGGTTCTGGACTTCCACGTAACATAGATGCCTCCCTGGATCATCATACTGTAAAGGTGGCTGTGGCAGATTGTACAGCTATCATAGCACAGATAAGAGGTCTCGTTAGCCCAGACACGTCAACACGAACTGTTGCGCACACCACAGCATCGACGTGCACAGCTCGACTGGTACTGTCAGAGGATCCCTTGTAAAACAGAATCGTATGCTGTGGTCTTCAGAAATGACAGCAGATTCTGCCTGCACGCAAGAGATAGTCATTTGCACATACGATGTAGACTTGGTGAGCACTGTCTCACAGAGTGCATTCGTCCAAGAGAGACTTAAGGTCTGGGGCGCGATAAGCTACAACCCCCATTCACCTTTGCTGTTTCTGGAAGGAACACTAACAGTGCTCAATACACGTAAAATGTTTGTTAGACCTGTTCTTTTGCCATTCTTGCAACACGAAGGTGATGTGCTGTTCTAATAGGAACACACTGTCTGTGAAACTCAATGTGCTCTGTAAGATGTGCAGCAAATTCCCTGGCCAACCCGATCTCTGGAATTGTCTCTAATCGAGCACATGTGGGATGTGATGGGACGAAAAGTGACTCGCCTACCGACAATCATTACAGAAGCATGTGTACAGGTCTAGCAGGTGTGGAATAACATATAGTAGGACAATACTTGCTAATCTGTGCAATTGACTGGATGCCAGAGTTCAGTGCCTACATTGCCATCCATGAAGGCTGCACCTCTTACTAATATGCGAGTTCAGCATGGATCAATATTAGTCATAATTGCACTTCTTTAAGGGACTTTGATATATGATATGGCAGCAAAAGAGTTTTTTGTTACACGATATGTTCACCTATGGTTGCTATGCATTATTACATATATACTCCATGAGATTGGTTTCTTCAGATTGTCAACAAAGCTTGCCTGCAAATCATTTTTATTTGTTTTTATAACCTGGTACCTATTGATGTAGGTCACTAAGGCTGCAGTTACAGTGGGACCAACATCAGTGGATTTCACCAATGACTGACTGTGGCCACAGATCACCGATCTTTTCAAATCAGTGCGCCAGCACATGAGCAATCTCACGAGAAGTCCACACACAGTATCAGATTTTTTAATTTTTTATATTTATGACATGTAAAGTTCAGAACCCAGATATGAAAATTCCACAGATGTTCAATGCAACTCTCAATAAAATCAACTTTGAATTTTTCTGAGCATCTTTAATATCCCAAAGTCAGATCTATTTTTTGACAGGCAGCTTGACTGTGAGGTAAAATTGGTCATCCACCATAAAGGGGACCTGGGTTTGATTCTGGCTGATGGAGGATGAAATACTTGAAGATAGGGGTGGGAAATCAGTAGCACTTGAGACGTAACTGATGATTTGAATCCCGTTTCAGTCACTATTTTTTTCATCTTTCTTTCATTCAGTTCAAGTACCTAAGTCATTTAAATATAAAATACCTCAAATATATTTTAATTAACATGCACACTGATAAACCAAAATGTTATGACCACTGCCCACCACAAAACTGGATACTGCCTGGGGGCACTGCAGGCACATGACGCAGTAACAAAAATACACTACTGGCCCTTAAAATTGCTACACCACGAAGATGAGGTGTTACAGACACGAAATTTAACCGACAGGAAGAAGATGCTGTGATATGCAAATAATTAGCTTTTCAGAGCATTCACACAAGGTTGGCACCGGTAGTAACACCTACAACGTGCTGAAATGAGAAAAGTTTCCAAGCGATTTCTCATACACAAACAGCAGTTGACTGGCGTTGCCTGGTGAAACGTTGTTGTGATGCATTGTGTAAGGAGGAGAAATGCGTACCATCACGTTTCTGACTTTGATAAAGGTCGGATTGTAGCCTATCGCGATTTCGGTTTATCGTATCGCGACATTGCTGCTCGCGATGGTCGAGATCCAATGACTGTTAGCAGAATATGGAATTGGTGGGTTCAGGAGGGTAATACGGAATGCCGTGCTGGATCCCAACAGCCTTGTATCACTAGCAGTCGAGATGAGAGGCATCTTATCCGCACGGCTGTAACGGATGGTGCAGCCAAGTCTAAATCCCTGAGTCAACAGATGGGGACGTTTGCAAGACAACAACCATCTGCACAAACAGTTCGACGATGTTTGCAGCAGCATGGACTATCAGCTCGGAGGCCATGGCTGTGGTTACCCTTGATGCTGCATCACAGACAGGAGTGCCTGCGATGGTGTAGCCAACGACGAACCTGGGTGCACAAATGGCTAAACTTCATTTTTTCGGATGAATCCAGGTTCTGTTTACAGCATCATGATGGTCGCATCCGATTTTGGCGACATCGCGGTGAACGCACATTGAATCGTGTATTCATCATTGCCATGCTGGCATATCACCCAGCGTGATGATACGGGGTGCAATTGGTTACACGTCTCGGTCACCTCTTATTCGCATTGACGGCACTTTGAACAGTGGATGTTACATTTCAGATGTGTTACGACCCGTGGCTCCACCCTTCATTCGATCCCTGCAAAACCCTACATTTCTGCAGGATAATGCACGACTGCGTGTTGCAGGTCCTGAATGGGCCTTTCTGGACACAGAAAATGTTCGACTGCTGCCCTGGCCAGCACATTCTCCAGATCTCTCACCAACTGAAAACGTCTGGTCAATGGTGGCCGAGCAACTGGCTCGTCACAATACGCCAGTCACTACTCTTGACGAACTGTGGTGTCGTGTTGAAGCTGCATGGGCAGCTGTACCTGTACACGCCATCCAAGCTCTGTTTGACTCAATGCCCAGGTGTATCAAGGCCGTTATTAGGGCCAGAGGTGGTTGTTCTGGGTACGGATTTCTCAGGATCTGTGCACCCAAATTGCGTAAAATGTAATCACATGTCAGTTCTAGTACAATATATTTGTCCAATGAATACCTGTTTAACACCTGCATTTCTTCTTGGTGTAGCAATTTTAATGGCCAGTAGTGTATGTAAGCAGAGCAGAAACGGGCAGGGAATCACCCTAGTGAAGATATGGATTGCAAATGGAGAAGTCCACTTAGATAAGCAACTTTGGCAAAGGGCAGATAATTATTATGCAGACACTGTGAACAAGAATTTCGAAAATGGAGAAACTGTTTGAATGTTCATGTGCTACTGTCATGAGCATCTATGGAAAGAGATAGAGGGACAGTGAAACTACCACCAGGTTGGAGGTCCACGACTCATCACAGAACATGGAGTACAGGGGCTTGTCAGTGCTGTAAAGTAGGGTAAATGGCAATCTGTGGCAGCTCTGCCGAATGAGTGAACTGCTGGCAGACGCACAAGTGTTTCAGAGCACACCGTTCATCGTACATGGTTTAACATTGAGCCCCACAGCAAGCTACCCCCATATGTTCACATTTTAACATTGTCAATAAAAACTGCAGTGGGCTGGGGACAATCAAGATTCGAGCATCAATCAATGGAAACATGTTGGCTCTTTGGGCGAATAACATTTTTGCTACACTAGGTTGATGGTCGTCTCCATAAATGCCATCATCGAGGTGAACAGTGGCTTAAAACACGCCGATCACCATGGACGCAGGCTGGTGGGAGCAGTATTATGCTATGGGAGACATTCTATTGCACTTGCATGGGACCTGTGATGGTAAATTGAAGACACGCTGACAGCTGCGAGCCACCGGCATTCCTTTGTGCTTGATGTCTTCCCTGAAGGCAATGTCATCTTTCAGCAGTATAATGTCTGTCTCTTAGAGCCAGAACTCTGCTGCAGTGGTTTGAGGAGCATTATAGCGAATTCGTGTTTATGTCTTAGTGACCAAATTCACCTGATGTAACTCCTATGGGACCCATCTAGGTCACTATCATTTGCCATCATTGCATATGTAAGTTAGCAATTTGTTATTTACGCAAATTACATGACATGAGCGTAGACACTGTTCTAGGGCCAGATATAGCTCATTCACATATGTTCGCCATTCTTTTAATAGTGAAAAACTGACGAAAGATCAGGTGCACTGTGACAAAGCTGTCAGCCAATGTTTTCAGGTGGAACCTGGCAATGGTGTCTGGCAATTGTTTCGGTGCTACTGTGACTGCAGCCAAAGTGAAACAGTCAGGCAAGCAACATATTTCCCAAGTCTGAAAACTACTACTTTGAATTAAGATTAGTGACAATCCAGATAACTCTCAGATTTTTTGTAATACAGTATGTTTGACCACCACATTTCGACATGCACCTACAAAGTTATCATACAATCCTTTAATATTTAACCCTTTCTCATATGCCTGTGGCCAACCGAATGATGCAACATCTGGTTTCCAGCTTTCGCTGAAGCACGATCCATGTTGTTTTACTGTGTAACATGGTCCTACAGAGGGAAACGTGAAAGTCATTGCAACCTGTAGGTCTAAACTTCAGAATTTCCCAATAAACTTTACTTTTTCACTTAAGCTGTAATAAGTTATAATAAACTACTCTGTATCCAGCTATGCATTGCTGTGGCTCAGTCTGGTAAATGAAAAATTGCTAGTATGTATGGGAAGCGGATATGCATCATGGTCTCCTTCTCCCCTGTCACTGTCCACCTCTTCCTCCTTTCCCCTCTCTGTGTCCATCACCATCTCCCTTCCCTCCCCCCTCTCATATTCTCCTCCGTCTCTCTATGTCTCCTGACCCCTCTCTCTGTCCATCTAATCCCTTCCCCTCTCTCTGTCCATTTCCCCCCACCTCTCCATCCATTTCCTCCTCCCCCTTTTCTCTGACCTTGATCCTTATTTACTGTTACTGCAAATTCAGATTCTATCGTAGCATTCTAATCTTAAGCAAATAAGCTATAAATACAACTTTCTTGTTTGCTGACAATGCTCCACTATTACATATTTTATACATATTTATATACTACATAATTAAAAATATGTAGCCTATATGTGTCCAAATGTTTATTACAGAGTGGTGAAAAAGTTAATCGATTGAGTACTTTTTGAGTTTTTTGTTAACAATTCTCTCTTAAATATTAGTTACACGTTATATACATTAAAAATATACAGCCTATGTCCATCCAAATGTTCATTAGAGTATAGCGCAAAATTTTTAGCAACTTTGTCAATGACCATAGAATGAAGGCTTCTCAATAACGTTTCGAGATTTTTGGTAACAATATTTCCCCTTTATATACTAAATATTTAATTATACAGGGTGGAGAAAAATTGTGTCATGAAATTTTAATCCTGGATAGCTGATGCCAGTCGGAACAAAAATTACTAATGTCGTGTAGGTTGACAACAAACCATTTTTAAACTACGGAAACTTGGTGCCACGCACTCCGACTGGCTACGGGATTGCCCTGTTGCTGGATGCTCTGGACAACGCGTGACCGCAAATGCTTTGCTCCATGCGCATTACCGTATGCTAGTCCATAAACAAAAACCATATCTCATTGTTCTTCAAACGAATACTGTGCCGCCATGCTTACTGTATGATTAAATCGCAAGTGACGTGTGTGGTCCAAAGCGTAGCTAACGTGTGATTGCCTACGACGTGAGGTGGAGACAAACAGCAAGAACTATTTGACACATGTTCATATTGGATTGGGGCAGTGACGGGGTGAGGGATGTTTGTATGTATGAACCAACAACCATAGCACTGTCTGTCAACCAACGAATGGCAACAGGGCAATCCCCTATATATTACTTGAATTAAAATATATAGCCTACATCCTCCGGAATGCTCATTAGATTATCATACACAAAAATTTGGAGTAAATTGGTAAAGAACTTTTCAATAGTTTTGGTAATGATGATTCCCCTTTATATATTACACGTATATTTATATGTTGCACATATTCACAAATTAGGTATATAGAAACACACATATTTGAATGCAGTGTTATGTCAAAATTTCCTGTCAATCAACCAACTTCTTTTAGAGTTTTGTGAGCACAAACATAATACGCAGGCTGAATTCTTTTATTTTGAGACAGACTACACAAGTCAGCATATGCAGTGGCAGGTAACTGTCAGTTTTGCTTGTTTGTAATATCAAGTGATTGTAAAAGCCTGGGACAGTGTGATAAATGGATTGATGCTGAATATTGCAAAGACTCACGTGGTACATTTCAAAACTGAACACTCAAGATATATAGTATTAAAATACAGCATAACACTACCTAAGGAAGAAGTTGACACGTCAAAATTCTTGGACTGAACATGGACAAGACTTAAGCTGGAGTACACATGCCAAATTCCTGTCAAATAAACAAGTTCCGCATTAGCGATGCACATACTAGCATCGATACCACTCGACCAACTAGGAATCAAACTGTCACCACTCACCTCCCCTAGATCTCAGGCACATGTCTTACATCATATGTCACATCCACATCATCACCACCACCACCAACAACAACAACAACAACAACAGTTTGCGAGACCATATGATATGTGGCACAGGGTATCTTGTACTACCACTAGTCAGTCCCTTTCCTGCTTCGTTCTCAAATGGAACGAGGGTTAAAAACAGTTACCTATGTGCTTGTGTACGGCTCCTAATAACTCTTACATTGTCTTTGTGGACCTTACATGAGATGTAAGTTGGAGTCAGCAGGACTGTTCTACAGTCAGTACAAATACTGGCTCTCTAATGATTCTCAATAGTGTGTTTGCAAAAAGAACATCTCCGTTCCTCCTGGGATTTCCATTTGAGTTCACGGAGCTTTTCCACATTATTCATATGCTGACTGAACATACTAAACTGCTTTGATGACTTACTTTAATCTGTCCTGGCTGGGATCCCAAATATTTAAGCAGTATTCAAGAATGGGTGCACAAATTTTCTGAATGAGGTCTCCTTTATAGATGATAAGTACTGTCCTAGAATTCTCCCAACAAACCAAAGTCAACCATTTGCCTCCCCTATAACAGAACTTACATGCTCTGTCCATTTAGTATCACTTTGCCACATTAAGCCTAGGTATTTAGTCTATGTTATTGTCTCCGGCAGCACACAATTAACCCATTATTGCCATGTGCCATGAATTTATATCATATCAAAGAGACCTTAATAAATGAAAGGTTAACTGTTCTTGAGGGCGAGCGATTGTAGGTGCAGGTTCTACAGGAAGCTACCGGCACCTCTGATATGTGGTGCCATTTCCACAGCGTTTAGAGTAACTCTAGTGTCATTTTGTGTTCACATCTTTGTTCACTACACACGGATGAAAAGTTAATGGCCATTGTTTGGAGAATTACAGTTAGAGAGAGAAGTCCAGTCCTGGATATTATTTGTTTGTTTTATATTATTTGTGATGTAGATTACTGGTGACGTAATAAGCTAGCTGCATATGCAAATGAATTTGAAAAGTATCGTTTGAATGTAAAATGTTTGTGCACTTTTGTGCGCATATGTGAGTGACGAAAACAAGTGAAATGAAAGCAAGTATCTCCACTGATTTGTATCACCAGATTACTTCAGTGACCAACTATGTTTATTATTTACATACAAGCATGCAGCAACATCCACTACAAAACATGTTCCAATATGCCGTGCATAAAAAGGGGATTTTTTTCGAGTCTCATCTCTCGGTTTCTATTGGTGATAGAAAGGTAGGATAGCCCTTGGGCTAGGGAGCATTTGTATACCCAACAGAAATGATTGTTTTATAGTAGTTATACCACATTACTGGGTCAAAGTTATAATGTCACACATCCTCCAGCTAATGCAAATAACAAATCTGTTAGTTCTGTTGGCTTTAGCTGTCGTCAATGGTGTACTTTAAGGGGCTTTAATGGGCTTATGGAGGCACAACTTACAAGGGAACCTCCCCATCATGCCCCTCTCAGATTTAGTTATAAATTGGCACAGTGGATAGACCTTGAAAAACTGAACACAGATCAATCGAGAAAACAGGAAGAAGTTGTGTGGAACTACGAAAAAAATAAGCAAAATATACAAACTGAGTAGTCCATGCGCATGATAGGCAACATCATGGAGAGTCTGAGCTCAGGAGCACCGTGGTCCCGTGGTTAGCGTGAGCAGTTGCGTTTCGAGAGGTCCTTGGTTCAAGTCTCCCCTCGAGTGAAAAGTTTTTTTTTTCTTTATTTTCGCAAAGTTATGATCTGTACGTTCGTTCATTGACGTCTCTGTTCACTGTAATAAGTTTTGTGTCTGTGTTTTGCGACCGCACCGCAAAACCGTGCGATTAGTAGACGAAAGGACGTGCCTCTCCAATGGGAACCGAAAACATTTGATCACACGTTCATAGGTCAACCGATTCCTCCACAGGAAAATACGTCTGATATATTCTATACGATACTGGTGACGGTATGTGCGTCACATGACAGGAATATGTTGTCGACCCACCTAACTTGTACACTTGGCGAATGGGTAAAATGATTCTTCTACCTTGCCCGATTTAGGTTTTCCTGTGGATGTGATGATCACTCCCAAAAAAGTGATGAAAACATAAGAGTTTGTCACATAAACTGCAACAAATGAATGCAACAGTTTCACAGTCACACAGTTTTCCCTGTGCGCTGTCAAAACATACGTTTTTAACGTTTTCAAATTTTTCCGTGTGTAGACTGTCAAATCCTGCATATGTCCAAGCAAATCTGAACATGTCCAGGAATTTTGGAGAGCAAAGTTGATTATGTGTAAGTGCCTGAACTTTGATAATTATCTGAAAATAAAAGTTTAAACTTTTCACTCGAGGGAAGAGTTGAACCAAGGACTTCTTGTTCCACAGCTGCTCACGCTAACCACAGGACCACGGCGCTCCTGAGCTCACACCTTCTTCCTTGATGTTGCCTATCTTGAGCATGGACACTCAGTTTGTATATTTTGCTAATTTTTTTCATAGTTCCACACAACTTCTTCTTGTTTTCTCGATTGATCTGTGTTCAGTTTTTCAAGGCCTATCCACTGTGCCAACTTATAACTAAATCTGAGGGGGGTGCCTTGGTAGTTCATGGGCAATTCCTGAGAAAAGCTGAAACACATGGTTTCTGCATACCAAAAATAAGCCATGGATTCAAAGATGGCTATGTACAGCAAATGGCTGTAATATTGACGATGTACAGGGTTAGTCAAAATTATATTAACATTGATATATCTAAAAACAAAGATGATGTGACTTACCAAACGAAAGTGCTGGCACGTCGATAGACACACAAACAAACACAAACATACACACAAAATTCAAGCTTTCGCAACAAACTGTTGCCTCATCAGGAAAGAGGGAAGGAGAGGGAAAGACGAAAGGATGTGGGTTTTGGACATAACACATAGAGAGCAGAAATAATTTATTGAAATGTATTGTAACATGTACTGTATTGTATTTTTAGTTGTTGCACAGTTGATCATTGTAATAGCTTCAATATCTTCTGTTTGTAGTAGACACAATGGCTGAACGATTGACACTGGAGCAAGCCTTATGGAAATGTATGGTTCCCCAACTCTTGTCCGTGTAAAGAATAGACAGCAATTTGTATGTGAGCCACCAAGCCGTTTAACAGTGTACTGCATCTACAAGAAGTTTGTGGATACAGGTTCGGTAGCTAACAACTATCGAGGCAATGCAGGATCCCCAAGATCAGACACATGTGAACAAAATATTGCTCTTGCGCAGGAAGCCGTGTTGCAGAGTCCTTCGAAATGAAGTTTAGCATGCACTTCAGAAACAAGAATTCCTCAAGAAATAGTGTAACACACATCGAAATACAACCTTGGGATGAGACCATACCACATCCAAGTTGTCCAAGCTTTAACATTGGTGCAGAAACATAAGCAGGTGGAGTACTATCAGGTTTTAGCCAAAATGAAGAATATGTAGCAAGATATTCTGAATGTAATGACATTCAGCAATGCAGCCACTTTTCACACAAGTAGTTTTGTGAACCGATATAACACGATTTTCTGGGCCACGAGTCACTAGGAAGCATGAATGTGACTCTCCTAAATTGAATGTTTGGTGACCATTGCTGGAGTAATTTGACTCCACTTTTTTGATACACGAAAAGTAATTTCTGACATCTACTTAAAAATGTTGCAGCAGTACACCATCAATGAACACCACTAGAAATCCGCCATGCAGGGTATTTCCAACAAGATGACGCTCCACTGCATGGGCCTGTACTGTTAGAGAGAGAGAGAGAGAGAGAGAGAGAGAGAGAGAGAGAATGTGTGGGGGCAGTGGGAGGGTGGGGAGGGGGGAGGTTGGAACTTATAGGCACTAAACAGAGAGGTTATCAGTCCTCTTACACTCATTAAAACAAACGAATGTGGATAAAAATCTCATGCACTCCAATTGACCACACAGTCATTATCTCACATGCACTAAAACAACGGAAAAAGAGTAAAAGTAGCTACATATGGGATTAAAACACAAGTGAAATGTCAAAGGAGCTAAAAGAAAGGAACATGGAAATGTAACTGGCTGACCAATTACAAAAACATGGGTGAGCCATTAACCCTATTAACACATTAAAGCCCTCTCCCTAAAATGTCAGGAAAAATACTGGACAATTTACAAAACTTTAAAACTCAAACTACATTCGTTGGAACATTAAAGGGCAGATCTGTCAAAATGCACTGCGGTCTACTGGTCGGAAAACAAAACACAGTCAAATAAAATGTGATGCATAGTACCTGTGCTACACATTGGAGGGAGCAAGAAACTAGGCATCGTAGCGCAGTGGCCTATGCAGAAACGATTAAGGAGGACCTGTCCCATGACACAGCTTGGTGGAAGCACGCCACAGCTGCGTTGTGGGCTATACAAGACGGAGCTTACTGTCTGCCACTTCCAGCCACTTATCATTCCATTGACAGATGACTCTGTACCTCAGGACAGAGGTGATTGCATGCAGAGGGAAGGCATACTGAAATAGCTTAGGGTCGCTACATGCCTCCTCGGCTGCTACATCTGCCCTTTCGTTCCCCGCAATACCCATGGGCTCTGGCACCCAGCACAAGGACACCTCCTTCCCCAGCCATTGTAGCTAGAGGAAGGCACCCTGGGTAACCTAAACTACTTTATCAACTTGGTACAAGCATTGCACAGGAGACTGAAGGGCACTGAAGGAGTCAGAACAACGAAAAATTTATCATGTGTGGCACATCTCATCTGCTCCAGAGTCCTTGAGATTGCAGATAGTTCGGAATCAAATACAGTGAACTTAGGAGGAAAGCAGGTCCTGAGGAAACAGTATGGGGGAACAACAGAGCAACGAATGGAGTACCCCTGTTTTGACCCATCCAGGAAGACAGCTACATAGTTGTGGTGTTCATTTAAAATGCCAGAAAATATAACAGTAAAAACAAAAGCAAGAGGGCAATCTCTCTTGTACTGCACTAAATCCAAAATTACTCTGGGCTTCTGAAGTAACCAGGATGGCAGTTGGTTAAAACCATGGCTTTGATCCTGTACATGCCCCACACCAAGGGACTCCAGCACACATTTTGCACGGATCCTAAACGATCTCGTTGCCTGTGGATGATTCATAAAAAGGCATTCTGTAGCTGGGCGAGCAACTGGTGTGCTGGGGAAGTGGGAATAGTGAGGAGCAGACACGGTTAGCACACCACATGAGGAGCTGCCGCCGTACGGTAAGTGGCGATACACCTGCCTTGGCACAAACACTGAGTTTGGGGCTGGTCCTGTAAGCACCTCATAATTTTCAGGTATGAGTGCCTCGGTGATCCATACACTGCGCACTCATAGTCCAGGTGCAATCAAACAAAAGCCCTATACAACTGGAGCAGATGAGCCCCACTGCTCACTTCCCAAGACACTTCAAAATGTTTAATGCCTTCTGGGACCGTGCTTGTCAGGCCTTCAGGTGTGGCAACCACGATAGCTCGGTGTCAAATATGAGGCCCAAAAACTGTGCAAAGTCTTTAAAAGGGAGGACAGTGTTCCACATATTCAAGTCAGGTAAACTAAAAATACAATGAGAATGTTAAAATGAACACAAACACACTTTTCTGCAGAAAATGTAAGAGCAGTCCTTGCACAGCCAACTCCTCCAGCCTCTGCAAAGTAAGTTGGAACTGACTAGTTGCTGTTGCAATACTGGAGGAAGAACAGAAAACTGCAAAATTGTCCACAAATAAGGAGCACTTATAGGACTCCTTACAGTAGATGTGATACTCTTTATGGCTATGGCAACGAGGGTAACATTTAAAACTCTGCTCTCACTAACACCATTCTCCTACCCAAAACTATTCGACAGTATGTCACCAACTCGGTACCGAAAAAAGCGCTTTGATAAAAAGGACCGAATAAACATGGAGAGATGTACACGGAAGTGCCATTGGTGGACTGCCCTAGAACAAGGCGTCTCCAAGTAGTATTGCATGCCTTATTGACATCACAAAATACACCTAAACAATGCTGTTTGCATAAAAAAAAAACCTGCTGAATAGTTGTGTCTAGCAAAGTCAGGTTGTCAACAGTGGAGCAAAATCTCCTGAATCCATACTGAGAGCAAATTAGGAGCTGCCTGGTCTCTAATATCTAACCCACATGACAGTTAACCATTCACTCCAAGGTCTTTCCTATACAGCTCGTTAAGGCAACACTCCAGTAACTACTTGGATGTGTGCAGTCGTTTCCTGTTTTGAGGAGATGTATCAGAATTGAGTTGGGAAAGTTGCCAATCTGTCATATAAGATTAAAACATTCCAGGAAAATTTCCTTTGATGCTGACAAATTTTGAAGCATGCGGCTTTGGATTTGGTCATGCCCAAGTGCAGTATCACGAGCTGCAGACAGTTCCGAATCCAGCTCCCACATGGAGAATGGGCAGTTATGGGACTCTGAATTGTTAGATATCTGAGGTCCAACTCACCCCTTTCCATGTTGGCACAGTAACGATGGAATGCTGGATCCTGGCTGGCAGTGGCAGCAGTTAGCTCAAAATGCTCTGCATTGTTTGTGCTATGTCTCCAGGAGTTGAGCCAACAACGCTGCTATAGGTAACCGACCACCTTTGCTGTAAATCCTTCTGATGGCTTCCTATGCTGCAGTAGAACAGGTGGCATGGTTGACGGAGTCCAGGAACATTTACCATGACCTTTTCTTGCTGTCCTTGATGATGCCTCGAGTAGCCTTTTCCCTCGCTAATTGAAACGCTGTGAGGTTTTCCGCTGTTAAGTCGGCTCTTAAACCATTGCAGAGCTGTGTGACTGACCTGAAGGACTGCACGGCACTCATCATTCCACCAAAGGAAAAAGGGTGTACTTTTCTTCTTCCTCTTCTTCTTCAGTAGCACTACAGCCACTGGTGAGCCTTGGCTCCTTCAACGATTTTCCTCGACATTTCTCAGCTGTCTGTCACTCTTTTCCACCCTCGGACTCCCGTAATGGTGAGATCCACTATTATATTGTCAATTCATCTTCTTCTAGGTCTCCCTCTTTACCTAGCTGAATGGATCGCACCCTTCATCATTTTGTTTGGAATTCTATCCTCTGCCATTCTCTCCACATGTCCTAGCTATTGTATTCACTGTGATTTCACAAATTTTACGATGTGCCTACCTCATATTAATAATTGTAATTTGGCACTGTAGTGTATTCTCCAGCATTCTCCCTCCCTTTTCTGCTTGAATGTTCTTAGTGCATTTGTATCACGTTCTGTCATTGTCCGTACCTCTGACCACACACGATAACCATGCGCACTAGCGAGTTATACTTCAGTAGCTTTGTTTGTCTTGTAACAAGGCTATTTATGAAAAGCTGCACATTTGCAAAGTAAGCCCTGTTTCCTGCTTGTATTCTTTCTCTTATAGCCTTTACAATACTGTTATCATTTGTTCATAGAGCTCCCAAGAAGCTAAGAGAGGACACTCCCTTGAAGAACTTCCCACTGATGTTTAGGTCTTCTTCTGGCCTCATATTGTGACATTACCATATATTTTGTTTTGTTTTGTTTTGTTTTCATTTACTATGAGGCCAATTTTTAATGCTTCTGTTTCCACTGTCCGATTTGTTTCTTGGAGTGCACTGATATTTATTCCTACTACAGCAATGTCGTCAGCGAATGCACATATCTGGACAGTTTTCATAAATATGGTGCCTCTTTTGTTGATTTTATTTACTATACTATTCAGGGCTATACTGAATATGGCAGTGGAGAGATTATCACCTCAGTTCAAGCCTTTATTAAAGTCAAACCTTTCACTTGTTCTGCTACAGACCTTTACTTTTGCTCTTGTATCTGTCATTGTCATTCTGATTATTTTCTTGGTTTAGCATATATGCCAACTTCTTTCAATATTCTATATGGCTTATGCTGTCAAAGGTTTGTTTGAAGTCAATGAATAGGAAATGCAGATGTATATCATATTCATAGAACTTTTCCATCATTTGTCTTATCACAAATATTTGATCAGTTGTTCCTCTGTCTGGTCGAAGGCCACACTGATAATCCCCCAGTATGTCTTCTGTGCACTTCCTTTCGTTTGATATACTTGTGAAGATCTTTCAAGTTATGCTTAGGAGTGTAATACCTCTATAGTTTTTGCATGCTGTTCTATCCCCTTTTTTATAAGTGGGGATTATTATTCCAGTTTTACAATTATCTGGCCTAGTTTCCATCTCCCATCTATCCGATATTGATGTGAGCAGTTCATTTATTACAGCCTTTCCACTAGTTTTTATTAATTCAGGGATTATGCTCTCTTCCCCAGGGGCTCAATTGTTTTTTGTCTTGTGGACAGCCTGGGAGACGTCTTGTAGTGTTGGCTTTCTTGCCTCATTGGCATCATTGTCTACTTCCAGTTCCATTCTTTCCTCCTGTGCAGCTGTCTCTTCGTCTTCTAGGTTGGTATTTAGTGTACCTTTGAAATACTCTGCACATCTTCCCAGTATCTATTCTTCCTCCCTTATCATTTTCCTATCTTTACTGGAGCATGCCATTATTTCTGGCTGGGATCTGCTCTTTATTTTGCTAAAAGCGCTACAGAACTTTCTTATTTCACTCTGTTCCTTTAACTCTTGTAGTTCAAATTTTTTCTCAGTCCACTTTCTTTTCTTTCTCTTGCACAGTCTGTTAGCTCTTCTCCTTAATTCTTTATACTGTTCCACATTATTTCTAGTTTCTCTCTGTAGCACCTTTATTCTTGCCCTGTTCTTGTCCTCTTTCATTTGTTAATGGCAATTTCTCTCGCAAGACTAATTTTATCACAAAGTGGTCTAAGTCACAGTTTGGTCCTCTGCCGCCCCATACATCTGTAACTGAGATGGAGTGGCGTGCAATTTCTAACATGGTCAATCTGATTGACTACTCCATTTGACTCCAGACTTCCAAGTACTCAGATTGATCCTTTTATATGGGAAGTAGGTACTTTTAATAATCACATTATTCCTTGCTGCAAAGTGGCATAGTAAGTCTCCATTCTCATCGCTTTCTTCGTGTAGTGAATATTTTCCAGAAAGTCCATATTGATGTTCATGCCTCCCTATTTTTGCATTAAAATTTCCTATTACTAGCATTAGGTCATACTTAGGTATTGCACAGCATACTTTTTCCAAGTCTTCATAGAACTGTTCTTTTATTCTATTCTCTTCTTCCTCTGTTGTTGCATAGGCGTGTACTGTTGGTACATTCCTAAATTTACCTCTTAGCTTGAGTCTGCACATCCTTTTATTTACAGGTTCAAATTCTACTCCTCTCTTGTTATTATAAACCCTACTTTCCGAATTGGCCTGTTCTTTCTTCTGGTCCACTATATACCAATGAGTACACAGGTTTATCTATCGGCTCATTTCCTTGCCATCCTATTTCCTGTAGCCCTAAGACATCATACTTAAATTTTAAAATTGCATTGGCTATTTCTTCCATTTTTCCAGGCTGAAGCATTGTCCTCACATTCCAAGATGCTACTGCCAGATCCTTCATCCCTTTCCTTTGCCAGGGTCATGATACATGTTTTCCATCCAGTTTCTGAGGCTTCTGTTGAATTTCCGTAATTCTCTCTCTCTCTCTCTCTCTCTCTCTCTCTCTCTCTCTCTCTCTACAGTATGAGGTTATTCAGTCCATGCCCAACCCCCAGTCAGGAGGACCAGAATTTATAATAGGTTTACTCCTCTTGGGAAGCTGGCTTCACTATGCCTCTAGAGCCCTCCCTGCCCTATGTTGTGGGACACACTTCGTCTGGCTCCTCAGTCAAGACCAATCCGGCTTGGGTGACCCTGCCACAGCTACACTATTGCTGGCACAACTCTCAACATCAATGAAGCATGCAAACTCTCCCACCTGGCACTGAAGGTGCCTACTATTAGGCGGTGTCCTCTGGAAGGGCAAAGCGGGGTACAGTTAGAGACTATCTCATGCGACATTCCTAGATCAACGGATTGGTTGTAATGGACTACTGTGTTGGCCTCCACAATCTCTGATTTAATACCGTGTGATTTCTGGTTATGGAGCTTGCTTACAGTACGGAAGTTCGTGACACCAATGACCTAAAGGACCATACTTGGGATGTGATATCATCCATTCCAAGTGAAATGTGTGTACAGGCTTTAAATGCTGCTGTTAATCACTGGTTTTTACATGCTGAATGTGATGGCGAACAGGTTGAATTCACAGGTGTTTAGCACTTTCAGCACATCATTTACCACATTCGATGTATTTTCTCTATGGAGGTATATGAAGTTAATAAACTGTTTCCGCCATTTGAGTGTTAACACAATTTTGACTAACCCTGTTTTTCTACGATCGCAATGTCAAACAATTGTGAAAATTTTCTTGATATCTTCATCTACTGCTGAGCTACAAAGATTCAAAGTTACCTACTTGTATATGTAAAATATGGAGTGAGGTGAAAACGTAGTTTATAAAGTGACCTAGCATGGAGAAGCGTCCTATGAAGTGTCTTCATTATCATCACAATGGATCTGGGAGCTTCATGTTGTTGTTGTTGTTGTTGTTGTTGTACTGAAGCACATGCAAAATTTTTGTACACACAAAATCCAGTCTCAGGTGTAAACTTAAACAGTTTTGTATTATTTCAATTTCACATAAGTAAACTATCAAAAATTTACTGACCCCTCAAGTTCTTTTCACATAAATGACATGCCCTGCTAAAGCAGGGAAAAGAAAAATGCTTTTTTGGAGTAAAAGAAAAAAAAAAAAAGATGAATATGCTGCTATTTGTTGAAAGCATTGGGCATTTCTGCGACTTCCGCTAAAATAGCATTTGTTGGCATGGAACAAATAGCTCCTAAGCAAGTCCTGATGCAGCTAAACTGATTTTTTTTCCTTCTTTTTTTTTTTTGAAACTCATTCTGTGTTGTCAGTCGATTTTAGGTCTTATTTGACCCCTAGACTGAAACAGAGGATGATGGACTAAAGGCCAAAATACTAAATGTCTTTTTCCAAAGCTGCTTCACAGAGGAAGACCGCACTGTAGTTCCTTCTCTAGATTGTCGCACAGATGATAAAATGGTAGATATCGAAATAGCTGAGAGAGGGATAGAAAAATAATTAAAATCGCTTAAAGGAGGAAAGGCCGCTGGACCTGATGGGATACCAGTTTGATTTTACACAGAGTACGTGAAAGAACTTGCCCCCCTTCTTGCAGCGGTGTACCGTAGGTCTCTAGAAGAGCAAAGCATTTCAAAAGATTGGAAAAGGGCACAAGTCATCCCCGTTTTCAAGAAGGGACATCGAACAGATGTGTGGAACTATAGACCTATACCTGTAACATCGATCAGTTGTAGAATTTTGGAACACATATTATGTTCGGGTATAATGACTTTTCTGCAGGAATCAGCATGGTTTTCGAAAAAGACAATCATGTGAAAACCACCTCGGGCTATTCATCCATGAGACTCAGAGGACCATAGACACGGGTTCCCAGGTAGATGTCATGTTTCTTGACTTCCGCAAGGCGTTTTATACAGTTCCCCATAGACGTTCAATGAACAAAGTAAGAGCATAAGGGCTATCAGACCAATTGTGTGATTGGATTGAAGAGTTCCTAGATAACAGAACGCAGCATGTCATCCTCAATGGAGAGAAGTCTTCTGAAGTAAGAGTGATTTCAGGTGAGCCGCAGGGGAGTGTCGTAGGACCGTTACTTTTCACAGTATATATAAATGACCTTGTGGATAACATCAGAAGTTCACTGAGGCTTTTTGCAGATGATGCTGTAATAAATCGAGAGGTTGTAACAATGGAAAATTGTACTGAAATGCTGGAGGATATGCAACGAATTGACGCATGGTGCAGGGAATGGTGACAGAATCTCAATGTAGACAAGTTTAATGGGCTGTGAATACATAGAAAGAAAGATCCCATATCATTTAGCTATAATATAGCAAGTCAGCAAGTGGAAGCAGTTAGTTCCATAAATTATCTGGGAGTAGGCATTAGGAGAGATTTAAAATGGAATGGCCATATAAAATTAATCGTTGGTAAAGCAGATGTCAGACTGAGATTCATTGGAAGAATCCTAAGGAAATGCAATCCGAAAACAAAGGATGTAGGTTACAGTACACTTGTTCACCCACTGCTTGAATACTGCTCACCGGTGTGGGATCTGCACCAGATAGGGTTGATAGAAGAGATAGAGAAGATCCAAAGGAGAGCAGAGCACTTTGTTACAGGATCATTTAGTAATCGTGAAAGCATAGCGGAGATGATATATAAACTACAGTGAAAGACTCTGCAAGAGAGACGCTCAGTAGCTCGGCACGGGCTTTTGTTGAAGTTTCGAGAACATGCCTTCACCGAGGAGTCAAGCAGTATATTGCTTGTCTCGTATGTATATCTCGCGTAGAGACCATGAGGAAAAAATCAGAGATTAGAGCCCACCCAGAGGCATACCGACAATCTTTCTTTCCACGAACAATATGAGACTGGTATAGAAGGGAGAACTGATAGAGGTACTCAAGGTACCCTCCGCCACACCACGTCAGGTGGCTTGCAAAGTATGGATGTCGATGTAGAAGAAATCTAGCTGAAATCCTAAATAACCCAAACAAACATCTACAAGTGAGCAGAGTTGTGAAACCTGGAACGAAAACAAAAAGCATCATACAAGATACCGACTTGAAAGGTAAAATGCTGCATAGCAGTGATTGTATATCATCATAACACTTCCGGGCTAAGTTGCCGTGGTCGATCTGTAGAACTTCTTCTCCCTGACATTTCGTTCTCAACCACGGGGAACATCTTCCGAGGTGAGTCAACGACTGATGAAGACGCCGGCCGTGAAAGCCTACGTGGAATGAGTGATTGTATAGTTTGCGTAAGTGGTGTGAATGATGTGGGAAGTAATGAAAGTGATATCTGCATTGAAGCTCTGAAGAATTTTCTTGAAGAAAATAAGCAGAAAAACATGATTGTCCCTACTGTCCCGCATCGGCACAATCTGACCTATAACTCATGCATAAACAAGGAAATTAGAAGAACACATATTGGAATTAAGGCACTACGTTCAAACTATAGAAACTGTTCAATTCTAGACATAGGAAAGATGGATGGAGGTCAGCACACAAACCACGGGGTTGGGGATTGAGTTGATTTGGTGGAGGAGACCAAACAGCGAGGTCATTGGTCTCTTCAGATTAGGGAAAGAAGTCGGCCGTGCCCTTTCAAGGGAACCATCCCGGCATTTACCTGAAGCGATTTAGAGAAATCACGGAAAACCTAAATCAGATGGCCGGATGAGGGATTGAACCATCGTCCTCTCGAATGCGAGTCCAGTGCGACAAACCACGGATTGCACTTGATTATGCTCTAAACATTATTTGTGTGAAAAATTAAATCAAATAATGAAAGAAAGGATCGAACTGAAAAGTCTTATATACAAAAACAGTTCATTCAAAAGTGAAAGTAGTTCTACAGAAACTTCTTCACTATGCATATGTGAAGCCAAAGTACTTGACATCATCATAAATGAGAGTAAATTCAAAATAATATCACAAAATGTCCAATATATTACCAATAAAATTGAAAAAATGGCAAATTTCTAAGTGTTAATAGCTCTCATAATTATTTTGTGAATGAACTAGGGTGCAAAACTAAAGAAATGTGTAGCATTAATTCAAGTAATTATAAAACTCTCAGTATGTATTGTAGGAAACAATATAAATGTGGTGGCATTGGTATTTATATCAAAAATAATGTCTAGCGCAAAAAAATAGACTAGGAAGATAAATTTGGATGTGAGATGGTTTTTGAAATAGCTGCAATAAGAATACAGCTCAGAAATAGCAGTTTAATAATAGCTAGCCTCTACAGATCCCCTAACAGTAATATAGAAGAATTCTTTTGTCATTTAGACGAACTTGTTGATAAACTCTTCTCATAAAAAATAGACTATACTAGTAGGCGGTGTGAACATTGACTCCTCAACTAATAGTATAAATTATCTTAGATACAGTGATATGTTACAGTCCTATAATTACACCCATGTGAATTCGACACCAAAAAGAATAACATGTGACTCTCAAACATGTATTGACCATGTTATTACAAACTTAAGCAAGGAAGACCCTGCAGATAGAATTGTTGAGAGCCACATTTCAGATCACAATGCATTAGTCCTAGTGCTTCATACAGACAAAGAAACAGTATGTCATAGGACCTATTTACCTATACTGAAGAGCTAACAAAAATGGTACACCTGCCTAATATCGTGTAGGGCCCCTGTGAGCACACAGAAGTGCTGTAACATGATGCGGCATGCACTTGACTAATGTCTGAAGTAGTGCTGGAGGGAAGTGACACCATGAATCCTACAGGGCCGTCCATAAATTCGTAAGAGTATGAGGGGGTGGAGATCTCTTCTGAACAGCATGTTGCAAGGCATCTTAGATATGCTCAATAATGCTCATGTCTGGGGAGTTTGGTGGCCAGCAGAAGTGTTTAAACCCAGAAGAGTGTTCCTGGAGCCAGTCTATAGCAATTCTGGATGTGTGGGTTGTCACATTGTCCTGTTGGAATTGCCCAAGTCTGTCGGAATGCACAATGGACGTGAATGGATGCAGGTGATCAGACAGGTTGCTTACGTAAGTGTCACCTGACAGAGTCATATCTAGATGTATCAGGGGTCCCATAACACTCCAACAGTACACACCCCACACCATTTCAGAGCCTCCACCACCTTGAACAGTCCCCTGCTGACATGCAGGGTCCATGGTTGTCTCCAGACCCATACATGTTTATCTGCTCGATACAAATTGGAACGAACTTTGTCTGACAAGGCAACATGTTTCCAGTTGGCAACAGTCCAATGTTGGTGCTGAAGGGCTAGGCGAGGCATAAAGCTTTATGTCGTGCAGTCATCAAAGAGACAAGAGTGGGCCTTAGACTCCTAAAGCCCATATCAATGATGTTTCATTGAATGGTTTACACACTGACACTTGTTGATGGCCCAGCACCGAAATGTGCAGCAATTTGTGAAACAGTTGAACTTCTGTCACACTGAACAATTCTCTTCAGTTGTCATTGGTCCCATTCTTGCAGAATATTTTTCCGGCCACAGCGGTGTTGGAGATTTGATGTTTTACCGAATTCCTGACATTCATGGTATATTTGTGAAATGGACAGGAAAAATCCACATTTTGGCGCTACCTCGGAGATGCTGTGTCCCATCGCTCATGCGCTGACTATAACACCAAATTTCAAACTCACTTAAATCTTGATAACATGCCAACCACAATGCCGCAATCTGCCTGTTCACATATCTCTGTATTTGAATACACATGTCTGTACCAGTTTCTTTAGTGCTTCAATGTACAAAAGAAAGCTAGACTATCATACGTTAAAGGAAACCCTGGCCTACATAAACTGGCATCAGGTAGGCCTATATGAAACAGAAGATATTAACGAAAAGTGGGACAAATTTTATATAACATAAAGCCATTGTCTTAATAAAGTGTGCCCGGTGGTAAAAAAAAAAAAAAAAAAAAAAAAAAACTAAGGAAAACTGACAGTTTCAAGAATCTTAAACTTGCCCCCTGTGTTTTAAAATTAAAGGAAGATATGAAGGACTACACATTCTTTTTAGAGACACCAAACTGCAGTACTTCTAATTTAAATGCAAACCCTGTACAGACATTAAAGGCACAAATGTATGCAGAACAGAGGCAAAAAATGGTTCAAATGGCTCTAAGCACTATGGGACTTAATACCTGATGTCATCAGTCCCCTAGACTTAGAACTACTTAAACCTAACTAACCTAAGGACATCACACACATCTATGCCCGAGGCAGGATTCGAACCTGCGACCATAGCAGCCGTGTGGTTCCAGACTGAAGTAGGGCCTACCTAGAATCGCTCGACCACAGTGGTGAGCAGTGAGGCAATCCAGCAATGTTAGCAAAACAGCATGGAGTATAATAAACAAGGAAAGCTGGGGTAGCGACACTGCAGTGTGCAATAACATAATAAGAAGAGGCAATGAAAAATTTCTGAGTGACCCAAAGGAAGTATGTGAGAGATTCATAGACCAATTTAGTAATACGCATAGGGACAATGTGACTGACCCACCACACCACAAATGATAAATAACTCATTCTTCCTGAGGTATGTTAGAGAAATGGCAATCCTGAAAACCATTCGCAACTTAAAAGAAAATACATTGAGAGGCTGGGATGACATCTGAGCCAAATTTCTGAGAGATTGCAGTAATGAATTAATAGAGCCACAACAACATTTAATAAATGGCTCTTCCCTTCAGGGGTCATTTCCTGACTTGTTAAAAGTCTGTGAAATATGACCGGCGAATAAAAAGGGAATAAGTAGAGATATACAAAATAATGGGCCTATTTCATTAACATCAGAACTTAGTAGGTTGTTGGAAAGGCTACTCCTTGATCAACTTGAATCATTTTTTCTGCAAGTACATTAAAAAGCTCCCAGGAAGGGCAGGTCTACAATAACAGCTGTAGCTACATTTTTTTAAAAATGGTATTGGATGAACTTGATGATGAAAACAAAGTTATTGGCACCTAATTAGACCTATCCAAGGCCTCTGACTCTGTCAATCATTCCATTCTTCTATATAAATTAGAAATTTATGGAGCCAGAGGTGTGGCATTAGATTTGTTAAGATCTACCTTGCTGACAAGAGACAGTGTGTTAAGCTGTACCATACAAATGGGGGACATACACAAACAGTAAAATCATCTTATAAGATTGTTAACTGTTGAGTCCCCCAAGGAAGCACCATTGGTCCTTTTTTGTTTATTGTATAGTACATCAATTATATATCAATTACACAAAATTCAAACCTTGTAAATTACACCAACAATACCTCCTTCACAAGCTGGGGCTCTACAAATCAGTTGGCAGTGCAAAATAATACAGAGAACATTAGCCTCATTATAGAATATCTCACCAAAAACAAACTGGCACTAAATAAGGACAAGACAATTCTGATGGAGTTTCTGTTAAATTTTAAATCAAGACAAGTGGATACTCAGCCAGAGTTATCAGTTGAAACAATTGATAAACATAAAATCCTGGGTATTATAGTATATGAACATCTTACAAGGAAGGAGCAAATCAGCTATATGTGTAAAAACATCTCCTGTACACCTACCCAGTAAAACGTGTTTCTAGCATAATAGCACCACCTGTCTTGAGACAAATCTATTTTGGAATCGTACATTCCTACCTACTAAATGGTATTGAGATTTAGGGTGGGGCACCAATGGTATAGTTGGATAGGGCTTTCAAAGCCCAGAAAAGATCAATTAGGATAATATCTATATTAGTAAATGTCAGTCCTGTAGAGAATAGTTCATTACATATAATCTGCTAGTTCAGTGTATTCACTGTATGTTCCCAGGACTATACTGCTTATAAAAGAAAATATGGAGCATAATATCATCAATTGTAAAATCCATGATTATAATACAAGAACAAGAGAGGATTACCACATACAATTTAGCAATAAACAAGCAATAGATTGTATGGCTCTGAGCACTATGCGACTTAACTTCTAAGGTCATCAGTCGCCACAACAGATTGTAGTACATTTTCTGCCAGAAGACATTTTTGTAACTGACTTCCAAATAATAGAAAACTGTTAAACGGAAACATATTTAAGACAAAATTAAAGCAACTTATAATTGCTAAATGCATATACACATTCAAAGATTTTTAATGTTATTGTGTAAAATTTGTCTTTATTTCTAAACTCTTATTAATTTTCATATGTTTATAAACAAACTATGTCCACGACTGTAAAAGTTATTATGGAGAAATAAACCATTTATACATTTATCATTCACAGAAATTCAGTTTGGCTCTTCACTAGGAAAATATGGTTATTTCATCTGGTGTGTTAGTCCCTTGGGAACCATCGCATGGCAAAGTTAACAAAAGTCGCCTTAAGGGCAAACTGTAAGCCTTTAGACGCCACTAGGGGACTGAACTCATTACTGCCTCGTTACTTCAAGGCTGGTAACAGAAATTAATAAAGCGCACCGTGAGGTTATGACTGTTATCGGAGTGGTTTTTATTTGGTCATATCAATCGCAAGAATACCTGGCAGCTGTTAGTTGTATACGATAGTACAAGAAACAAACACAGCACGCTAAATTACAGATCTGGGATGATGTATGTGTCCAAATGTGAAACGAGCTCTAGTTTTCTTGGTACTGGAAGCAAATGCACGAAGAATGACAGAGGTCGGTGGATATACTACACATGTGAAGTTATTTGCATTACGCCTGCAGCAAAAATGTGACAAGGCATGATATTTACGACTGACAACCGAATTAAATAGTTTACAAATCTTTTCTTCCAAAAATCTTACCAGGTTTATCGTGCTTCTTTTACCTCTGCTCTTTCATCTGGGATTCATTCTGTTGCATTTTCTCTACGAATAATAACTTAACGCGTTCACAACATTTACAACAGCACCATAAACAAAAAGCACGTGTTGAAACAGCAGAAAATAAACGCAAAATACATCGTATCTTTGGTACAGTGCATAGTGTTCTCTTTGGCCGAAGCTCAGTGCGCAATATTAAAGCCCTATGATCATAGATAGTTAACACATTTTAAATAAAAGACTGTAGCAAAGCAAGCTGTTAGACGGTAGTGTGGTAGTGTTTGTGACGTAAGAAGAGAGAAGAGTGGAACAATAGGTAATGTTTTCTTACAAATATTTACTGTTTCAGACATATAAACAAAGCTTCTATTGGACATTTATAATACTTTCTATCTTATGTCAGCAGTGTTGCTCAAAGGGTTTCCGAAAAAATTTTCTTTCTGCGATTTATTTATTTTGTTTGAGTTCTCAACTTTTTGTGCGTACTTACAAGAAGTGGATGGTACACGACCCATGTTTTTAGCACTCACAACGATTTTAACATGCATATGTTAAATGTGATTCTCGATGTTGTGTTGTACTTTTTTCTTTATTTGCTTGACAGTTAGGCAGATAAATAAGTTTTGGTATTTACGACATGAATCAATATTTTACACCATCTCTTTAGCAAACAGTTAGTACAAGAAATTTCACGAGACCTTGTAACGGGAGTAGCCCGTAGATTATTTGCTGTTCATATAGGAAATTATCCTGGGCGTTTAAGAGAAGAGTTTGTGTGTGTGTGTGTGTGTGTGTGTGTGTGTGCGCGCGCTATTGCCGTCTGTTTCAGCTACCAGAGAACCACGGTTTTCCAATTAAAAATCAGATCCAGAGTCGTTTGCTTATCATAGCGCCAACAGTTCTACAGTGCAATTATATGGAATAAGTCTGAAATACCGCAGCAGTGAGATGACATGAACTGTTTTTACAGTCGCTTCTTAAATGAGGTACAAATGTACTGTGTGCATTAAGAATAATCGCTTTGTATTTCATCAATCAGATTGAGAGAAAAAAATTGATCTTCAAATGCCTCTCACCCCTTCATTCCACCCTGTTTACTAGCTTGTTTTTCATAATCGGTTTTCTTTTTCTTGTGTATCTTGAAGAGATGAACAGTTTTCCAAAACTCTTCAAATACTAGGATTTAATGAAGTGAGCTGGCAATGTTGTTAGGAACTGAGTTCACATTGTGATGGAGCCGCATTGAAATCTTCAATCATTCATAGGGATTTGTGTTTTCTGTGAGTTCTTTGAACTATTAAAGGCAAATGACTGAATTGTGATGTCGGAAAAGGACAGTGTTGATTTCCTTCACCATCTTTGTTCAGTCTGAATTTGTAGCCTGTGATTACTTTGTTGTCAATAGGATGCTGAACCAAATCTTCTTTCTTATCTGATCTTATGTTACCAAATCAGTTAATCATAGATTCTAAAAGAAATGGTTGCCTTGTGGTACAAATTATAAATTTCAATGATATTTTCGCCATAAATTCTCTCTTTTTGCCATCAGTTCTTCCAAATGTGTTATAACATCATTTAAGCACACCCGAGAACCCTGAAACCAGACTTTGGACACACTGAATTCAGTTTTGTGTAACTCGGTTATTTGTATTGCTCCTGCTGAAATAACTTTGTCAGTATCCATCAGTTTAACAGTGGCATTCTGTAAGATATGAATTTGTTTCTGTATTTGAAGGTAGTGTTATTAACTACTTTGCTCAAAAGTTTTTCTCTAGTAGATATTTCTCCGAGATATATTTGTTAAAGAGGCCCTTCATCTAATGTGTTTGATTTTAAAATCTTTACATGAAATCTGTGCTTAGTTTTTCATTAGCAGCAGCCATACTTACTTTCTGCTCAAGAGATAAGTGTTTGAATTGTTATCTTACATTATAAACATTTGTTAACAATAAAAGGATTAACTTTTGCAATCATTAAAATAAATATTTTTGCGAGATCATTGTCTGCTTTGATAATTATTGATATAATATTGTCTCTTGTCACTATTTACTGCGTACACAAGCAAAATGTAATTTGGGGCCAAAGTTACATATTGGACCCCCACCCCGGAACCTCGGTTGTGGTGACTGACTGTCTGATCTTTAGTGCATTGAAGATGACAGTTTGGTTATGAGTTGTTAACTTTTACATAATTTGGCAGTATGTTGTCACTCTCTACTGTATGGATGACACACTAATAGCGAGATTCAAAAGAGCAACAGTGTTTGTTATATGTTCGATACCCATCCCCCCCTACCTTTCCCTCACCTTCCACTCATGGTCTAGTGGCTAGCGTTGGTGCCTCTGGATCATGGGGTTCTGGGTTCGGTTCCCAGCCAGGTTTGGATTTTCTCTGCCCAGGCACTGGGTGTTTGTGTTGTCCTCATCCTCTCACCACCATCATCATCATTTGTGACAGTGGCTGGATTGGACTGTGTAAAAATTGGGACTTTGTATGGGCACTGATGACTGCACTGTTGATGCCCCACAAACCTAGCATCATCACCACCACCACCACCACCACCACCCCTTCTCTCTCCTCCTCTTAAGCTTGACGCTATTATGTTGTGGTTTTCAGTCCAGAGACTGGTTTGATCAGCTCTGCATGCTACTCTATTCTGTGCAAGCTTCTTCATCTCCAAGTAACTGCAGCACACAACATCCTTTTGAATCTGCTTTGTGTATTCATCTCTTGGTCCCCCTCCCCCTTTGACTCGCCACTCTTAGGGGGGTTCGTACTTGGCTACCATGGGACCCCATTCTTTGCAGCAATTTTTCCCTTCTGTGCTGCGTGTCTATCCTGTTGCTATTCTTTTTCCCCTTCTTTGGGGAATATGTCTGGGGTATTCTTGGGAATGTTCTGCATTCTGTTGCTGATGTGCGAACAATCTCACCTTTGTTTTTCACTCCCTTTTCCTTTCTTTGTTTCCCTTCTCCTTTTGTTCCTGCACTTCAGCGTTTGAGGATCCTCTTTTCTTTCTTCTTCCTCCATGTGGGCTCCTGAAGGCTGGCCCACGTGCCTGACGCGTAACAGCTGATTAGGTAACATGTAATTCCCAGTCCCATGTCGGACAGGTAGGGTACGCACATACCCATTAGTACAGGCCAGGCCCAGGGAGGGGTGATTGTCTAAGCTGTAACCTTCCCAAATTGCCGGTTGGTCCCTCCGTCAGGTGTTCAGGATGTGTGACCTGAGGTGTGACAAATAACCTAAGGCGGGCGCGCCCTCTTATAAAGGGGGCCTCCAGTTGTAAGGAGCGTGCAATCGGAGACACTGGCAATCATGGGGGATTTCCTCTGCAATAAGTCAATCATCTTCCCACTCAACTTCTACAAAATGTAAACCCAACGAGGCTAATGATTCATCGTGTAATGATAAAGGTAGATTCCTCCTTAGTGCCCACCTGCAATCTCCTTTTTCACCTTTGACAGAGTGGTGCTTGTGTCCAAGCTCAAAGCAGGCTATGAAATTATCAGCGTCCGGCCATACATTTCAAACCCGCTGCGCTGCTACCAGCGTAATTGTTTTAACCACACTAGAACGTCTTGTTGACACCCAGCCACTTGTGTCACCTGTGGTAGAGATGCGCATGAGGGCGATTGTCCTCCTCCTCCTCGCAATTGTCCTTCTCCTCCTCCCAGCTGTATAAACTGTAATGGCAGCCATGCTGCCTCCTCTCAGGAGTGTCCAGTGTATCTTGATGTGTGGGCTGTTTAACAGATCTGGGTAAAGGAAAATGTGCCTTATCAAGTTGCTACCAAGTTAGTGGGTAGTCACAAACCCTGTGTTCTCGCGTCTGGTACCTACAGTTCTGTTCTTGTTACCCCTTGATCCATGAAGGACATAGCCACGCAGACTTGCAACCTCCAATTCAGCTCTAAGGCCATGAAGCCGCCCAGTGTCAAGGTAGCATTGCCGTCCCACCGTCCAGCTGTGCAACAAGCCGTCGATCACTCCCCTCAAGGGGTGAAACCACCAGCTACACAACTGGTTGGTCGGAAAGTACAGAAGGAGTACTCCTGTGAAGACTTCCTCTGTCCATGCAGCCAAACACCACCTGGAAAGGCTCGAAAAAGTCCTCCAAAGGCAAACGGTCTTTTTCTTCGCCACCTCAACGATCCTCTTCGATGGTGTTGGCACGTGATACCTTTGCTCGGCCAGCCTCCGTGTCACCGCTGCGCACCAACAACCGTTTTTGGCATTTGACTCTACAGACCGACCGCCTAAGCAAGCTGATGCTTTAGCGCCTCTTACCCAGCTATCACCTGCCAGCCGCCAAGGTGACACCCTACGTCCCTTCATCATGATTCTCCTCCAATGAAATGTTTGTGGCCTTTGGTCCCACAAAGAGGAATTACGACTGCTTTTAACATCATAGCATCCCCTTGTACTCTACCTTCAGGAAACGAAATTGCACCCTCATTACCGTTTTGAGCTTTCACATTTCTTACTGATTCATTTTGACCTTTCCCCTGAGGTTGGCATTCCCTCTCATGGAGGCGTTATGCTGCTCATACAGGTTGACATGCATAGGCAACCCATCTCGCTGACTACCAATCATCAAGCTGTGGCAGTTCACCTTTTCTTTCCTTCCCACCTGACTTTTTCCCTCTGTACTATATATGTCCCTCTCACTCGCTGTCACCTGGCAGACTTCCTTTAACTAACTGGGCAGCTACCTCCCCCTTTTTGTTACTCGGTGACTTTAATGCACATCATCCCCTTTGGGGCTCTCCCAGAACCTGTCATAGAGGTGCCTTCCTGGCTGACCTTCTTAACCACTTTAACCTCTTCTGCCTTAACACTGGAGCACCCACTTCCCTTTCTGACTCCTCACACACCTCTTCCCATTTGGACCGATCCTTCTGCACTGCCCAGCTTGCCCATCGTCTTGAGTGGTTCATTCTTTCTGATACCTACTCGAGCGACCATTTCCCATGTGCTATCCGTTTGCTGACCCCTAGCCCATCCGCATACACAAAATGGCAGCTTTCTGGTGCTGACTGGCAGCTTTAATCCTCCCTGGCGACCTTCGATGAAAAAGATTTCCCCAGTTGTGATGACCAGGTTGAATATCTCACAAAACATTAACCTTACTGCTGCAGAATGTTCCATTCCTCGCACTTCCTCTCTGCCATGTTATGTCCCGGTCCCTTAGTGGACTGAGGCATGTTGTGACACAATTCACGCACGTAGATGTGCTCTCTATGTTTTTATCCACCACCCTACACTGGCAAACTGCATTCATTATAAACAGATGCGTGCAAAGTGTCGTCGCATTCTTCTGTATAGCTAAAGAGCTAGCTGGATTTCATTCACTAGTTTGTTTAACAGTTCCACGCCTTGCTCTGTCGTGTTTGCCAACCTCCGACAGCTCTCTGGAACCAAGATTCATTCCCCAATTTCCAGCCTGACAGTCACTGATGATGTCATCATGGACCCTATTGCTGTCTCCAACACCTTGGGCTGCCATTTTGCGGAAGTTTTGAGCTCTTCCCACAATCACCCTACCTTCCTCCATTGAAACGAACACCTTGGGCTGCCATTTTGCGGAAGTTTTGAGCTCTTCCCACAATCACCCTACCTTCCTCCATTGAAACGAGTGGAGGAGGCGAGGGCGTTACCCCTCTCTTCTCCGAATCGTGAGTGCTACAGTGCCCTTTTTACTATGAGAGAGCTAGATCATGCTCTCAGTTCATCCCGATCCTCCACCCCAGGACCAGACACCATCCTCATTCAGATGTTGTAGCACCTTTCTCTTGCGAGCAAGCACTTTCTGCTTAACACTTTCTGCTGTATATGGGTGGAGGTCACATTTCCTGGACACTGGTGTGAAGCCTCCATCATACCCATACCTAAGCCCGGTAAACAAAAATCTTCCTTCTAGCTACCGCCCCATCTCTCTTACCAGCTGCGTTTGCAAGGTGACGGAACATACGATTCATGCCCGGCTGGTGTGGTGGCTCGAGTCTCGCAATTTACTGATGAATGCACAGTGTGGATTTAGAGTGCAGCGTTCTGCTGTTGACCATCTTGTTACTTTGTCCACCCATGTCGTGAATGGTTTTCTGCAGAAATCCCAGACTGGGGCCGTGTTTTTCGGTCTGGAGACGGCCCAAGACACCTGCTGGAGAATTGGTATCCTCTGTACTCTTTACACATGGCGCTTCCGTGGGTGCCTGCCCTGTTTTCTTTGGGCAGTTTTAAAAGACAGAGTTTTCACGGCACGTGTAGTTTCTGCCTTGTCAGACACCCTTATCCAGGAAAATGGTGTGCCTCAGGGTTCTGTGCTGAGCATCGTCCTCTTTGCTATCGCTATTAACCCTATAAATGCCTGTCTCCCACTGGGCATCTCCGGCTCTCTTTTTGTAGACTATTTTGACATCTATTACAGTTCTCCACGGACCTGTCTCATAGACCTGAGCGGCATCTTCAGCGCTGTCTTGATCGTCTTTACTCCTGGAGCATCGACAATGGCTTTTGCTTTTCCCCTGACAAAACAATCTGTATCAATTTCTGGCAGCACAAATGGTTTCTCCCACCATCTCTACATCTTGGGTCTGTTGCCCTTCCATTCGTTGAAACTACAAAATTTCTGGGGCTCATGCTTGATAGGAAGCTCTCTTGGTCCTCCCATGTGTCTTACCTGACAGCCTGCTGTTTTTGATCCCTCAATCTCCTATGTGTCCTCAATGGTACTTCCTGGGGTGCCAATTGAACCACTCTCCTTCATTTGTACCGATCCCTTGTCTGTTCGATACTAGACTATGGGTGCTTTGTTTATGCGTCTATGCATCCATCCCTCTTACACTGTCCAACACTATGCACCATCATGGCATCTGTTCGGCCGTAGGCGCCTTTTACACCAGCTTGGTTGAGAGTCTGTATGCTGAAGCTGCTGAACTACCACTGTCCTACTGCTGTGACTTTCTCCACAGCAGGTATGCATGCCGTTTGTCTACCATGCATGGCCACCCATCCTATGCCGCCTCCTGTGATGATTCCACAGAATACATCTGGTGGCACAGCCTTTCCAATTGTGTCCTCTGCTCAGACTCATTCAGTGCCCTCCAAAGTCTCTACGTGTGCTGTACAGTGCTCATCCCTTAGTGCAGCGGGTCCAGGAAAACTGTCACTTGCTCACTCTTCCTGGAGCCAGTGTCTGCTGAGGTTGCTGCCATCCTCATACCTTAACCCCACAAGTACCTGTGTTCCCTCTGATGATCTCTGCATTGCCGTCTGTCAAGAGGCAGTGTCCTTTTGGCATCGCCAATGATCCTCCCTTCACCAGAATAAGCTTCGGCTTATTAAGCAGCTCCCAGCACCTTTGACAACCTCCTCTCGGCCCTCCCACTGGGAGGAGATTATTTTAACTCAGCTGCGTATTGAGCACTGCCTTTTTACCCATCATCATTTGCTAAGTGGTGCTACCCCACCACTTTGTACACATTGCACCCATTTTTTTACTGTCTGCCACTTCCTGCTGCAACCTGTCTCTATTCTGTCCATTGGGACTGACGTTTAGTTGTTTAACTCCTATCTGTGCTCATCTTCTTTAGTTTTGACTTGGGCACGTATGACCCCATTTTTTTTTTCCCTAAAACAAAACAAACAAATACATATCTTGGTCTCCCTCTACGATTTTTACCCTCCATGCTTCCCTCCAATACTAACGTGCTGATCTCTTGATGCCTCAGAACATGTCCTACCAACCGATCCCCTCTTCTAGTCCAAGTTGTGCCACAAATTCCTCTTCTCCCCAGTTCTGTTCAGTACCTCCTCATTAGTTATGTGATCTACCCATCCAATCTTGAGCATTCTTCTGTAGCACCAAATTTCAGAAGCTTCTATTCTCTTCTTGTCTAAACTATTTATCGTCCATGTTTCACTTTCATACATGGCTACAGTCCGTACAAATACTTTCAGAAAAGACTTCCTGACACTTAAATCTATACTCGATGTTAATAAATTTCTCTTCTTCAGATACGCTTTTCTTGCAATTGCCAGTCTGCATTTTATATCCTCTCTACTTTGACAATCATCAGTTATTTTGCTCCCTAAATAGCAAAACTCATCTACTACTCATTTCGTAATCTAATTCCCTCAGCGTCACCCGACTTAATTCGACTATATTCCATTATCCTTGTTTTACATTTGAGATATTCATCTTATATCCTCCTCTCAAGACACTGTCCATTCTGTCCAACTGGTCTTCCAGGTCTTTCGCTGTCTCTGACAGAATTACAGTGTCATCGGCAAACTTCAAAGTTTTTATTTCTTCTCCATGGATTTTAATCCCTACTCCAAATTTTTCCTTTGTTTCCTTCACTGCTTGCTCAATATACAGATTGAATAACATCAGGGATAGGCTACAACCCTGTCTCACTCCCTTCCCAACCACTGCTTTCCTTTTATGGCCCTCGACTCATATAACTGCCATCTGGTTTCTGTACAAATTGTAAATAGGTTTTCACTCCCTGTATTTGACCCCTGCCACCTTCAGAATTTGAAAGAGAATATTCCTGTCAACATCGTCAAAAGCGTTCTCTGAGTCTACAAATGCTAGAAACATAGGTTTGTCTTTCCTTAATCTATCTTATAAGATAAGTCGTAGGGTCACTATTTCCTCACATGTTCCAACATTTCTACGAAATCCAAACTGATCTTTCCCAAGGTTGGCTTCTACAGGTTTTTCCATTCGTCTGTAAAGAATTCGTCTCAGTATGCTTGATGCTATGCATTGGAAAATCGTAAGTTCTTAGATTCTTGATCGCTACTCGTATTTTTACACTCTCAGTCCAACATTATTTAAACTATAATCATTCAGTACACTTTTACTTTTTAATACTTTCTACAGTTGCTGGCTCCTCCAGTTTTACTTTTATTAGTGGTCAACCAGCCTAAGTATTTAAGACCTGTATCTTGTTGTTGGATAAAAATCACAGTTGAAAATTATTTTGTAGCATGACTGTTAGTGTTGTTTTAATGAATTTAAATGAAGGCTTATGTTAGTTTCCAACCTCACTTGTCATTTATTTATGGGAGCTAATAACCTAGATGTTGAGTGTTCCCAGAACCAGACAGTAACGTCATTCGTGCTTTAGGGGTGTTTGTACTGGACAAACATTATTTGCAAGTGCATAGAAGGTAGTTCAGCATTCTGCATTTTGTGTGCTACTCATCTTGTTCTGTGCAACAGTTTGATAGTAAGTGTAGACTATATAAACAATTTTGAAAAATGCCAAAAGTGACTCGGTACGTCCAAGTAAGAATTGTTGCTCACACTTACTAAAAGCAACAGTGAAGATGGTTCTGCCATTAGACTGCATCAAAGATAGGATCTTTTCTGTATCACAAATATAACATCAGGCAGATTATTAGTGGCTCACCTACAAACTTGTATGATAAGTAACGTGAAATACTACATAAATTGAAACACATAGGAATACTAAAATAAGAAAAAATATATACGGATCTGTTACTTAAATGGTACACAACTCAAATCTAAAAAAAGGGTGGGAAATAGATAAATTATTTCATTGCATTTCATGCACTCATTTAGTAACACATTAATTCCATATACAATATGCTCCCATCGTGTGGTTTTTGCAGTGCAGAACACATTCATTGTGCAGTTAGCATGTCCTGTCTAGAGGATTTTGTGGTCTCATAGCATTCTATTCACAGTTTTACATTATGAAAACAGTGTGTATCATAATTAATGGAGTAAATGCATACAGTTGAAAACACAAGATACTGGAAGCAAGAGAGTCATAGTAAACATGAGCTCTAAAATGCATACCTTAATAACTGTGAACACGTCTTGTGAAACATGTCTCTTCTTCTGAAAGAAGGTGCTCGTAGTTCTGATGGTATGCATTTTAGAACTCATGTTTACAGACTTTTTTCCTCTAGAATTGTGTACTTTCGGCTGATGCATTTATGACATTGATTATGAAACACCCTTTATATCTGCTTTGTTGTGTAATTTCATGAGTTATTTAACACTAACCGTTTGTTTTGTTAATGGAGATGTCACAAAGGTGTGACTAAGTATCTTTAACCATATTTCAGTGTGACAAATGGCCTCCTGTGGATCAGTACTCGGTTCGGCAGAGGACGATGAGCTGACCTTGCCTCGAGCATCCGTCAATAAAATCATAAAGGAAATACTGCCCAATGTCCGTGTGGCAAACGAGGTCCGGGAACTGATCTTACATTGCTGCCGTGAGTTTATACACCTGTTGTCATCTGAAGCAAACGAAATATGTAATCAGCGACAAAAGAAGACCATCAATGCTGAGCACGTGTTACAAGGTGAGATTGCTAACATCACAAGACATTTGCTTAGCAAGCTACAGTGGAAACCCCCTTTTATACCTCTCAAGAGACTTAAAAAAAAGTGTAAAATGTGGAAAATAATATTTTAAGCTATAAAAGTTAGGTATAGGATACCCTTTTTCACGCACTGTGTATGATAGGTGTACATAATAGGCATCAAAATACTTATCAGGGACTTGCTGAAATGATAACTGTCTGGGAAGTAGAAACGTTTGACTCAGTTTCATTGTCCATAATCTCTGTTTTTGGAAAGCCTGCAGCTACCATTCATTATTTAAAAAATTAAACACTGCACCGTGTATGTATTTTTTCGTGTTTTTATAAGCACGACATATTTCGAGAAGTTTTTCTTGTTGTCAAGTGCATATATTTACATAAGTATTCTGTGTGGTGTTGGAGTATGTGTTGTTCTGTGTCTCTTGCACTGTAGTCCTCTTGAGGTTATCGGGTACTGTGCTGCCTCATTTGTATAGAAAACTGCACACATGGAAACTATTACTCATGTTGTTTGTTTGCGTAAATACTGCACTTGACAACAGAAATAAATTCTTGTAACACATTTTGCTGAGTATGAAAAAATACGTAATTGGCGCCAGATTTATTGGAGCTCACAATCCTTGCAAGGCAGCATGGTATCTGATTAATTAACATAGAGCAAGAGGAAAATTCATGCAGTCCAGATGAATTTAATAAATATTTTGTAGACATAGATGAAAGCACAATAGGTGAAATTCCTGACTTCGGAACAGATTCCGCAATTGCTCTGAAACTTAAAAATAAATGCAGGATGGTAATGTGGAAGAGAGTGTATCCAAAAACACAATAAAAATGATAGAAGACCAAAAACACTCAGGGAGCCCTGATATTTACAGTGTGTCCTATACTTACTTATGATATGTCCTGTACCATTTTAAAAACCATAGTCTGCGAGATTGCTCAACCACTGTCAGTAATAATAAATAAACGCCTACATGCCAGGGAATTGTTAGGCTTCTTGAAAGGAGCACACAAAATACTAGTTAATAAAAAAGGTAATCTACATGAAGTGTCAAGATACAGGCCTATATTTATAGTACCAATGCTAGCTATGGTGAATGAGTCCCATAATGAAAGATCAGCTGTTAACTTATTTTGAAAGAAATAACATTTTTCGGAAGCGCAAGTCAACAACAACATCAGTATTTGACTTAGTTAGATATATGTCAGGGTTTTGAAGACAAGGGGTCTATAACACTGGTGCTCTGTGACCTTAGTAAGGCATTTGATTGGATCCCACGTAAGGCCCTGCTCAGGAAGCTGAAATCATATGGTATTGGGGAAGCTGTTCTACAAACTCTCTTCCTAAATAACAGACGACAGGTTGTATCAGTGTAAGAAGCCTAATCAGGTGAAAAGAAGTTAAAACATGGTGTGCCATAGGGATCGGTAATAGGCCCTGTTCTTAATTTTCGTTAATGACGTAGGCTCCAAGGGGCACACCTTGCAGTTTGCACATGACACAACTTTGTTCTCAAGAGGGGAAAATGTACTTCAAGCCGTTCATCAAGTAGAAGTCCTATTTGGTGAAGCCAAGGTCAGGTTCATCATGAACAAAATGAAAATTAATGAAGACAAAACACAGAGGATTATATGCATCCTAAGTGTTACTGGAGCACTGGGTCACATAGCAGCTGTTAAGCTTCTGCGTTTTTTCATTGATACGAAGTTAACCTGGCAACAGCACACTAAACATGTATGTTCCAAACTCTAACAAGTCCGATACCTCTTGAGGAAACTAAAAAGTGTTATACCACGCCAGTAGCTATTAACAGTATACTATGCAATGTTCCACAGTCACATCAGCTACAGGCTGTTACTGTGGGTCCATTCTGCAGGCTGTAAGAGTGTGGGTTTTTTAAAAAGCTATGAGGATCATTACCTCGAGCAAAAAGACTGACCATTGCAAATCAGTTTTTTCCACATTAATAGTTCTGGCTGTTTTTCAGCCAATATATTTTCAACTGCCTTGTTCACACAAAGACAGATCATAAAACCTACAGAAATAGAAATGAAGTTTATCTACACAGCACTCACTATAAAGACAGTATAGATGGACCAAGATGATGTTTAACTAAAATGCAAAACAAATTGCTAATGTGAAAGTATGCTTTCCCGGCGTATACAGCTGGCGAAGAGTTCTCGGGCTTCTAGCCGGGTGGCGGTGTCTTCAAACTGCGACGTTTCGACGAGTGACACACTCATCACCTTCTGGCGAAGTGCCGAGACTTTGCGGATGCCGGTCTCTTTATACCTATACCTGCGGTGTGCCCCCCACCACCTGGTCCAGAGGAGCCGGCAGGCGGCGTGGAGGGGGAAGCGGGTGCGCCGTTCGTGTCTCCGTCAGAGCATTCTGATTGCGTCTCGTGAGCTGGATGGTTCTTGGTGCGTTCATGGCATATTGCGGCTAATGCAGGATTCCAGGCCGCGCTCAGTTGATAGCCTTCGTCCCTGTTCACAAGACTCTCGTGGACCCGTATTTCTATTAATTCTTTAATGACACTATCCCAATTGATTTCAAAAACACCAGAGTGCTGTGCCGAGCCGGGAGCTATTGGGATAGCGTCATTAAAGAATCAATAGAAATACGGGTCCACGAGAATCTTGTGAACAGGGACGAAGGCTGTCAACTGAGCGCGACCTGGAATCCAGCATTAGCCGCAATACGCCAGGAACGCACCAAGAACCGTCCAGCTCACGAGACGCGATCAGAATGCTCTGACGGAGACACGAACGGCGCACCCGCTTCCCCCTCCACCCCACCCGCCGGCTCCTCTGGACCCCGCCTCCCGCGGCTAGGTGGAGGGGGGCACACCGCAGGTATAAAGAGACCAGTATCCGCAAAGTCTCGGCACTTCGCCAGAAGATGATGAGTATGTCACTCGTCGAAACGTCACAGTTGGAAGACCCCGCCACCCGGCTGGAAGCCCGAGAACTCTTCGCCAACAAATTGCTAATGGTGTCCCTAAAATTATGTAATGCTCTACCTAAGGATAATCAGCCATTTCCAATCAAACTATTTAGGAGTAACATTTTGTGCACACTAAAAGAACAATCTTTGTACAATATAGTCAAATGCTTGTCTGGTGATAGAACAGTGTCTACCTGAACTGCAACTTGGTGCCAATGAGAACTGCTGGTTTATTACATGATTGTGTTATTATTGTAATGTATATTGTAATCTAGTCCTTAAATATGTTCTATAGTACGCACTTTAGTATCGTAGGTGAAATTCCATTTTTTATTAATTTCAATGTGGTTATGTCATTGTAAAATTGACTCAGTCTGTCCAGCCATGACAAATAACTGCTAATAAACCTAAAACATTTAAGCAATGGAAAGAGAGTGAAAGTGTTAACTAGTGCTAGAAGTGGCCAAATGATGAAATATGTTAAATATGGTTCATCAGAGGTGTCATGACTATTAAAACAATCATAAAACTGAGCATACAAAGTAGGGACAGTTTGGAAATAGTTGTGATTGCTCGTGATATCTTTAGTTGAATCGTAATTACTCCCATCAGCCACCAGGCTGAGTAGAGCTTAGCAGCAGCGAGAGATGTGGCACAAATTGTTCACTTTTACCCATTTACAGGTTCAAATACGCTGTGTAGCGCACCTGGTGCCAAGAAACGTAACAATGCAATGTTTGTAAACACTACTTGATGGCCAACATCATGCGAGCATCATTTTACAACAGTTTTTTCTCCATGAATATTTTCCATAAATTGTTGATGCAAAATCGGGTGCGAATTAACATTGTGGACATAGCATGTTTGTTGGGAGCAATAAAGAAAATCTTGTAAATGGCAGGAAAACATTAATTAAGGGGATTGTAAAAGTGGAGTTATACTGCATTTTGCTTTAGTGTTTAAGAGATATGCAGGGGGGTGTTGCGAAAACTATATAGTATTTAAAGTTTAATCTAAAATGTCTGTGAAGACAGTGCAAAACCTGTATTGTGCTGTCATATTGTGGCTATAATGACCTACTCTTCCTTTCTAATCTTCCCTAACTTCACTCATTGAAGCTCCTATCACGTTTTGAAAACTAGAATGGTATTGTGTATTTTTATGTGTGTGGAGCAATCCGTACCAAGTGATCCAGCACTGGTTGCTTGACTATCTCAGAAAAATTGATATTTGCTGGGTGCATTCCTCATACTCAGTAGACACAAAAATATTTTTTTAAAAAATTTAGAAACGGCAGCCATTTTTGTTTTAAGCTGCTAGGGTGCTTTAGCATTTACAAGCATCTGCGGTTTTTTAAATTACTTGGTAATGGTTGCCCCAGACCTTTCAAACAAGAAGTATTTCGTTCAGTACACATTGAACAACATATGAAAACCATTACCACCTAGTGAATGTATTCATTAATATTTTTTAATGGGTAAAAGTTATTGGTCACAAATTAAAAAACAACTGTTTTTGAACAGTGTTTTTACAAATAAAGAGTAAATTCTTAGCCTAAATATTTTTTGTGCTATTACACTACACAGTCTAATTACTTGTTATAACACAGTTATAGAGTGTCAGTGGTGAGAGCTTACACTTAAAAAAAAGATACCCTATTTTTTTAAAAAGAATTTTTTAAATTTTTTAGTCTTTGGCCTGCAATATCTTCGTTAGGGGACCAGATAAAAATCTGAAAATTACACACTTAATAGACCTTTGATTTCAAACTTCAGTATAAATTTCAATTTTTAGATTCAATAGGAAGTTACAAAAAAATTACCAATATGAGTAACAAATACATTTCTTAATATATACAGTATGTGGACTAATGGATACAGTGCATTGGTTCCAAAATTTAAACATACACTATGTGATCAAAAGTATCAGGACACCTGGCTGAAAATGATGTAAAAGTTCGTGACACCCTCCATCGATAATGCTGGAATTCAGTATGGTGTTGGCTCACCCTTAGCTTTGATTACAGCTTCCACTCTCACAGGCACACATTCAATCTGGTGCTGGAAGATTCCTTGGGGAATGGCAGCCCATTCTTCAATGAGTGCTGCACTGAGGAGTGGTATTGATGTCGGTCGGTGAGGTCTGGCATGAAGTCGGCGTTCAGAAACATCCCAAAGGTGTTCTGTAGGATTCAGGTCAGGAATCTGTGCAGACCATTCCATTACAGGGATGTTATTATCATGTAACCACTCCGCCCCAGGCCGTGTATTATGAACAGGTGCTCGATCATGTTGAAAGATGCAATCACCATCTCCGAATTGCTCTTCGACAGTGGGAAGCAAGAAGGTGTTTAAATCATTAATGTAGGCCTGTGCTGTGATAGTGCCACGCAAAACAAGGGGTGCGAGCCCCCTCCATGAAACACATGACCACACTGTAATACCACCGCCCCATGTTTTACTGTTGGCACTACACACACTGCAGATGATGTTCACCGGGCATTCACCATACCCGCACCCTGCCATCGGATCGCCACATTGTGCACCATGAGGTGTATGTGTGATCATTTTTGTAATAGAACACAAATGGATAAACTGTGGCGTGTTTGTTTACCAAGTGGTGCCCTTGTACTTCATCTTGAACAACAAAAGAATAGTTTTTCAGAAAATTCAGCAAGACCTAAGCATTCATCAACTGCCAAGATTCGTTTTTTTTATCTTTCAGAAATTTACCGTGACCTTTGGCAATAAAATGATAAATTTCAGGTTTTCGAGGTTAGCTACCAACACTTTAAAAAAACTCTTCTTGTGATTTTGTAATTGTCACCACTTCTATTATTCTTGTGTCATCCGATGTTTGTATTCTGTATCATTAGGCATTGAATCATTGTCTTCTCATTCTTCCAACGTGTTGAGTACAGCTTGTTTGCCTAAACTGTCTTGACATTTTCCAATAATCATACAATTTTAATTGTCAGTAGTGAAAACCAGACTTTCCAAAAGGTGTTTATAGTCAACTCTAAGATTGGCCCCATCTAGCAAAAACTTCGCATCCTGGTGATACAAACAAATGCAAACATTATGGATGCCAGACGCCCCTGCCACAATACACCATTTCGGTCTCAACTCGCAACATTTTCATGTTCAAATTTTAATGCCAGGATTTTCTTTTTTGAATTCAGTAAATAGTTCATTTAAATTACGCAGTATTAACCTTTTTTGTCTCTGAACCTTAGTACCATTTTCTTTCACAGAAACAGTCTTCTTTGGCGGACATCAAACAGATGTTGTTGTTATCTTCATAAAACCTAATAACTTTTTCAATTGTGTTTTCATCTAAGAAATTAGATGCATTTTTCTTTTGTAATGCAAGTAAAATTCCCTGTTCTTTTACTAACTGCCTTGTTAATTGAACCAAACATTCTGGCACATTAAATTCACCATTAACTTTTGCTTGACTCCAAGAATTTGGTAGTAAACTGATAATCTTAACATTAAATTCTTCGTTTCAGATACAGCACTTAGTTATTAGCTTGTCTATCAAACCATCATACTCGGTCAGAGAATTATTAGAACTTCAATCTGGTCTAGTGCAACTTTTGTTTTGAAATGAAACTTCCAAATTCTTTTTGAGATTAGTTACCACTTTCTCAGTTTTTGCATTCAGTGCAAAAAGTATTTTTTTTTTCTTCTCTTGGTTTTCTCATTTTACTAGAAAGATAGGATTTCACAAGCTAAATCCACTTCTTTATAGTTTCTTTATCTGGATTATCATGATCCTTTTCTTTGTTAATGCCAAATATCTTAGAATAATGATGAAATGTTGTTCCTCTCAGACCTTTTGTCATAGGTTTCCTATGTTTCTTAAGAGCCCAAGCAAGACTGGCCAAACATGTGATAAATTTTCTTTACGTACTTAATTTTATGATACTTGCAAGTTGAGTTAACCTCTCTGAGCGAACCCATAAGTAAAAATAAATAAAACTTTCTTCACTGTAATCTTCAGTTAAAGCAATGTCTTTGGGAAAAAGTCCATACACATTTATGCCAAGTTTGATTAATAAGAGCACCAATAGAACACTGAGACTCAGTTGTTAAACTGCACACTTAAAGAGCTCATTGTTAACTGAGTCAGAGTGAACAGATTGGTGGAAGGGGGAGGACAACACAAGACTTGTACAGGATTGTCTGTGAGCCTATACAGACTCGCAGGTGCTGTCTGCTAGCCTGCTGAAACTTTCTACAGAGGATTGTTTCAACAAATAAGCACTTGATACTTTAATTTCATGGTTTTTTTCACATGTTTAAATTATAATTGATATACTTTATTCCATTAGGCCAGATATTCCAGATTTAAAGAAGTGTGTTTTTTACTTGTATTTGTAAATTTATTTTTTATTATTATTTTTTTATAACTTCCAATTGGATCTCAGTTGAAATTTATGCTGCAATTTGATATCATAAAGCTCTATTAAGTGTGTAATTTTCAGATTTTTATCTGGTCCTCTTTCAAAGATATTGGAAGACAAGGAATGAATTTTTTTGTGTGTATATAATTTGTATGAACTGATGTATACCTTATATTTTACATATTGAGTTCCCCTTTTCTGCATTATGTATATCCCCTTACATATTTTTGGCAGCTATGGCCATAATATTTTGGTATCAAACAGCAGTATTTACCAATAGGCTTGATGCAAAAGTGCCAGAATACAAATCGAGAAGTTTGGGATTTGCTCCTTGGTTGGTTTTAGGATTTTTTTCTGACACTCCCACATCTTCCATTTGTGGCAGTGCTCTGTGTTTGTGCAAAATCCTGAGTTAAACTACATTTCCCCTTATAACTGATTGCGTAATCTGCTGCAGAAGTAATGAAGGCAGGGGAATACTACCTCAAACAGGACCATGACTGGCAAAATACATTGGTGTTCACTCCAACTTTTGGATTGGGGTCATCTTTACTGCCCAAACCTAAATAGTTTACTTCAATTTCAGGCAAATTAATCCTCAGTAACAGTAGCAAGCCACATCTACATAGATCATATATTTCACAATCCACTGTACTGCGCATGGTGGAAAGTACATCATGTCGTATTACTGATTTTTCTGTCTTGTTGCATTTGCAAACTGAATGAGAGGAAAATTGTCAACATTCCTCTGTACATGCCCCAACTTCTCTTATTCTCATCATCCCTACACAAGAGACACGGTGGTGGCAGCATATGCTTGCACAGTCTCCTTCAAATATTGGTTCTCTAAATTTACCTCGCACTGTTTTGTGGAAGTTGCTTATCTTTCTTCCACAGTTGCTCATTTAAATTTGCTGAGCATTTATCTTGAACTTCCATGCAGACTATGCAAGTCTGGTACAGTCCTTGTTTCTTTGAATTTGCTTGATGTCTGTTGTCATGCCTACTTGATAAGGACTCCCAAACACAGGATCAAAACTCTAGAACTAGCTGCTCTAGTGTCTTGTAGGACATTTTCTTTACAGATGCAGTACACTTTTCCAAAACCATTTTGTCAAAATTTGTTTCCCATTTGCCATCCCAATAGTGATTTTACGTGGTCTTCTCATTTCACATTGCTTCTTAGCATTACCCCTAAATACTTATACAATGTGACCTGCTCAAGATTTTCACCACTAATACTGTATGGTTTTTTTTCTTTGTTTTGGGCATTATCTTGCATACCCTGAGGTGACAGAAGTCAGGGGATAGGTACACAGATGGCAGTAGTATCGCGTACACGAGGTATAAAAGGACAGTGTATTGACAGCTGTCATTTGTACTCAGGTGATTCATGTGAAAAAGTGTCAATCATGATTATGGCCCCATGATAGGAATTAACAGACGTTGGATGCAGAATGGTTGTTGGAGCTAGCACATAGGACATCCCATTTAAGAAATTGTTAGGGAATTAAATATTCTCAGATCAACAGCGTCAGAAGTATGCCAAGAATACCAAATTTCTGGTGTTACGTCTCACTGTGGACAATGCAGTGGCCAATGGCCTTTATTTAACAATTCAGAGGAGTAGCATTTTTGTTGATTGTCAGTGCTGACAGACAATCAACACAGTGTGAAGTAACTGCATAAAGAAGTGGTGGGTGGTACAACTAACGTATCCGTTAGGACAGTACAGTGAAATTTGACATTAATGGACTACAGCAGCAGACAACTGATGCAAGTGCCTTTGCTAGCAGCATGACATCACCTGCAGTGCCTTTCCTGGTCTCGTGACCTTATTGGTTGTACCCTAGATGACTGGAAAACCACAGCCAGGTCGAATGAGCCCTAATTTCAGTCGGTAAGAGCTGACGGTAGGGTTAGTGTAGCACAGACCCCACGAAGCTACGGACCCAAATTGTCAACAAGGCACTGTGCAAGGTTGTGGCGGTGGTTCCATAATGGTGTGGGCTGTGTTTACATGTAATGGACTGGGTCTTGTGGTTCAGCTGAAACAATCATTGACTGGAAAAGGTTTGGCTACTTGGGGACCAGTTGCACCATTCATGTACTTCATGTTCCCAAACAACAACGGAATTCTTATGGACGACAAATGGATGACAGCGTACCGTGTCACTGAGCCACAGTTTGCATTCTGGACAATTTTAGTGAATGATTTGGCCATCCAGATTGCCCAACATGAAACCCATCAGACATTTATAGGACAGAATCAAGCAGTCAGTTTGTGCACAAACTCCTGCACTGGCAACACTTTCACAATTATGGTCAGCTATAAAGGCAGCACGGCTCAATATTTCTGCAGGGGACTTTCCACGACTTGAGTCCTTGTCATGTCAAGTTACACCATACTCGGCAAAAGGAAGTCCGACACAATATTGGGAGATATGTGGCTTTTGTCACATCAGTGTAGAACTATATTTAAAGACAGCTGTATGGAGTGCTTTACATTCTTTCACCAAATGGAAATTTTATCATCCAATGATAACACTTTTTGTAAACAATTGCACTGTCAGCGAATGATCTTTTTGTGATTATATGAAACTACAATTGTCCAGTCATAACTGTGGTTCTTTGATTGCTCTGGGAGATTGAACATATGCAATATTAGTTCACTTTATTACATGAATGAATAAAAAGAATTACTTAACTTGATACAATCTCTTGCCACTGGAGTGCTTGATAATTTACAACTGTCATCGACTATTCATGCATCGCTTGATGCACTAGTTAACAAACTGATCTCTTGAAGCACAGAGTTCAAAATTTACAAAAGTACATGTCTATCTGAGACTTCAGTAACTCTTTAGTTCTACTTGATGACGTTGACTACTTCAGCTGAGGTCATGAATTGGGCAAAGTGCTTCCATGCTTGACTCTTTACTAACATCAATGTGAAAGTGCTGCTGTGCTGTGAGAGGGGCCTGTTGTCTGTGGCCTCCACCCTTCGTTATTGCAGATTGCAGTGATTCATCACTAATGTGCTGACCATGGTGTGGCACCGCGATCGTTGGGTGATATCACAGAATCGGATGCTGCTGCGGATTCTATCTGATAAATTGTTTATGTATAGTGAGTATGTTAGAGGCCTTATTACTCTGTCTGAGTGAAACAATACGGGATTGTGTGTCAACTTTGATGCAATCTCTTGTGTTTATTTAATTCCCCAAGCTAATTTCAATTATATACTGCTGTCTTTAGAGGGTTTATTTCTTCTGAAATGTGAAAATCAACATCATTAATTAAATATTTAAAATAAGATGTGATTACTGTTTTATACTAGTTTACTTTACATTTCTTGCATATTTTTATGTTGTTTTTCAGCATACAGCTTGTCTGCAAAGATATGAGTGGCTGTCAGTAACAAATGTGTTACTGTGAACTTAAAAAGGTCTATGGAAAATGGTGCCACCCAATATAACGTACTGGATTCCTTCAAATCTCTGTCAGCTGCCAACAATGTCTTTCACTGAAACTGAAGCTGAGGCAGTGAAACTCGCTTAACCTGTTTTGTCCAGTGTCAGGAGGAGGCAAACACAAACTTGTAGGAGTTATTCATCATTTGGCATTTCAAACATATGGCTAATGGTGGAAAATGGCAGCCAGGGACAGGAAAGGACACCAGGTGCACTCAGTGTGTATGCTTGGGGGCCTCATTCAACATGTTAAAGAGGCTATTCCAGCAGCCCTTGAGGGAACAGGATGCAACCAACTGCATATTGTAGTACACGTTGACCCAAATGATGCCCATCATCTGGGCTCTGAGGTCATTCTTGGATCATTCCAGCAACTGGCAGAGAAAGTTGAGAATACCAGCCTTCCACATGAGTTTCAATGAAGTTCACAGTTTGCATCATTGTCTCCAGAACTGATTGTGGCTCTTTGGTTCTGAGTTGAGTGGAAGAACTCGATCAGAGACTTCAAAAGTTCTGTGACAAGCTAGACTCGACCTCCTGGACTTACACCATAGGGTTGAGAACTGTGGAGTCCCCCTAAATGGGCCAGTTGTGCACTACACATCAGAGGCTGCTACTCAGGTAGCTGACTGTGCGTAGGCACAGCCGACTTCCTTCCCTAATCCGACGAGACTGATGACCCCGCTGTTTGGTCTCTTCCCCCAAACAACCCAACCCCTGACTGTGCGTGGGGTACACACAACGTTTTTTTAGATTAGGCGACTATCCATCCAATCCACATAATGATAGCTGTAGCAAACCCGTAAGTATCAGTGTAAGATCGAAAGAAATCCCTTTCAAAGATGCAACTATTAAAACAATAATGGTATTGCCATAGCATTCACAACAAAATGTCAGAGTTTGAAGTGTTTGTCAGAAGCAGTGAAGCTCACTTAATACTAGGTACAGAAACCTGGTTGAAACCTGAAATCGATAGCAGTGAGATTTTTGAGGAAAAGAGGCGAAAGGATAGCCAAATGGGAACTGGAGGTGATGTATTTGTTTCAGTAGACAAGAAACTCAGATCCATCGTGGTAGAAATTGAAGTTGTGTGAGATTGTTTGGGCAAGACTTCGTATCAAGGGTGAGTACAAAATGAGTGATACTGTAATTATCAGTGGAGACTTTAATCGTCCAACAATTAACTGGGAAAATTACAGTTTAGTTAGAGGTGAGTGTGATAAGACACCCTTCGAAACTTTACCAAATACCATCTCTGAAAAGTACCTAGTACAGATAGTTTAGGAACCCCACTCATGGTGGAAATGTATTGGATCTAATGGCAGCAAATAGACCTGACCTCTTTCAGGATGTCCACATCCAAACTGGTAGCTCTATGAGGAACTTGAAACTTTCAGCAAAAGGCAGGAGCATGTAGGGGAACTCTGGCTCAAATTTAAAAGAATAGTTGACCACACACTGCATAGATATGTATCCAGTAGAACATTTCATAATGGGAGGAAACCTCCATGGTATACAGTCACTGTAAAAAATCTTATAAACAAACAGAGATTATTGCTTAATAGGTGTAAACCAAAGTGTAGGGCTATAGATAGAGAAATCCTGAATGAAAAGCTTTTGGCTGTCAAGAGAGCAATGTGTGATGCCTTCAATGTCTACCATAGCAGAATATTGTCAAGTTATGTTTCACAGAACCCAAAGAAACTCTGGTCGTGTGTGAAGGCTGTTAGTGGCACCAAAGTTAGTGTACAGTCCCAAGTGTATGAGATGGGAATGGAGGGTAGCAAAGCAAAAGCTGAAATTGGTAACTCCATTTTTAAGTGTTTCTTCATGAGAATTGCCCCAATTTAATCCTTGTACCACTGAAAAGATGAATAACATAAGTATTAGTGTCAGTGGTGTTGAGAAACAGTTGAAATCGTTAAAATTGAACAAAACTCCAGGGCCATATGGAATCTGTCAGGTTCTATACAGAATTTCTGGATGAGTTAGCCCTTCTTGTAGCTATAATCTATTGTCAATTCCTCAAACAAAAGCCTGTGCCCAGTTATTGGAAAAAGGCAGAGGTCACACCGCCCTACAAGAAGGGTAGAAGAAGTGATCCACAAAACTGCTGTCCAAGATCCTTGACATTGATTTGTTGTAGATTCTTAGAACATATTTTGAGCTCAAACATAACGAGTTATCTTGAACAGAACTACCTGCTCAATGCCAATCAAAAACATCGATCATGTGAAACCCAACTTGCACTTTCTTCACATCACATACTGAAAGCTTTGGATCAAGGCACTCAGCTAGGTACAATATTTCTTGAGTTCTGAAAAGCATTTGACTCAGTACCACATCTTCACTTATTGTGAGTATGATCATATGGAGTCTCAACTGTAATTTGTGACTGGATTGAGGACTTTTTGGCAGGGAGGATGCAGCATGTTATCTTGGATGGAGAGTCATCGTCACATCTAGAAGTAACTGTGGGTGTGCCCGAGGGAAGTGTGTTGGAACCCTTGCTGTTCATGTTGTACATTAATGATCTTCCAGACAATATTAACAATAAAATCAGGCTTTCTGCAGATGGTGCAGTTATTCATAATTAAGTAATAACTGAAAGAAGCTGCATAAGTATTCAGTCAGATCTTGATAAAATTTCAAAGTGGTGCAAAGATTGGCAACTTCCTTTGGATGTTCAGAAATGCAAAATGTGCACTTCACAAGATGAAAAAACAATGTGACTGTAATATCACTGAGTCACTGCTGGAATTGACCAACTCATACAAATACTTGGGTGTGACACTTTGTAGGGATATGAAATGGAATGATCACATAGATTTAGTTGTGGGTAAAGCAGGTGGTAGACTTCGGTTTATTGGTAGAATGCAATCAATCTGGAAAGAAGACTAGAGACTGCTTGCAAATCACTCGTGCAACCAGTTCTAGAATACTACTCAAGTGAGGGGGACCCATACCAGATAGTGTTGTAACCGCTACCGTTCCGGTCGCGGGGTGGCTGAGAAAACGTGGCGGGACCAAACGGAGAGCAGCCTGCGAACAAACGAATGGAAAGGACGGACACAAAACAACGATGGAGAGAGACCTTACGACAACAACACGCAAGAAGCAATGGAGTGACAGAGACAACCAAACGAATCCAAGACGTCGACTAGTAATGAAAGCAGAGAACGATAAACGCGCTGTCAGTTGTTGAGATGATGTGTGAAGACTGACGCAACCATTAGACACGCTGTCTGAGTGAGAGGCAGGCGCTTAAATACTCTATCGGGGCTGCCGCTATTGGCCGCTGGAATGACTTGTTCCACTGTGGCGCCCTCACACTAAATGCGGGCCAGGATGCGCGCGCCACCACAGCTTACGGCGAAATGGTGCAGAGACCTCTAGGGGTCTTCGATGTCCATGATGTCTGGCGGGGACTCAACTTCTGCAGCGCGCGGTTCCAGGTCTAGGACTACAGGGTTTTGGACGTATATAGAGAAGAGCAGCATGTATAGTCACAGGTTTGTTTAATCCATGGGAGAGTGCACAGAGATACTGGAGGAACTGCAGACTCGTGAAGACAGATGTAGACGTGAACTATCCTGAGAAAGTCTATTAACAAAGTTTCAAGAACCAGCTTTAAATAATGATTCTAGGAATACAGTACAACCCCCTGCATATCGATCACATAGGGATTGTGAAGATAAGATTAGAATAATTACTGCACACACACAGAGGCAGTCAGTCAGTCATTCTTCCCACACTCGATACAAGAATGTAGAAGCAGTACAGCATTGGACGTCTTTTGGAAATGAGGAAAATGGAATCTAGCTTTGTGCCTGCAGTTAATGTTTGATTTATTGTTAGACTTAAACTTCAGAAAGGGCGAAATCAACAAATTTCTATATGCAATTTATCTTCTTCTGCAATACCCTTCTACTTCTCATGGTAACCAAATAGTGGAGAAAAACGCCTATAGAAATATTGGACAATTTAGTTGGTGAGTACAAAGCTTGCCATACGTGACTTCATAGTTTTGCACTTCAACCATTTTCAGCACTGGATCGACTGGGGTTTGGCGACTACAGGGCAGAAGCGGAGGAGGTTCTGAAAGACTGCAAGGCTGTTGCAGCTAAGAGGCGGCGTCAGAGCACACGCCTGGAGCACCTCGGCATACCGGAGGAGGAACTGTTGCGGCAACAGCAGGAACTTTTTGCAAAGGTAAGAAAATATCTGAACATTTCATTAGTAAATTTTCAGTCTCTTAAAGAAGATGATACTGTCTTGGGCTTCAAAAAATATGTACTTCTTCAGTCCGAAGACTGCTTTAACAGCACTGTAAGTATCACTCGTCAGTTCATACCATACTTTAGAACCAAACCCACGCAGGTACTAACTTTGTCAGTTGACTAGATACAGCAACTTTTCAGTTCAGAGTAGTTCCCAGTATTCAGAACTTGAAAAGTGATGTTTTTGTCAGCAGCCACCACTGCTTTCTGCAAGTGTTGTTAAATTTATAGATAGTGAGAAGGAGAGAGGACTGACAGTTCTGACAGTTAAGGTGATGGACTGTGCAAAGAAAAATATTAATTTTGAATAAGTCAATAGTGGCATGATAGTGAGCAGGGTGGGATTAAACTATGCACCCTGGAGGAGGAGGAGGAGGAAGAAGATGAACAGAAAGAACAAAAGTGTAGTTAGTGAAAAGCCTATTGACACTATTGATAAGTGTTATTGAGCAGCAAATTTCTGCTATGTTATGAGCAGTATAAAGAAATACCAATTTGTAAAAATTTCACAGTGGCTACAGTGCACTGATGGTGTCAAAGGCCCTTGCACTGCATGCTGATGTTGGTAATTTGTCGATGTTGGTCATGGCCAATTTGGTGATAGTATATGATACCCAGTGAGAATTATGTTTTGTTAAGAAGATGGGAATTGATTATATTCGTTTTCGATATGGAGAGCTCCAGAATAACTTTCAGCGATGTGGTTATTATAAGTTTTAAGATTGGCTACTAATTTTCATATTTCTTTGGTGACTCAAAAGATAGATGTCCTGACACAATGGTTAGTAGCAAAGCCTGAGAATTAGACTGGAATGTGGCAACAAATGTGAGTGGAAGGAGAATAGGTGAGCTGAAACTTATCTCCAGCGTAAGCCAAGGCCTAGGGAAGGTTTGAATGTGCTAATTTGCTTGCAAGTTGGCAAAGCTTATGAATCTCAATCTCCATACAAAAATGAGATTGCTGTAATAGATTGACATGTAGTGTAGTCAGAGATGCGCATTTGTGTTTTTCTGTATTTTTGATTTTGATGTAAATTCCAAAAATGTGGTTAAACTCTAACTAGATAGAACAAAAGACCAGTTAACTTTACTTATGAGACATAGGAAATTATGACTGAGCATTCTGTCTGTCTCCCGACAACTGACTCAAGAGTTTTTATATTCATTGTCTATTGTTCAACAAGTGAGTTGTTGCCAACATCAGCCATGAACACCAGAAGTGCACTTTTACCCTTTACAGCTTTTGTCACATGCAACTGGGCTTCAACACTAGCAGACTCTGCAAACTAAATTCCATATACATAATTTTTTCTTAAAGTGTCACAATATGTGAGTCGTCCTATTCAAAGGAGGTGAGTGTAAAAAAAGGCGTTTCACATTAGACATTTATTTTTTAAAAAAGCGTCAAAATTGTAGTGTCATTAGTTCATGTGAAATGTGCAATTGCGCACTACGTACTCTGAGTAAATGTTGTCTCAGTAATAGTGTTCGAAGAGTATTGTCAAAGAAAGAGAGCTGCATCGGCATGCAGGCACATAGTGTGTAACTGTGCTCAGCTTGTAAGAATTAAGGAAAGGGGCAAGTGTGCTGGTCAGTATGGATTAGGCTTTTGGCAGTTTAAACATTGGGCTGGTTCCCACATCCTGCCTCAGATACATAATGTGCAGACACTTCGAACAATGATGTCACTTAGGTGCAATCAGGAGGACTGCACAGATTCCTCTCCGGGAGGCTGGCAGTAATTATAAAATGCCTTTGGTAATGGAGTACCCCTAATTACGGAAATTTGTGGGTGAGTGAATGAATAAATTTATGCTATTTGAAGCTGCCCAGTGTGTGTTCTAAGAGTCTGTTAACCCAAACAATAACCATTTTTGCAGAAAATGCTTAACTCTGTTTGGCCTTTAGTAATAGTCTAACTTTCCTTTGACAGGCACGTGAAGAACAGGTAGCAGCTGAACAGGCACAATGGCAACATTTCCAAGCTGCTGTACAATTGGCGACAATGCAACAGCAGCAACAGGATGATGATCTGGATGAGGACTACTGAGAGCACACCGTTGATACTATCTGTAACAGTTACCAGGCTGCCGGCTCGCATCGTTTGGAAGTATTACAACCGCATCTAATGTAACTGGGAAGTGGAATGAATAGTATATCTCTGCAATTAACAATAAAAATGTTAAGCTTGACGAGCCTGTTATATATTAATTGCTTACGCCCTGCTGTAAATTGTAAAACTGGGCTTCTTGTGAATTTGTGTTTTGCAGTGTTTTTTTTGCTGTCCTTATACCTCAGCCTACACCATACTTCCAGTGAAGAGATTCCTGTCTTGCTCTGCATTTGTTTGCTAGAATGAGTAATTTTCCCTCTCTTGCTGTGCCTTAGTGCCAGCAAAAAGGATTTTACCTTTAAGTGCATAAACAAGCATTACTATTGTGGTGGTTAACTGCCACAGGTCACTGTACTGTTAATTAAAAAACAAAGATAATTCTCCAAAGAGGAAAAACATTTCAAAGTACTGAGCCATTCCTCCATATATTACAAATTTTGTTATCTGATACTGCCTGGTATCAGTTCAAGAGCAGTGTCTATATTTCTTGCTTAAATTTGTAATATGAGTGATTCCTATAATATTTTTTTGCTACAGTGACATATCATCACTGTATGCTTACAATTGCTCAAGATACAATTTTTCTGTGTGCCACAGCTCTCAGGTTTATTGGTATATTTTTGATTACTGAATATGCTCATATGATGAATAAAGCTACAATGAAAGTAATATACAGCTCTTTTATTACTGTCCTTCCTTGTATAAGAGATAATAAGTGAGGGCTCTCATTTACATCTCAAAGTGCTATGATGTAACATCTTTGACACCACTTAGCTGACCAGGTGTTTTTTCACCCCTTTTGTGTCGCACACTTTCAGGTCTCCAGAAAGAAATCACTTCCAAATTGATCACATAATAACAGGCACTCGAAATTTGAGACAATCGGATTAGTATATTGTAGGATTCAATTTTTTGGGTTGTCTGTTGTTACTGGTATACATAAATGACATTCCACTTGCACTGTCAGAAAATATAAATTTTGCCATTTTTGAGATAGAGGTTTAGGAATAAAAAATATCAGTCATCTTACTAAAAAAAATCAGCTAATAAAGAATTTTAAAACAGTGAAAGGTGGTTCAAAATCAAATGGAGTATCCTTAAATTTTGTCAAAACTTAGTACCTCTCCCCAGAGTCCATCTCTCTGCTCACCCCTACCACTCCCCACATTCGTACCTTCTGCCTTCTACGTGCTTCCTAAAGTCCATAAACCAAACCACCCAGGATGCCCCATTGTGGCCGGTTTCTGTGCCTCCATTGAGAGAATCTCTGCTATTGTACACCAACACCTTCGGCGTATTACCTGGAACCTACCTTCCTATATAAAAGAAGATAACCATTTCCTCCACCCCATAGTTCCTGTCACTTTACCACACACTGCCCTGCTTGTCACTAATGATGCCACCTGCCTTTACCCTAACATCCCTAATGCCTATGGCTTTACAGCTGTTGATCACTACCTTTCGCAAAGATCAAGGGTTTCCAAACCAACAACCTCCTTCCTAGTTGCCATGACCAACTATATCCTCACCCACAATTACTTCTCCATCGAAGGCATTACCAACAAAGAAATCTGGGGTACGGCTATGGTACCCGCAAGGCAACAACCTATTCCTGGGCGATCTAGAGGAATCCTTCCTAAACACCCAGAATCCTCCACCTTCCTACATGTAGGCCACCACCCCAAGCATAGGCTCCATAAGTACCCCTGACTGCATCAAACCTACTAACCACATGCAATACCTCCACACCATACCAAAACTCCCTTCCGTACAGCTTAGCCACGTGTGCTTATCACACCTGCAGTGATGAACGGTTCCTCTCGAAATGTACTGATCGTCTCACTGAAACCTTCACAGACCATAATTATCCTCCCAACCTTGTACAAAAACAAATCTCCCGTGCCTTATCTTTCTAGTCCTCACAACCTCCCAAAGTCTCATCGTCCGGCCACAGAGGAGCATTCCCCTTGTAACTCAGTACTGCCCAGGGCTGTAGTAACTGAATTATATTCTCTGCCAGGGTTTCGACTACCTCTCATTGTCCCCTGAATGAGAAATGTCCTGCCTACTATCCCTCCCACAGTGGTATTCCGCCATCTACCGAACCTACACAATATACTCGTCTATCCTTACACAACCCCTGCTCCCAATCCCTTACCTCATGGCTCATACCCCTGTAATAGACCTAGATGCAAGATCTGTCCCGTACATCCTCCCACCACCACCACCTACTCCAGTCTGGTCACAAGCAGCACCTATCCCATCTAAGGCAGGGCTACCTATGAAACCAGTCATTTGATCCACAAGCTAAGCTGCAACCACTGTGTTGCATTCTATGTGGGCATGACAACCACCAAGCTGTCTGCCCGCATGAATGGCCACTGACAAACTGTGGACAAGAAACAAGTGGATCACCCTGTAGCTGAGCACACTACCTGACATGACATTCTTCATTTCAATGACTGCTTCACAGCATGTGCCATAGGATCCTTCCCACCAACACCAGCTTTTCTGAACTGCACAGGTTGGAACGCTCCCTGCAATATAGCCTCGTAACCCTTCTGGTCTCAACCCTCGTCTGTCATTTTTCTTGCCCATCCCTGTTCCCATTCCAGCACTACACAGCAATCATCCCACCAACGCACCCAGTCTTTTTACTTCTCTCCTATTCTGCTAGTTTCCCCTTCCCACACACCTCTCCTCTTCCCCTGTCTAATCCCCGAACTGCACCTAGTCCTTGCGCGCTCCCCTACACCACTTCCTGTTCCCTACCCCTACATTGCTATTCCTCTTCCTCCCCGTCCCCGCCCCAGCCTCCTCCTTACCCCACACTGAGTTTCCACTCTATTTTCAACAATGACCTTGTTGGCTGAAAGCTTATACTGTGACAGTCTTGTTGTTGTGCCTATCTGTGACTCAGCATCTCCACTATACAGACACAAGCAGACATATTTAAAGGCAAAGAGTTTGGGCAGAGATGTCCATCTTGCCTTTAAATATGTCTGCTTGTGTCTGTATATGTGTGGATGGATATTTGTGTGTGTGCGAGTGTATAACTGTCCTTTTTTCCCCACCTAAGGTAAGTCTTTCCGCTCCCGGGATTGGAATGACTCCTTACCCTCTCCCTTAAAACCCACATCCTTTCGTTTTTCCCTCTCCTTCCCTCTTTCCTGACGAAGCAACCATTGGTTGCGAAAGCTTGAAATTTTGTGTGTGTGTGTGTGTGTGTGTGTGTGTGTGTGTGTGTGGTTTTTTTTTTTTTTTGTCTGTCTACCAGCGCTTTCCCGTTTGGTAAGTCATGGAATCTTTGTTTTTAATATATTTTTCCTATGTGGAATGTTTCTTTCTATTTTATTTATATCAATTACGTTACATTTTATACAAGCAATGGAGTCGTATCAACATTCAACTGATGTTGGTTCCAATGCTATTTCACTGATACTCACTGGCCGAACACTGTTGGCGTCAACATTAACCCCAATGTGTGTACCTGGCCTTAGGCTCTCCTATCTCATTGTTACTGCTGGAAAACCCAATAATTCATCAACAGATTGGCATTTGAATGCAATAGCCTACATTGCAGTTGAAAGAATATGCACAATTACAGAGTTGTTGCGCAATGTTACAGTGTCCTCTCTCAAATTTTTTTCCACTTAAACAGCTTCTGATATTTCATGTGCTGGTGATTTCTCAACTACACTGCTGGGTAATAAAACTATTCTAGGAAGGAATAATTAAGCACAAACAGTGTAGCAGAAAGAACATGATTAAATTTGTGGCCGAGTTGGGTATTCAGAATGCAAAATTTAGTACACATTTGGCAGCAACAATGGCTCCAACCCAACTGCTCAAGTTTAACCGCGCGTGGATGGCAAATACAGGTATGTCATTGTACACAGATTCAACTATATACCTGAGTTCACTAACCACAGGGGCTCGTTCGTGGTGGCAAATGTCAGTCTTTCAGAAGCCCACGATCAAATGTTCCCTATCGCTGAGAGAGCAGGAGAATGTACTTGGCGGGGCAACAATCCAAAACCTTCTGTATCAAGATAGGTTGTGAAGGCTACAGGTTGTGACAGCACGAGCAATGTGCAGTCCTGAGTTGATTCATTGAATGTTAATATCACAGAGGCCTCAAAGATAGGAAACAGTTACCAGCCTTAACATGCCAGATATGTAATGCTTTCTATCCAAATTAGTGGTTACCCAAACAAAATATGATAAAGTACTGCACCTAGTGACTGAGAAAACAAGGCTCATGACATCTAAGAAGGTGTCTGACTGTACAAAAGGCCACATCGAAAGTACAGACGAGATATGTGTGAACCACCGTGGCATGTACTCCAGCACAATGTCCCCGACTTCAAAAGGTACTTAACAGCCTGTGCCACCATGATTCTTCCCACTAACAGCAGCTTCTGAACTACACAGGTGGGGAACCCCCTGTATGATATCCCCAGCTCCCATTCTTCATGGAGTGCTGCACTGAGGAGAGGTATCAATGTTGGTCAGTGAGACCTGGCACGAAGTCGGCATGCCAAAACATCCCAAAGGTGTTCTATAGGATTCAGGTCAGGACTCTGTGCAGGCCAGTCCATTACAGGGATGTTGTTGTGTAACACTCCACCATAGGCTCTGCATTATGAACAGGTGCTCGATCGTGTTGAAAGATGCAATCCCCATCCCCAAA